>NC_056450.1:28885412-29202079 GCF_018296145.1 Oncorhynchus tshawytscha | reverse complement strand
AGGTCAGTCAATCTGTACATTTCAAGAACCATCAAGCAGTTGCAAAAACCATCAAGCTCTATGATGAAACTGTCTCTCATGAGGACCGCCACAGGAAAGGAAGACCCAGAGTTACCTCTGCTGCAGAGGATACGTTCATTAGAGTTAACTACACCTCAGATTGCAGCCCAAATAAATGCATCACGGAGTTCAAGTAACAGACACATCTCAACATCAACTGTTCAGAGGAGACTGCGTGAATCAAATCAAATGTTATTTGTCACATGCGCCAAATA
This sequence comes from Oncorhynchus tshawytscha, assembly GCF_018296145.1. Lineage (NCBI taxonomy): Eukaryota > Metazoa > Chordata > Actinopteri > Salmoniformes > Salmonidae > Oncorhynchus > Oncorhynchus tshawytscha. The sequence goes on along the minus strand of NC_056450.1, from coordinate 29,201,804 downwards.
CAACAGGTATAGATCTTACAGTGAAATTCTTACTTAGAGCATTGGACTAGTAACCGGAAGGTTACAAGTTCAAACCCCTGAGCTGACAAGGTACAAATCTGTCATTCTGCCCCTGAACAGGCAGTTAACCCACTGTTCCTAGGCCGTCATTGAAAATAAGAATGTGTTCTTAACTGACTTAAATAAAGGTAAAATATATATATATATAATATATATATATTTTAAAGCTCTTAACCAATGATGAAGTTCTAAGAAAATACCTAAAAAATAAAAATTAAGAAAAAAGTAAGCGATTAAAAAAACAAATAATGAAGAGCAGCAGTGAATAACAATAGCAGGGCTCAATACAGGGGGTACCGGTACAGAGTCAATACAGGGGGTACCGGTACAGAGTCAATGTGCGGGGGCACCGGTGTCAAGGTAATTGAGAAAATTATGTACATGCAGGTAGGGATGTTAAAGTGGCTATGCATAGATAATAACAGAGAGTAGTAGCAGCATGGGGGGGTGCAAATAGTCTGGGTAGCCATTTGATTAGTTGTTCAGGAGTCTTATGGCTTGGGGGTAAAAGCTGTTGAGAAGACTCTTGGACTCCGGTATTGCTTGCCGTGCAGTAGCAGAGAGAACAGTCTATGACTAGGGTGGCTGGAGTCTTTGACGATTTTTAGGACCTTCCTCTGACACCGCCTGGTATAAAGGTCCTGCATGGCAGGAAGCTTGTCCCCGGTGATTTACTGGGCCATACGCACTACCCTCTGTAGTATCTTGCGGTCAGAGGCCGAGCAGTTGCCATACCAGGCAGTGATGCAACCTGTCAGGATGCTCTCGATGGTGCAGCTATAAAATCTTTTGAAGATCTGAGGACCCATGCCAACTCTTTTCAGTCTCCTGAGGGGAAATAGGTTTTGAATCAGACCTTTATGGTCGAATTGCTGCAAAGAAACCACAACCGGCTGTGATTGGGAGTCCCATAGGGCGGCGCACAATTGGCCCAACGTCATCCGGGGTAGGCCGTCATTGTAAATAAGAATTTGTTCTTAACTGACTTCCCTAGTTAAATAAAGGTTAAACAAATAAAACATGTGACAATTAAAATATGATTTGATTTTCTGTCGCGAACAAATGATCTGTAATTACTGTTCCTTTTCAGATAGTGTGTAATTACTGTTCCTTTTCAGATAGTGGAAAGAGACATATTACAGTATGATTTACTGTATGCATTGTATGTAGGTTACATTGTATAAATTAATTCCAAAACATTTACCTAACAAAAATGTTAAATTTTGTACAATTTTAACAGTACTTTAAAGGGGAAATTAGCAGTTGCTACATTTATTTTAGGACTTATAAGTTAATGATATATACCCGTTGATTCTTGGAAGAATATAAATGCCTCATGATTTTAGTACAACTGTCTTACCCCATCAGAACCCCAAATAAAAGCTTATTTTACTCCCATGTTCGTAAACAACAATTGGAAACAAACACTAGCCTCAACATGGTTAAAACTATAATTTTGATATCATGGATGGTCAGTCCTTGTATCCATAGCCCTGTCTATGAATTTGATCATTTCTCCAGCTCCATTACTCAGCTTTTTCCCAAAACTGGTGGGGTGGCTGTTTTGTTATTGTTTCAACTGCGTATTTTCCCTTTAAAGCATCACCAGAGCTGCATACACACGCACATCTTTTCATCTGTTTTGTCCACAGCCTGGTTCAGAGCTCTCTTAGTGCTGGGGCTCTCGCTCATCTGGCCTCGGCCTTCAGCCAGGGAAGGACCACAGAGCTGGATATGTCCTACAACCCCATGGGTGACACAGGCTTCAAAGTTCTTTGCACAGGACTTGGGGACTGCAACATACAAACATTAAAGTGAGTTCCATCTTACTTCACAGAATATGACATTTACAGTGTTTGCATCATGCCATTCAAATGTAATGCACAATCTAATATTGATGGCAGTGTTACAGTAAATTACGATTTCAAAATGTTCTCAACTTCAATAGGTTATTGAAGACGAGGTCCCATACTACTCATACACGGAATATAAAGCATTTAAAACATATGACACCATAAACTTAATTATAACACTATTATAATTGCCTTATAACAGGGTTGTATTGGCATTTGGCGCATGCTATTGAATTACATAATAGTGAAGTCACTTGGTCTGTTTGTTGTATCTAAATGGATGATGATTGGTTTCTGTAGACTTCCAGTGTGCGGGTTAACAGAGGCTTGCTGTGGGGACCTGGTGGCTGTCCTGACCTCAGAGAAATCACATCTCCGCGTGTTGGAGCTGAGGGGGAATCCTTTCCATGACCAGGGGCTCAGGAAGCTGAGCCATGCACTGGGAAGCCCTCACTGCAAACTGCAGGAGCTTCAGTATGTACTCTAGCAAAGATATTGTATTGGTATCATTTTGGAAGAAGAATACATCTATGATTGACAGTTCAAATATCATTATTAGCCTGTAATTAGTTGACTTTGTGAAGGTTACCGAGGTGTGAGTTGACGGGGGGGTCCATGGAGGCCTTGTCAACTGCACTGTGCGTTGGCCAATCAGAGCTGAGAATACTGAACCTGGCACAGAACTGCCTCACCGACCAGGGGGTGGATTGGCTGGCCAAGGCACTCCAATATCCCTGCTGCCAACTGCAAAGCCTGATGTAAGGACCAGATAGATAACCGATGCTGTTAATATAGTTATAATATCTCACTCAAGTCTCTAGGACAAATAAAAAACAACACATTGCTCAGATTTGGAGATGTGTGATATGACATGGAGTATCTCTCCTGATTCCCTCTCTGCTCTATCCCTTGCCAGATTGTTTGATAATGAGTTGACAGCTGCGTGTTGTGCTGGTGTGGCTGAGGCCTTGCAGTCAGAAGGCTGTAGGCTGTCTGAGCTGGATCTGTCTGTGAATGCATTGGGCCAGGAGGGGGCACTGCAGCTGTGTAAGGCCCTCAACAAGCCTGGACACCCACTGGAGAAACTGCGGTACTACAGTCCACAGAATACTTATGTATTGTGTATTATCTGTTGTAGTCTGGGGACCCCCTTGGAAACGAGACAATTCATGCCTTTGTATCAGAACCAATTAGGGTTTTCTGTTGCAGCTTGGTCCGCTGTGAGTTGACTCCCCTGGTCTTCAAGGAGTTGGGCATTTTGCTGAGCAGTGGGACCTCTGGACTGAGAACACTGTCTGTGGGCCTGAACAAAATAGGAGACGAAGGAGCCAAACACCTCTGGGTCGCACTGGGAGACAAACGGTGCAGTCTGGAGCACCTGGAGTAAGTGAACAGACAGTGTGTGTCGCCAGACCGGTTTTGCTTTGCTGCGGATCAGTGTAACACTTGAATCCTCATATGTCACATCAAAGATTTAGAGGTATATACCAAGGCTTAAGTCCTTGGCAAAACTTAGATAATGGTGTGTGTTACAGTGTTGAGATGATCCAGCTGACAGATGCCTGTGTTGGAGACCTGAGTGTGGCGGTGAGGGCCAGTGGCTCCCTGAAGAGCCTGGTCCTGAAGAACAACCATCTGACTGACACCTCAGTCCCAGCCCTGGTCCAAGTCATGCAGGATAGTCGCACCATGCAGAAGATGAAGTGAGTGAGCCAAGTAGTGGTGGACTCCACCGATACATTGTAGTAGTATTGATGGTTCTCTATACAATAGTATTCATGTTTTAGTGTTCAGTGCGATTTATTTTGATAGGACCACACCAGAGGCTAGTGGGTGGAGCTTTAGGACAGGCTCATTGTAATGGCTGCAATAAATGTTAGTCAAACATGTGGTTTCCATGTTTGATGTGTTCGATACGCTCCAAAGAAATCCATTCCAGCCATTACAATGAGCCCGACCTCCTATAGCTCCTTTCACAATCTCCTCTGTACCACACGTTAAAGACACGTTGTTTCGTAATCCCTACTGCTGTTGTGAAATTTGTGCTATCACAATTTGTCATGTGAAAAGTGTAAGGGTTCTTCTGACATTTGCCTTCGTCTCTTTCAGTCTGCAGTATAACGACTTCAGTGAAGACATGTTTGAGATGATGGACCAGTGTGCAAAAATCAAATACTAAACAAATGACCTTTGAAAAATGTCACCACCAAAAAAAACTTGACTACTTTAGCCTGAGAAGGCTAAATAAAAACCAATCCATTGACAGTATTTGTTTGATCCCTCCATTCTTTCTATTAGAATAGAGTTACATGACAATGGGCTTCAAACAGCCATGGGCTGAACGGTGTCTGATAGTGAACACATTCATGAGGTTACTTGAGTGCCATTGCTAAAGTTTTGGTTGTCAAAAGATGTTAACTAATGATGTGGTTCAAATAAAGGTTTTTAATGAGAAAAATACAGATAATTTCTACTTTATTTTTTCCCCTCAGATGAGGGGAGGCAGCATATTCAGTAAGGCACACAATCTCTTACAACCATTAAAATATCACCGGTTTCATCTATAAAGCTCTCTCCAAGTAAAAAAAGTGAGTTATCAAAACGACATTGTAGAAATGAAGAAGCAGTATTTGACCGGTAACTTTATGAAAACTTTCCTCCCCTATTTCTACTATAAGCAAAGGCAATGTTGTAAACTTGATACAAAGAAACACACAGTGATAAATAGGAGGTCCTCAAGGCAGCAAACATTGTCAATTTTATCATCGTCTTCACAACCCACACCAGTCCTGAGAGGGTTTGTTTTTCTGAAAGTGAAAGAAGAGTTGAAGTTCAGTTAAACAGAGCTGGGACCCATTTAAGTGGCACACAGCAGAGGGGACCCATTTCAGAGACCTCCATGTCCAGTTCATAATCACCTCTCCCTGTGTTCAGTGGTCTTTTGTTCCACCTTTGGCGAAGCCATTGGTCCCGTTCTCTTTTTTTGGTGATTGCTCGCTACCGTTGGGATGTGACTTGTTCCTGCTCTTGACATTGGTGTCAGTCTCCTCTTCTGAGCTGCTCTCGATGTCACTGCGGTCATCCTTCGCCACCTTTTAAAAAGGGACAGAGTTTGTGCTCAGTAACAATGAATAGTCTGCAAAGGAATCAGATCTACGTATTACTGTTTTTCCTCCCTAAACCTAAACAGGTGGTCTGTGTAAAAGGACAAACGTTTCGATATTGGCAATGTTTATTTTTTTTTAGGTCTACAACGTTAGCATATTACACAAACTATCACTGTTGCTACCATAGGTTCACTATTATTCAGACGGAGTAAAGTTAAACACACCTTGCCCTTGAATATGGCTTTGATGGCGATTCTAGCGATGAGGTAGAACCAGAAGACATGAAGAGACTGCAGGACCAGAAGCAGGCCGTTCAACAGCCACCAGGACCTGTACGGACCGACAATCTCCCAGCTCTCCACCAGCACACTGTATATGATCCTTCAACACACACAACCAAGCACACGCGTTACCAGGGCACAGTCACAAGGAGACGCCAAAGAGCCAAATCCTTTTGTAGAAATCAAATTAATTATACATCTATCCTATAGTGCTGAGGACAGAATGGCTGGAGTTAGATAACGCAGCTCTGTGCCTTGTTGCATAATTCAATATGTACCCCCCCTTACCAAAAGGGATAGATGACAAGTCGCGTGATGAAGAAGACGATGCTGAATACTACAAAGCCGGTGTCACAAATCCGCTGGTACTTTGCATAATTGGCCAACTTGGCCAACTTGGGGGGGAAGGAAATGAAGACACATGAGTACAGATAGCAAACCAGCAAACATGTTTAATTCTCCTTCAATGACACCTCTCGCTGCACCTTGGTAAACAGACATGTTAAACAGTCAGATTCCAGTTAAACAGGTATGAACTAAGTGCAGCAGTAGTGCATACAGCTGTTCAAACACAGAGTAAACACACGCCAGGGTGAAACCCCGTACTCTCACACCCACAGACCATAAATAATATTTCAGTTGTGTGTGGAACCACCTCAGCCCGTAAAAAGACAGCTCTACACATACAGTATAGCATAGGCCAAAGCCAAATATTTAGAAAAGAAAATACCTTTTTGAATATTGTTCTAATTCTAGACATTCAGTTACATAGCATTGTTTAAATATTCCCCATGCAATGTTAATGAGGAGCTAACATGGCTGCCACAGAATGTTGAAGTGTCATGTAAGTACATCAAAATGCAGAAACCGCATTGGCCAACTCTCTAAATACATGGCTCTGGTATAGGCACTTGACATTTTATCTACCTCCAGCACGATGTCGGAGGCATCATGGACACACATGACCATAGTGCCTATTCGCAGCATGTTGTTACAGTAGGAGAAGGTGATGAGAGTTATGGTGGCCAGGTGATGGACAAACATGATGAGGAAATCCTGTCAGAGGACAAAGGTAAACAAAGAAATAGAGGGATAGATAGAGGTAGACAAGGGGGGAGAGAGGGGGAGGGGAAAATATTTACACACATGCCATTTCATTCCAATAAAACACATAGAATTACTGAGTGAGTGAAACCAAGGTCACAACAACCTGGTCTATTAAACCATCCCAACAAGTTCATTGACCTGACACAATGTCGTCACCAGCTTTTAAAAAGGCTGCATCTGCTTGGCAATGAGAATTCTTCCACACATGATTAATGATCTCCTAGAAACTTCACCAGATACTTTTAGTTATATATTAAACTAGATCGCATGTACTGAGTATATTTAACTTGAAACGACTTATATGATTTTGCAATGTGTTGGTCTTCATTGCTCCTGCTTAAGGATCTTTGCATTTGTAATGATGTACAAAGATGCTAGGGTCAAACATAAGAGTATTGGAAAACTTTACAACATGCAAAACTTGCTAAGTGATACAAATAAAAAATCTTCCTTTCCCCTTGACCCACTACCAGAGAACAGTACAGTGCTAATGTAATTCTACCTCTTCCAGCAGCACCCATGTGACAATGGATTAGGTCTACTCTCAGTAGGATTGGACTCTGGGCTAGTGCTTCATACATAAACTCCTGTCCCAAACTATGCCTCTATAGAAACTCACTGCTGCGTCTAACCTGTTCATCAGAGTTCACACAGTATCGTAGGCCTTTAATACAAAACAATAATTACCTTGCTAACCTATAGTGAGGCAAAAGTGTCTCTGAAATGAAGTAACGAAAACAGGACATACTGGTAACAGTTCTTGCTAAACGACCAAAGACTTTCCAGAAAATCAAGTGGATTTAAATGGCTTGCATACCAGCTACAATAGATTGGCCAATTAGCATGAATGAAAGCCACTGACTGAAGTGGTGGTAGGATTAGTGTTTTTGAGAGAGGGGAGCACAATAGCTGCAGTCTCAATGTCCACCTACCCCACTACAAGTCCACCCACCGTGCCCCTCCAAACCAGTCACCTGGCTCACCTTCCTTTTGATGTCTGTAAACTGGGAGAACATGAGGGACCAGTAGAAGGCCAGCTCCGCTACATAGTAGTTGTACTGGCCAGGACTCAGTGTCTGTGGAGCAAGGAAGAACAATAACACGGTAATCCTTAGCAAAAGTGGGCCATATTGAGAACATGAACAACCCCTAGGGTTAGGAATTGAATCTTCATCTGTTGACTATTTAGATGAATGATCATAGTATATAGGTACTTGGTATGTAGATCCTTCACCTGAAATGGGTAGTTGTACCAGCATTGCCGTGTGTCCCACATCCAAGGAGACTAGAGGAGGACATGCACATGTCAAAGATAATCAAAGAGGATAACAATGCTTATCAATAGGACTTCCTCTTGAAAGCGATCTGCATAGTCAGCATGTTATTCTTATTGTTACTTTCTTTCCTAAAGTAACAACACTTTTAAAAGGGCTCAATTTAAAGTGTGTTTGAATTATATTAAAGTTATTTAGTGTAGTGCAGTAGAAGTCAATTCAACTCACCACCCACAGATAGCGAATTGCATAGGTAAATATACCGGTATAAAATGTCAACCTCCACCTATGATGCAAAACAAACAGCAAAGGAAACATAAAGAAACAGAACAGCAATGCTGAAGCTAGTGCATCTAGATTGATTAAGATTAAGATTGATTCAGAACCTACATGCTCTCGCAGAACTTTGTGAGTGTACTGGGCTTGTCCTGGTTCCTCCGGAGTCGGAACCATCTCTGGACTTTCCGCACATCCCAGTCCAGCTGCTTAGAGAGCCCCTCGACCCGCCGCGATTCTGGACTCTGAGGAAAAGGCGCAGGAGACACAGAGACACTGCGTTAGAGTCAAAAACACTACATTGCTGCCCTGCTAAACAAGTCAAAGGAAAGTTGGCTACAGACAAAACAGACTGGCATCTAACAGAGCTAATTGGCTTTGGACAGTAACCAACAAATTCTGATCACACTTTCCCGAGTAGCAAGTAAAAATCAAGTTCACCAGCGTGGAATACATCTACGATAGGTTGGATTTTTATCATTTCCACTAATCCACTTGCATTTACAGAACATCCCGTTAATTTACATGTGGTGAATTGCTTTTACATCGTGAGCAATAACATAAGAAACATTTCAGGTCACAATGCTGCATTTGCCCACCCAGCAGCAGTATATGAGACCAATGCTTTAAGTACCGTTGTGGATGTAAACACCCTCTCCAGGACAGCGTTGGGCTGGGCTCGTCGGCTCTCTCCAGCCTGAATCTGAAGTATGTTGGCACAGGGCTTGGCTACTAGCCTAAACACACACACAGCACCAGAGAGAGAGAGACATATTAAACATGGACACAGGGTTGGCTCTGTAGTACCAGCAGTTCTCCAGAAACGTCAGCAGAGAAGATCATGGCTTTCACCACGGGCCTATTCCACAAACAGACACGGCACCTTCACAGTTTACCCACAAATGTACTTTATGTGCAGTGGGTGTGTGTGTGTAAGAGAAAAGCAGTTAGAATGAGAAAGGGATGTGGAGGAAAACAGACAGTCAGAGGGAGAGTATGAGGAGGAATGTAGCACTAACTCTAAACAGAGGAGGCTGATGAGCTGTCATGTGAGAGGGCGGTGGGTCAGGAGGAGAAAGCTCCTAGCTGAGACTGAGACAGACACTAACCAGCAAACTGAGGTCTATCACAAGACCTCCCCGACCTCAGTGTACTGCCTCTTTGACCCATTCAAACAACATTCACTTCCTTCCTATCACACAATCCAATGTACTACCTAGGCCTAAACATATGCCCAGCTAACATTTCAGAAAGCATCTGTTCAGGAGAGGCCTTGCTATGCAGAGAATTCAAATTACCTATTTGGATAAGCAGACTGCCAGCATCCAATTCTACTGCGGTACACAGAAGAGAACACCAGTAGTGCATATCATCAATAATCTTGTTTTTCCCAATCCTTCAACCTCATTTACAATAATCTGAAAACATATGGATAATTAATAGAAAGCAGGTGGGGCAGTAGGTAGCCTAGTGGTTAGAGCTTTGGGCCAGTAACCAAAAGGTTGCTAGATTGAATCCCCCAGCTGACAAGGTAAACATCTATGTTTCTGCCCCTGAACAAGGCAGTTAACCCACTGTTCCTATGAATTTGTAATTAACTCACTTGCCTAGTTAAATCAAGGTTAAATAAAATACAAATATGGATAGACACATCGACTGTTGACTTTTACCAGTTCCGTTGCTTATTTCACATCAACAGTCAAAAGGGACACAAAGATAAGGACTTTGAAAGAAAAGGACACAGAGAGAAGAGACATTTTAGACGTTAGAGATGCACACAATATAATCCAATGGCCATGTCACTTGCAGCAGTCAATTTGCGTGAACTTCGTCCCTCTACAAAGATTAGCATCAGTGCAGCTGACCAAATTACTCGCGAGATTGTATTTATTGGTTACAGAGATTACTCAAAGCCTGGTTACTAAGTGACTCTGGCGTTTAATATGACACAGGTCAATGAAGCCAGAAGGGTTACTGTTTCTCTCACACCAGTGGCACAATTTTTTCCCCCTAAATTAGGCTACCCTTCAGGTTAAACAAGACACCTATGATCCAAACGTATACTCAATGGCTATTCGTAGCCTACTTTTGGCCTACACACAGTAGCATAGTAATAATATTATCCACAATAGTGTTTGTGTCAATAGTCTAAATGATATAGACTAGAGTAGTGTTGGGGACCTATCATCAGAAAACAATGCCTCCTTATAGGCCTATCATGGCCCAAGGGCAGTTCGCTAATTAGTTCCTCTGACTGGCACTTACTAAACGCGCGCACACAAACACACACACACTACACACACAATCAGTTTAGCCAAGGACTTGGTCTTGGTTTATACCGCTAAATCTTTGACACATATCAAATACGGAAATCTTTTGTTTACAAAGACAAGTCAATACACGTTACTTTGTTACATAGCCTACCTCTCAAATAACACCCTGACAGCCAACACGCCAAAAGCAAGCGGTAAGCATGAGAGTAGCTGGTCAGCTCTGGGGTACTCCTCTCCTGGTGGTGGGTGCTCGAGTTCCGCCCAAGTAACATTCGGTGGAAGCCAGAAACTCTCACTCCAAAACCAAGCTGAGAGCGAATTCATTTTGTGGTGATTCCGGTCCTTCTCAGAACAAAAAAAAACAATATGTTGTGTGTAGCTGTGCGAGGGAGAATCCACCTGTTTCAGGCACTACTTTGGTAGACTTCCCATAAGTGTGTGGAGCTAGAGAGTCTGCTACTCCTGGATAAGTTGAGGAAGTAGGCTAGGTGCGCGGTGTCACCTCCTTCTTCCCCAGCACCATCAGCTCACTGGCATTTTTGGAAACTCTCATTCCCATGAGACCGCGTAGTCACGACGATACATTACAGGTAACGCCCATAACTGGCAACGCCCACGATGTGTCAGAGTTTCGAGCATCCCTTTGTTTGTCATGAATTGCATAATAACTAGCTTACGCAAAACTAAAAACAATAATGTTAGCAATAATAAAAAATATGGAGAGAGGCTGCATAACTTTGGGTGTTTTCACATATAGTCCAAAACAAAATAACCGATCTCAGTCCCCTTTAAAGAGAACTCGGGTAAAAAGAACAATAACTCAGTTATCTTTGTACTCACACTGCATTTGCCTTTGAATAAGGACTCAACTCTTGCCAGTTCACTTCACATATTTGTGGTCCCAGTCCTATTTGCATTCACATTGCTATGTTTAGAAAGGAACCAATATATTTGTCCAACATTCACTCGATGCAATCAAGGTTTTTACAAAGTAAAGGACAAGCCATTCCACCAGAACGTGTAATCGGTAAGCTAGATACTGTACCTACATATATTTGGAAGTTAATAGATTGCATTTAGTTAAAATATGTGATAATTGTCATCAGAAGATACTATTAACATCTAAATATTGTTTGTAAAAAAGTAAAATAGCAAAAGAACAACTGCAGATTAAATAATGCTGTAACTGAAAACTGAACACCTAATGTAGGCTTCTGTCCCTAGAATATAATTGACTTTGTACCCTATCTTGTGATTCTCACCAAATATGTTGTTGACTTCTCACAATATTCAAACCCCACAATCGAATAAACAGTTTTTGAAGCTCTCTTAGTCGATAGAAAACATATAGATTTTTTTTATCTGACAATAGCTAATCAACAGCACATTTTTTTTCGCGAACCTGCACAACGTCGTTTGTGGAACCAATGTTTTTTTTTTCGTACCTTCATTTAAGTAGGCAAGTCAGTGAAGAACACATTCTTATTTACAATGAGGGCCTGGCAAAAGGCCTCCTGCAGGGACGCGGGCTGGGATTTTTTTTTTAAATATACAGTTGAAGTCAGAAGTTTACATACACTTAGGTTGGAGTCATTAAAACTCGTTTTTCAACTACTCCACAAATTTCTTGTTAACAAAATATAGTTTTGGCAAGTCGGTTAGCATATCTACTTTGCGCATGACACAAGTAATTTTCCAACAATTGTTTACAGACAGATTATTTCACTTAAAATTCACTGTATCACAATTCCAGTGGGTCAGAAGTTTACATACACTAAGTTGACTGTGCCTTTAAACAGCTTGTAAAATTCCAGAAAATTACGTCATTTCTTCAGAAGCTTCTGATAGGCTAATTGACCTCATTTGAGTTAATTGGAGGTGTACCTGTGAATGTATTTCAAGGCCTACCTTCAAACTCAGTGACTCTTTGCTTGACATCATGGGAAATTCAAAAGAAATCAGCCAAGACCTCAAGTCTGGTTCATCCTTGGGAGCAATTTCCAAACACCTGAAGGTACCACGTTCATCTGTACAAACAATAGTATGCAAGTATAAACACCATGGGACCACGCAGCCGTCATACCACTCAGGAAGGAGACGCGTTCTGTCTCCGAGAGATGAATGTACTTTGGTGCGAAAAGTGCAAATCAATCCCAGAACAACAGCAAAGGACCTTGTGAAGATGCTGGAGGAAACAGGTATAAAAGTATCTAAATCCACAGTAAAAACGAGTCCCATATCGACATAACCTGAAAGGCCGCTCAGAAAGGAAGAAGCCACTGCTCCAAAACAGCCATAAAGAAAGCCAGAATACGGTTTGCAACTGCACATGGGGACAAAGATCATACATTTTGGAGAAATGTCCTCTGGTTTGATGAAACAAAAATAGAACTGTTTGGCCATAATGACCATTGTTATGTTTGGAGGAAAAAGGGGGATGCTTGCAAGCCGAAGAACACCATCCCAACTGTGAAGCATGGGGGTGGCAGCATTATGTTGTGGGGATGCTTTGCTGCAGGAGGGACTGGTGCACATTCACAAATTAGATGGCATCATGATGTAGGAAAATTGTGTGGATATATTGAAGCAACATCTCAAGACATCATTCAGGAAGTTAAAGCTTGGTCGCAAATGGGTCTTCTAAATGGACAATGACCCCAAGCATACTTCCGAAGTTGTGGCAAAATAGCCTAAGGACAACAATGTCAAGGTATTGGAGTGGCCATCACAAAGCCCTGACCTCAATCCCATAGAAAATATGTGGGCAGAACTGAAAAAGCGTGTGTGAGCAAGGAGGCCTACAAACCTGACCCAGTTACACCAGCTCTGTCAAGAGGAATGGGTCAACATTCACCCAACTTATTGTGGGAAGCTTGTGGAAGGCTACCCAAAACATTTGACCCAAGTTAAACAATTTAAAGGCAATGCTACCAAATACTAATTGAGTTTATGTAAACTTCTGACCCACTGGGAATGTGATGAAAGAAATAAAAGCTGAAAGAAATCATTCTCTCTACTAGTGTTTGGAGTATAGAGTGCAGTGATGTGTCCTATAAGGAGCATTGGTGGCAAATCTGATGGCCGAATGGTAAAGAACATCTAGCCGCTCGAGAGTGTTTTCTGGTCTGTAGAGTTTAAACCACTTTGTAAGGTTCAGCTCATGGTTCAGCTGTATGTCAGGATGGTCTGATGTAAATTTCATTAGCGAGTCTTTTTAAGAACTCTGGCCAAAGGGGGCATTCCGTCTGCTGACACGAACTCTGAGCTCACTTGGGCATGGCTACTGACAGGGCACAAGTTTATATGAAAAGCAATTATCTCATTTAGGAGGCTAAAATCACATTGTTATCTTCACAAAAGTATTTTCATATTTAATCATATATTTTATACAACATTTGATACATAGGATGTGTACACATTCAGAGTTACAGTTACTTTGTCATACCGCCCTTAGTGACATCACAAAATAATAAACCATATGACAGGATTATTCTTTAGATCCCAACGGACTGTTCTTACCATTCCTGTCTTATGAATATTGTTCCAAAGTTAAATCTCTGGCCATTAGAATTTTAAGGCGGCAAAGGTCTTCTGTAGATAAATGAATTTCTTTCCCAATACTGCAGGGCAAGGAAGGAGAGTTTCTGCAAACTATTTATGACCGGCTGTTAAGTCATAAAACTGACCCAACTCCCCCCTCTCCTCTCCTGTGGGAGGGGGAGGGGTCTGGCTATCTGTCTGCCATGTGCCAAGATGATCTGGCACCTTTGATCCTCACCAAGGAGAAAGAGTCAAACCATGCCACATCCGACGAGTGTCAGAGTCGGTGTAGTAGGATACAATCTTAGTCATGTATTGATGCTTTGCCTGTTTGATGGTTCTTCTGTGAGAGAGAGAAAAAGGGGGCAGTATGATGCTGGGCCTTCAGGCTAGGGTTCAGTGGAGATCGCTGGAATGAGGACACTAATAAAGGATGGTAGGTAGGCCTATTTGAAATTGAGTTCTTCCTCTGTCTAATATTGATGCAGGCTTATACCTTATTGTCACTTGCTCGACTAGCACAGAAAAAAGGGGTTTGGTAGTGGGTTAATGAAGATATTTAGATTGTTGAAGAATGGATAAAAAATAGGTTTTGTTTGGGATTCATGTATTCATTATTAAAAAGGGATTTTTTGAGATGACTTAGTCTTAAGTTTTTCTAGCGATAGTTCTACAAAATCTCATCATAAGACACTCCCAAACGGTTCAACTGGGAAATTAACTGAAGGGACCTTGTTCTTTTTCCTAGTTTTTTTGCTCATACTATTCTGTAGGTCTATGTATAGAGCTCTCTTGCTTTTCTACCTTTTCTCACTGGATACGTCCAGGAAATATAAAACATATATTGTGTGTCTCCAGCTTAAACACAATACAGTATAAGTTGTATTAAAGTGGACATTGATGAGAATTTATTGATCTGGTAGGGCCTAATACAGATGTAGTTCTATGTTTAAGGGTAACCACATGACCTGACTAGAACAAACTGGGCCCTAGTTCAACCCTTTAATTAGGTTACATATTTTCTCCACTCCAGGTCACATCACAAGGTCAGAAAAAACTTGGGTCCCTACAGGAAATATTTTATTAACTCCCTTCTTCATTTATACTCATCTGTACATGGATGATCAAATGCATCCATTCAGTCTAGGAGGAAAAACGTTGTAGTACTGTGGAAGTCACAGTACTTGGTTGTCACACACAAACGCACAGCAGAGTGGCAGTATTACCCTGGTGGTATTTATATTCTATTTTTTCATTCTGTTTTGGTCACAGTTCTCTCGGTTGTCCTTGAGACTGTGTAGTTTCAAGTTTTATTAGTTGAATGTACAGGATACACGTGGTATACACTGTCCAATGAAATGCTTATTTGCAGGTTCCTTCTCGACAATGCAACAACAATAAGAAATAATACAATGTTTTAGCATAAGTATAATAAAGGAATGCACAATTTATATTACAATATGTACACCTGTATCAGGGAAGTGTACTGGCAGTATTTCCTTCATTCATGGTTTTCCTAGATTAGTCTCTGTGGTTTTGCTAAATCTCTTTTATTATTCTGTCCCATTCTTGTAATGTCACACCACATTAGTTCAGTGTATTAGTTGCATTCTCCACTTCTAACATTACAGCGTTTATATTATGTCATACTCCACATAATTTGTTTCTGTTTATTCTATGTCCTGCTTTTATTGTCAACAGTACCCCTTTCAGAGCTCAAAATGTTGCAGCATAATTTATCCTTATGGAAACATATGGTCAGCATGGAGTTAAATTAAAGGGAAATGGCAATGCCCTACTTGGCATAACAAGGCACACACACACACACACACACACACACACACACACACACACACACACACACACACACACACACACACACTCCGAAACTCATACACTCACACACTACCCACTCTCACACAATCTCACATTGGAAGGTCCTATTGTTAGGCTAAGCCCCCATTTCTACATCAGTACCAACTGGCCTGGGAGCAGCTCATTCCCTGAACAAAACCTCCCTCTGTTTCAGTATGCAGCTGCAGCTTCCGAGATGCCCCAGTCAGATTCATGACCTAGTGTGGAAAGACTGGGACCCTCCACAATGAAGAGGGGGGACTATTTGTGACAATTATTGTTTTGATCTGGATGACCTCTATCATTAGATTTTGACTACCTTCAAGGTAATCAACCAGTCATTTTTACTGTACCAGTGGTTCTTTTCCTAACATGCCTTGGAAAATAGCTTGGCAGTCTGGTGGATAGTCTTTGTTATTGCATTTGATGTCCCCCTCTTCAGATGGACTATTCCATTTCGCATCTGAAAAATCAGATAGTTGGAAAGAATTCTTCATGCCAGGGACTGCTGTAGCCCCAGCACTGATAATAGCAGAGAACACCTGACCTGAGGTAATATCACATTATTATATGTTTTGAAATGTAATGTACTTATTTATATAGGCTTTTTTACTTTCAATTATTATCCTTTCATTTTTAATTCCTTTCATAGAATTGTAATACAACATCTCTTCATAAAGTCCTCAATGTACATTGTATGCACATTCATTTCACATTCAATTACATTTTTCAGTCTTGTGCTTCATATGTTATGTTATTGATTTCTTCTTCTGCTATGATATCTTGTTAATATTTTATTCTCAAGTTAGCTCATCTCTCACCCCGAACTGTTTGCAAAGTCACTGTACTCATATGAAATGATAATGTATCCTTTTTTGCAGATAAGCAAATGGATCATCAGGAGCTGAAAGAACCCATGAAGGTCTCACTCATTAAAGGTGAGTGAGACCTTCTCTTTATTCTTATTACATGTAATTGGACAGATTATAATAACTGACCGGGATCTGTTGGATCACTTCTGATGTCTCTAACTAGTCATCACCTATTCTATTGCTGACTTGTGCAAGTCATCCCAGACCTCGTTGCCGAGTGAGGAGGAAAGGGTCAAAGAGAGAGAGACTTTGTAAAGGAAAGACTGGGTGTGGAAACAGGACATTTAAGAGCTCGCATTGCTATAAAAGGCATTGTGTTTAGGGCCACAGTTCTCTGGTTTCAAGTGGAATCAAACCGTAATCTGAAGGAGCCTTTAATACATTAGGGATCAACTCAAATGACTGTTAAATGACAGTATTGACATTTAGGTTGACAGGATTGACAACCAATTCTAACAAGAAGTTAACATTTGAGAGAGGACACTGGAGTACCTTGTGTATGTTCCTGATGCATGTCTGTGAGTGAATCAATTGTGCATGATCAATTAATTAGTAATGCCACTAGTCACATAGGCTATACAGAACACATTGGCTATTCACCATAACAACAATAACACATTTGACCTTAGGGTTATCTTTTTTCACAGTTTATAGTGTAAATCTCATCAGAGTTTAATAATATGAAGTTACCCTTATAACATAGGAATCATTACACCTGCAGTATATTCTGTTGCTGTAATGCAAAGCATCAGGCCTAGACCAGAAGATTTCTTTGTGAGTGTTAATGTATACAAATAGAGTACCGGTCAGGGAATCATGAAGCCTCTGACTCAGTTTTGAATGGCTGCCACAATGGTAGCGGGCTTAGACATTAGGGTGGATGGAGCATGACGGCTATAGCCTTCAGCATGATGAGATGTAAAAATAGAAAAAGGGTTAGAAGGATTCTCATTACATTCATTCTGTGGTGCCTATGAGGGAACGTAATGGTCGATGATCAAGCAAGTCTGAAATATGTTTAGACGTAGAAAGGAATATTCCACAGTTGTGTTTTTTCATCCGGCATCATTTGATGACACCAAATATCCCAAGAAGTAATGGCCAACCATGATGTGTCAGTGAGAGATAAACCTTTAACTTAGGGATGTCAACAAAAAAATACATTCCGGGGGCCGTGTTCGGTTTTTAACGAGACCCGGAGGGCCGCACTGAACATTGGTTATAATTCCTCACGGTCAGAATTTGCATAAAATAGTCCTCAACCGTTTTTGGAATTTCCTAAGGTCCCTGACTGTCTAGCTTTCATTTTGGTGATTATTAGCGAGCTGAACACAGTCACGAAACGGTATGGTAGGTCCATTGTAATTTCTACATTGTAATTTGTCATTTCAATTTGGTTTTAGTGATTTTAAATTAAATATAGCTTTTTATTTGTATTTTTTGGGGCCCACAGGCCATATGTTTGATACCCCTGCGCTAACACATCCTGTTACTACCGGACACATTCTCTCACACACACAGCCTCTCTTTCTCTCCCTCTCTCTTGCTTTCTCTCTCTCACTCTCTTGCTTTCTCTCTTGCTTTCTCTCTCTCTCTCCCTCTCTCTTGCTTTCTCTCTCGGTTTCTCTCGCTCTCTCTAACACACACGGACACATTTAACCTCACTCAGCTCCTCACGAAGAATCCATTTCCTCAGAGAAACACACACAACGAAACTCACTCAGCTCCTGACATATGCTCTGCGCAAACATCCATACACACACCTACACACATTCTCATGCTCATTCAGCCATTTACAGACATGCACACACATGCACGCACACACAAACACACACACGCACTCTCTCAGATAGAGGCCAGAGCATTCCTCCCTGTCTTCACACACAGTGAGAGGTCATGTGCCTGAACAGGGATGGGGGGTGGGTGCACTACCAGCCTCCAGCAGACTCTAAACACTGCTTTGTTTATGGACATTTATTAGCATAACTAACATCTCTAATTAGTTCTCTGGTTTGACGTCAAAGCTAATATTCCACAGTAACGTTTGCACATGTGTATTTAAACGAGCTAGCGAGTGTGAGAGGTTGTGCGTGCATGTCTGTTATCTGAAACATATTGTTAGTTTCTACACTGATACAGTGTCTGCCACAGTGATGTCATAGCCCTCTTATATCTCCATTTATGGTGCACAGGCTCCATCTGTTATGGCGTCTTGTTTTGGCCTCTGCCAAACGCTTGATCTAGGATGAGGTCGTCTCTTTTTACAGCCCTGGCAGATTAGAAGAAGAGTTTTAGCTGGGTTTTATTCCATCTATTTTGAGAGAGAGTTATGCGTTGCTTTCTCTACTAGTCATCTTTTCGACCTATGAAATCATAGTCAGTAGAGGTCATTGCTTTGAAACTGTGAGAAATGTGATTACTTTGAGGGTACATCAAAGGGCTTGACTACTATAAGTGCCCGCTAATATAAGCGGACCCCAATATGTGAGTTCAGATGACATTATTCATTATTCTATTTTTGGGATGTAATTAGTTCATGTAATAGTCAAATTTTTGGTCATCTTGGGAAATTATCTCACATTTCATCCATGGCTAAATGTAATCTGTTGGCAGGGAGTGGGGAGGCAAAATAGTCCAGAGAGTCAGACATTCAGTCAAGTTTGACATTAGCTTTGGAATCTCGCAAAGGCCTAACGAGGGTCATAGAAAGTACCAGACCACATGTGGCTAATGTCAGTCATCTATAATTTTACGAGAACATTTGTCCTCATTTTCTACTGTAGATACAGTGGATTGGGAAAGTATTCAGACCCCTTGACTATAGCCTTATTCTAAAATTGAATAAATCGGGCAAAACATCAAAAACAGGCTTTTGACATTTTTGCACATTTATAAAATATTAAAAACAGAAAGGCCTTATTTACATAAGTATTCAGACACTTTGCTATGAGACTCGAAATTGAGCTCAGGTGCATCCTGTTCAGTGGTGTAAAGTACTTAAGTAAAAAGACTTTAAAGTACTAAGTCGTTTTTTGGGGTATCTGTACTTTACTTGTCTATATTTTTGACGACTTTTACTCCACTACATTCCTAAACAATATAATGTACTTTTTACTCTTTAAATTCTCCCTGACACCCAAAAGTACTAGTTTTGAATGCTTAGCAGGACAGGAAAATTGTCTAATGCACGCACATATCAAGAGAACATCCCATGTCATCCCTACTGCCTCTGATCTGGCAGACTCACTAAACACAAATGCTTTGTTTGTAAATTATGTCTGAGTGTTGAAGCCCCTGGCTATCCGTTAATTAAAAATATAGAAAATAGTGCCATCTGGTTTGCTTAATATAAGGAATTTGAAATTATTTATACTTTTACTTTTGATACTTAAATATATGTTAGTGATTACATTTACTTTTGATACTTAAGTACATTTAAAACCAAATACTTTTAGACTTTTACTCAAGTAGTATTACTGGGTGACTTCCACTTTTACTTGAGTCATTTTCTTTTAAGGTATCTTTACTTTTTACTCAAGTATGACAATTGGGTACTTTATCCACCACTGATCCTGTTTCCATTGATCGTCCTTGAGATGTTTCTACAACTTGATTGGAGTTCACTTGTGGTAAATTCAATTGATTGGACATGATTTGGAAAGGCGCACACCTGTCTATATAAGGTCCCACAGTGCATGTCAGAGCAAAAACCAAGCCATGAGGTTGAAGGAATTGTTTGTAGAGCTCCGAGATAGGATTGTGTCAAGGCACAGATGTGGGGAAGGGTTCCAAAACATTTCTGCAGCATTGAAGGTCCAAGAACACAGTGGCCTTCATCATTCTTAAATGGAATAAGTTTGGAACCACCAAGACTCTTTCTAGAGCTGGCCCCCAGGCCAAACTGAGCAATCAGAGGAGAAGGGCCATGATCAGGGAGGTGACCAAGAATCCAATGGTCACTCTGACACTCTGGGAGAACCTTCCAGAAGGCCAGACAGAAGCCACTCAGTAAAATGCACATGCCAAAAGGCACCTAAATACTCTCAGACCATGAGAAACAAGATTCTCTGTTCTGATGAAACCAAGATTGAAACCAAGATTGGCCTGAATGCCAAGTGTCACATCTGGAAGAAACCTGGCACCAACTGTACGGTGAAGCATGGTGGTGGCAGCATCATGCTGTGGGGATGTTTTTCAGTAGTAGGTGTAACCAATGTGAAATGGCTAGCTAGTTAGCGGTGGTGAACGCTAATAGCATTTCAATCGGTGACGTCACTCGCTTTGAGAACTTGAAGTAGTGGTTCCCCTTGTTCTGCAAGGGCTGCGGTTTTTGTGGAGCGATGGGTCACGATGCTTCGTGGGTGACTGTTGTTGATGTGTGCAGAGGGTCCCTGGTTCGAGCCCAGGTTGGGGAGAGGAGAGGGACGGAAGCTATACTGTTACACAGGGGCTGGCAGATTTGTCAGGGTCGAGGGGAAGATGAACGGAGCGAAGTACTGCAAGATTCTTGATGAAAACCAGCTCCAGAGCGCTCAGGATGATTTTAGCAATTTTAGAAGAAAGCTGTAACGTAAAAAAATATGGAAAATGTCAAGGGGTCTGAATAATTTCCATATGCAATGTAAGTCTCCACCCTGTCATGTCGGTCTGTCCTCTGCTGAACACTGTATTTACCTCCATTCCTTTCCCAGATGAGATGAACCGATCCAACACGGGAACAAGTGACTCAGAGAAAGTCATCAAGCATCTGAACGAGGAGCTTTGTGAGGCCCAGGAGCTCTCCAACACAAGAAAACTGAAATGCATGGAACTGCAAGGTAATGGAAAAGCTTGGGAATGACACTCACCCAACAGTGGATTATAATAGTAATATATGCCATTGAGCATTTAGCTTTTATCCAAAGCGACTTACAGACATTACCCAATACTGTACAAAGATAACAGGCACAAGCATACACACCTTCACACAACAGCTGCAGCAGTGAATGTTCATAGTTAGAGAAGTTCACTTATTGTATTATCTGTGTCATACATTATAGGTCTCCTGGAGGAGGAGAGGAGAGCCAACAAGCAGCAAGCTGACGAGTCTGCAAAACAGTTGAAATTCCTACACGGTAGCTATAGACCAAAGTGTGTGTGTTTGAAGTTGCCTTGGATCTTCCTTACTAGAATTACTTTGGGGTGTGTGAGAAATGTGTAGGAATGTGTGTGGGTAGAGCTGGATTTTTGTTTGTATGCGTGACTGTTCATGAATCTAGGCTACTGTATATGTGGTTAAAGTTTGTGTGTAGTTGGGTTGTTGGTTCAGTCCTTTGAGATAGAGAGAGCTTCACCGCCTTTTGGATGTCTTTTGTTGGTGCAGTACCGGACCGGCCTTGATTTCCACATCCAAAGCCGTCTATGTTTGGTTCAGATTTTGTCCGGTCTGGACCAGCCTTGATTTGGCCTAAACATAGACTTCTATAAATTACATATATTAAACTCTCATTCAGAACCAAAAATTAGCTTCATTTCAACATTTCAATATCTGGAAAATACATATTTTCAACATCTGGAAAACAAGTATTTTCAACTTTCATTCAGAACAGTGATAGTGATGAGGATGTGACTAAGGTGACCAGCGCTGTGTAGAGGGTGACGTCTGACTACCACTCCGGTTCATCCTCGGATGAGGATAGTGACCTCAGGGAAATCGTCCCTCCCCTACCCTCTCCCGAAATCGCGCCACACACCAGGTGATCTACCCAGCTGCTCCTTTGTGACGTCCTCCAGGGCCCAAGCAGAAGAAGATGGGGCCCGGTAAAGGATAAAACAGCCCTCCATGTCCACCTCACTATGGCTTCAGACCCCAAGGCAGACTCACCCAGCCCTTCGGACACAATGGTTGGGCTCTGTCTGGCCAGAGAAGGGGGCATGGATACTGGGGTGGCACTCCAGGCCTGACCTACTGTTAGGGACCACTGTAGCAAGTGTTGACGTTAGTATTAGCCTTTTCCATGTGCCCAGGTTTCCTGAGCTGTTGAGGGTAACCACTGGTGCAAGCAATAGTTCATGGGTGGCAGGTAGCCTAGCGGTTAAGAGCGTTTGGACAGTAACTGAAAGGTTGCTGGTTTGAATCCTTGAGCTGACTAGGTGAAAATCTGTTGATGTGCCTTTGAGCAGGACACTCAACCCTAATTGCTCCTGTAAGTCACTCTTAGACCATCTGCTAAATGACAAAAAAATGCCAACAGAAAATGTTCCTGATTTCAATGTCCTGAAAATAGGTATTTTTTGCATCAGGAAAATATGCCTTTTCAACGTTCTGGAAAATATGTATTTTAAACATGGAAAATATCTTTTCACCTTTCATTCAGAACCTAAATTTAACCTAACTTCAACATCTGGAAAAATATGTCTTTTCAACATCATTTTGCTTACTGGGACTATTCTAGTTTTGCTGGGGCAGAACAGCAAGGACCGGCCTTGATATAACTCTTCTCCTTAAAAATGTCCACTGTCTTCTGTGTGAGCAGGCCAGCTGCGACAGCTACAGGACGAGCTGGGAGTCCTTAGAGAACAGAAAGACAGCGCCTCCCTGAGTTCACAAGATGAACTGCACAAATCCCGAGAAGAAGTGAAGACTCTGCGTCGCACCCTTGATGCTGCCACCGCCGATTGGAAGCGGGAGGTCTCTACGGTCCAGGGTAACCTAGCAACCGTCTCCAAGGATATGGAGAAGTGGCGAGAGACAGCCAGCAAGTACGAGCGTGAGATTAACGGCCTGCAAGGTGACCTACAGCAGCAGAGTAAGCAGTGGCAGAAGGCTGCCGAGTCACAAGGTACCAGTGGTGTAAAGTTCTTAAGTAAAAATACTTTGAAGTACTACTTAAGTTGTTTTTTGGGGTATCTGTACTTTTACTTTTACTTCACTACATTCGTGAAGAAAATAATGTACTTTTTATTCCATACATTTTCCCTGACACCCACAAGTACTTGTTACATTTTGAATGCTTAGCAGGACAGGACGATTGTCTAATTCACTCACTTAAAGAGAAAATCCCTGGCCATCCCTACTGCATCTAATCTAGCGGACTCATTAAACACACATGCTTTTTTTATGTCTGAGTGTTGGACTGTGCCCCTGGCTATCCAGAAAATCATGCCATTTGGTTTGCTTAATACAAGGAATTTGAAATGATTTATACTTTTACTTTTACTTTTGATACTTAAGAATATTTTAGCATTTACTTTTGATATGTAAAGTATATTTAAAACCAAATACTTTTACTTTTACTCAAGTAGGATTTTACTGGGTGTCTCACTTTTTACTTTAGTAATTTTCTATTAAGGTATCTTTACTTTTACCCAAGTATGACAATTGGCTACTTTTTCAACCACTGCAAGGTACTACACATACAGTGCATAGAAAATACATAACAAATATTGATATTCTGTACACACAATGTTTATCTGTAATAATGAGTGTTATTTATGTGATTTCTAAAGCATTTGTACACAAAGTTGCATCCATATGAAAGTATATCCACATCAACTTAGTTTGGGCAGCTAATGAGCCCCGAATAGACTGACTAAATAGTTTTACTGAAAGTATCAAGGAGTTGGCTGAAGCGTAAACAGACAATCACCCAGGCTGTGATATAATGCCACGTCTGAGCATCCCTATGGTTTTCTACAGCAGGTGAAATGGAGTCCATGCAGAGGGAGTGCACCAGCCTCCAGAGGGAGGTGTCATCCCTGCGCTTGGAGAAACAGGAAGTGCTGAATACACACCAGAAGGAGAGTGCTGCCCTCAGGGCAGAGAAGGAGGAACTGCTCAGGGCTCACCAGAAGGAGAAGGGGAACCTACAGAATGAGAGTTCTGTCATGCGCTCAGAGAAAGAGGCCATGCTGAAGAAGCAAAAGGAGCTAGAGAAGGATTTGGCCAGGTCAGTCTGTAGTCTGAAACACAACTGGCAAGAGCATCTGTGCCTAAACATCATACACAGATTCGACGGTGCGCAACTCAACTCAAAAATGGTCCCAGTATTTGCACGTCTGTCTCTTCCACTCTCACATTCTCCCTTACTCTAATGCCCAGTTATCTTTGACTCTTTCTTTTGTGCACACACCGACATACACAGACATATATACATATATATACATACACACACACACACACACACACACACACACACACACACACACACACACACACACACACACACACACACACACACACACACACACACACACACACACACACACACACACACACACACACACACACTCACACACACACTCACACACACATTAACAGACCAATACATTTGACATTGAAATGGTCACAATTAGAATACATTGGTCTACAAATCATTCATAGACAGTAACACTGTTCCTGAACCTCTGTCTCTCTCTCTCTCTTTCAACCCCTCTCTCTCCCCCAGCTCACGTGCCCAGAGTGCTGAGCTGGGCAGCATTCTGAAGGCCCTGGAGCTCTCTCAGGGGGAGATGGAGAAGAGGCTGGGGGCCCAGCAGGAGCAGCACCAGCAGGACAACACCAAACTTCAGAGCCAGCTGGACCAGTCAGACAGCCGCACCAAGGACCTGCAGAGAGAGGTGGGCACATGCATGCTGTCTTCCTCCCTTCCTTGAAGTAATCCCTGATCTATGATCTGACATGACTGGATAGGTTAAAAAAAAAAGCTACATTATAAACTAGGTGATTTGAACCCTGAATGTTGATTGGCTGACAGCCATGGCATATCAGACCGTATACCATGGGTATGACAAAAAAAAATGTTTTTCCTGCTCTAATTACATTGGTAACCAGTTTATAATAGCAATAAGGCACCTCAGGGGTTTGTGGTATATGGCCAATATACCACGGCTAAGGTCTGTGTCCAGGCACTCTGCTTTGCGTCGTGCATAAGAACAGCCCTTAGCCATGGTATATTGGCCATATACCACACCCCCTTGGGCCTTATTGCTTAAGTATATAATGGAACCCATAAGGATCACAATCCTATCTTGTTAGCCCAGTGGTCACTTCATGGAAGTGTCATGTCTTTACTATCATTAACTGAAGACTTAATAGTTTTTATCAAAGATTATCTGTAATTAGTATTACACGATCAACTGATTAATCATGTAACTAATTAACTAGGACGTCAGGGCACCAAGGAAAAATATTCCTAATAATTTCCTAATATAACCTTTCAGATATTTTCATATCTGATCCATAGTCTTCTGATTAATTAATGATTTACTTTACCTCGCATTAGTCTCATTCCAAACGTCGTAAATAGTTTGTTATCTGCACAAACCTAGTCTTCACCATGAGTCATCCATACATCAATTGTCTTAAATAATTTATTTATTACTAACTAAGTAATTCACAGAAATTCATAAACATACAAACAAGGTAAATGTGGTTACATGAAATGAGAATGTGCCCTAGTGGGCTAAACCGGCATGGCGGCTTGTTAGACAAAAGGGGAAGTGGGGATCGACTAAGAAGTCACTACAAAGTGATAATTATAACATTTGAAATGCTAATCCTTTGCACATGAACGATCACTCATTCGGGAACAATTGCAATCAATATATAGATTTACTCTCAGTGTGTCGTCTTGATCGCTGGTGAAAAGTTCATTTCTTTTGTAGAATTGTCCGTCTCTCCCGCTCTCTCTCTGTCGTGGTTATAGTGGATAGTTCAGAGTGACATTCATTCGTTTATTTATAGAATAGATGTTTCGGCGGTTGTCGTTCTTCGCGTTCAATGATACTGAATTCCTAGCTGCAGACTCGTATTTAATATCAAAGACTTGTTCTTATTCTGTCAGTATCGATAGTCTAAGAGTTTAACCACGTGGTATGGTTAAAATATTCAGCAATTGTCTGCAACCTTTTGTCCTCCCTTGATTGAGAGAATCATGGTCTGCAACCTTGTAATTGAGGTAAACTCGGTCTGCTGATCAAAAACCAGAGTGGGGGTTTTAATCGGAATGGCAGAAAAGGCTGTCCCAGGATGTCTGACCCTAACTGGGCTCAGGGGCGGTCCTCTGATTTCGTTCAAATCCAATTCCCTTTTTGAGTTTTCCTTCATTAAACAGTCCAAAATCAAATTGTAAAATTGTGTAAACAGTATCATACTCACTCATTCATTTTATACAACAATTGGATGTAAACCTCGTATCTAAGGCTATTATATAAACAGTGTTATGGTAATGTGGCCACACCGTCTCCCATGAGCTTCCCCAAGTTGTGACAAACGGACCAGTTCATAGCTGGATTCTTCACCAATCTTTTATACTTTCTCCGGAACATGAAATTTGTTCGTACCTCAAGTTCTGTGAGGTGGAAGGATTTCCTTTGTTCTTCATGAAAATCTACTCTCTCTATACTGTGTGTCCATGAGGAGATTCTCAGGAATTTATGATGTCTCTCTGACCACAGCAACCTAGTTGAAGGAGAAAAGGGGGAGGCAGGGGGAGGCAGGGAGAGGGGGATGGGCTTGCTATACCCAAAGAGGCCAACGTCATGACAGAAGGGAGGAAGGAAGTATTTGTTCAAAGTATTTGATGAGGGCCTGGACTTTTACAACTGCCGTTTTATCCCATTTGAAACAGAATCCTTACGGTTGCTCAAACTATGGAAGTTTTATGAATGCCTTGTAATATTTATAACCTCTGTTTTCAGTACGAAGAGACGCAGACTGAGCTGTCAGACCTGAAGGAGAAGTTTGAGAGGACCGAACAGGAAAAGCAGTCAATCACTGATGAGCTTGAGGAGTGTAAAGCTGACCTGAAAATGCTGCGGGAGAAAGGAAACAAAGTGAGTTATCCACTATCAAGACTTTTAAAAATATACTGCGACTAAGAAGAGAGAGGAATATTGCATGAATCATCTTCAACATGCATTCTGTGAATATATATGTTTTGGAAATGTTGGGTTGAATTCAAATGTTGAGTTGAGATGAGTTCAGATGAAATTGACTTCAAGCATCACCAGTAGCAGGCTACCCCTTCCTTTGAGTTTCAAGTTGAAAAGTTTCAGAGTTTATTCGACACGTGCACAGGATACAACAGGTGTTCACCAGAGCCTTTCTAATCACACCACAACTGCTCCCCTCCTCCTCCCAACCAGCTTGTCCCTTGACTATTACTTCTAGACTTAGACACGCTTGGACACGCTTGTAGTATGTTAGAATATGGTCACATACATATTGTGTTGTGTATTTTATGTACCAATATCAATATACGCTGAGTGTACAAAATATTAGGAACACCTTCCTGATTTTTGATTGCATCCACTTTTCCCCTCAGAACAGCCTAAATTCGTCAGGACATGGACTCTACGAGGTATTGAAAGCGTTCCACAGGGATGCTGGCCCATGTTGGCTCCAATGCTTCCCACAGTTGTGTCAAGTTGGCTGATGTCCTTTGGGTGGGGGACCATTCTTGATACACACGAGAAACTGTTGAGTGGGAAAAACCCAGCAGCATTACAGTTCTTGACACACTTAAAACGGTGCGCCTGGCACCTACTACCATACCCCGTTCAAAGGCACTTAAATCTTTTGTCTTGCCCATTCAACCTCTAAATGGCACACATACACAAGCCATGTCTCAATTGTCTCTCCTCTGATATGGATTTAACAATTGATTTAACAATTGACATCAATAAGGGATCATAGCTTTAACCTTTTAAGCTTTCCTGAGTGGCTCAGCGGTCTAAGGCACTACATCTCAGTGCAAGAATCATCACCACAGTACCATGTTCAAATCTAGGCTGTATCACATCCGGCTGTGATTGGGAGTCCCATAGGGCGGCGCACAATTGGCCCAGCGTTGTCCGGGTTTGACCTGAGTAGGCCGTCATTTCAAACAAGAATTTGTTCTAAACTGACTTGCCTAGTTAAATAAAGGTTAAATATAAAAAATATAAAACTTGATTCACCTGGTCAGTCAATGTCATGGAAAGAGCAGGTGTTCTTAATGTTTAATACACTCAGTATATTTGATGAGTTGACCCACTCTCCTGGGGTCAAACTCACCCATTCCCAATGATGTCTTTATATCCCTTCCCTCCTGTAGACCTCCCTATTGCTGCCTGTCCAAGCCATACTCATCGGCCTTATCCTGGCTTTGCTGTATTGGTGCTTCGGCGCATTGTGGTAGAAAGGTACACCGTACTCCTGTCCAATCAACCCGGCCTACATCTCGCATTGTTTGTCTCTGTCAGCACACTGCATGAAACAAATCTCAAGTCTCGAAATTGAAAAGTCTCTCTCGTTCCTCTGAAATACTGAGGAAAATATGATGTCTCCCCATGACAGAACTAACATTTCTAATATGACATCTTCTCCTCTTGCCTGGATCATTAATATCTAACGAATCTCTCTTTCTATGGGCTGATTTTTGTCTCGTCTTGCTCTACGTGAACATGTTGCTTTCAACCGTCATTGTTCTCTGTGCATTCCATGACAGCTTTGGCCAATCAGGTGCTATTAAAGGGCTAGAGCAGCCTGTCAGACGGTGCTGGGGTCAGTGTTTCAGTTTGTGTCACTTCCTATTTCAGAGTGGATGGATCGTCTGGTTGCCTCATGCAGTTGCCGTGGTAGCGACTATGACTGCTGCTGTGCTCTACGCCAGGACCTGAGTGTGAGACACACATACACACACAAGGATATTAGTGCAAACATGCACACATACGTACATATGGTCAGACTTCTGTACACTAAACCTATTAAATGAATTGCCTCCTGATCTGTTCAGTTGTTTACTCATGTTCAGATGTTTTAAAAAGGAGAGCCCTTTAGTTGAATACTTATATAGTTTCACTGATATATTTTAGAGAAATTTGAGAAATGAATATCAAATATACTGTACAATTAAAGACAAGTTCAATCTTCCTAAATGTATAATTTCAGAAACTCAGAAATGCATTTTTGGTTTTCTCTTTATGTTTTACATTAGGACTCTATCTTCTAATAGGATTTCAACAATGAATATAGGCTAAAGATACTGTACACTATCATCCTCACTGATAATGATTAATATTACTGCAGAAAGACCTGTCTTTGAGGTCCAACTACCCTAAACACTTTGTTTTAGAGTCCAGTAAAATGTGTAAATTCACCTTAAACTTTAATTTGCTGCATTGCAACGCCTAAGCTCTGTGTGAATACATGGTGAATGATCTTAGATAATTTGCATACACTCACTCACATAATTCTGGTAAAAGGGTTAAGGAATAACAAGAGATTAATGATCTTGAGGCCAAGAAGTTAGAAGTTCCCCCTCAATTTGATGTTAACTGTTGACTATTCAGTAGGCCTACCTCCCTTTTGAATCAATGTTTGCATGCAATTTAAACCTCTAGTATCAATTCATTTGTCATCCAATTAAATTCACCACAAAATATACTGTAATTCAAGCATTGCTTTTTCAAATGTAAATAATTGTGCGAAGTATACTGTATTTTGAAAAAGATAGGTGATGGTATAGTTTAAGTTTGAAGTAAAACTATTTGCGCTAAAATGTACTTTGTGTGACCTTAATTAAACCTTCTAAATCTCATGATCATGATTATTTTTCTCCATTACCCTGATAGTACCACATATTAGACAATAAGTGGAGCCACATGTTAAGTTTGGGTTGGTAGAAAACTCTCATTGACCGTATGAAATCTCAATGTTTACAGTATGGCATGTGAGTCATGTTGAACAGTTGTTGATTTGGCCATCGGCTACAAAGTATCTATCATGCCAGGTTTTTTTTTAACTTCTCCAGGCATCTCTGATGGATATTACTTTACTATTGATAATCAGAAAAGGTGCTTTCGGAAGAAAGAGAAAAGTACCTTAAACTTGGACATGTGTTTGGCGTTTAGAGGACTCTTGTTTCAGTATTTTGCAAAGATGTAGAGTCAACATTTTTCAATAACACGCATGCACACACACCCCTCAATGCCGTCCTGCAGTCCATCTCAATGAGGACGGGGGCCAGGACGAGACCAAAAAACAGACCCCTGAGCTACAGATGCTACATCGACAACGTAAGGTGAGCTGTTTCTAGCCCATCAAATTATGTATTAGTCTTATCCTGATATTAATAATGAATAACATCAATGCAGGCAGGGGGTTTAGGGATGAAATCAGGCCTGGATATTAGTCATAGTGTAATGAACACGAGGGGAGACAGAGCTGGTTTCAAGCGCAGGGCACAGCAGGTGTTTATTGCAAAGGACCACAGGAGGCAGCAGGTATCTGGGTCCAGGGGCAGGCAGAATGTCATACACTGGAGGTCCAAAAGGGCAACAGTACAGGCAGGGAAAAGGCTAGTAACGTAGTCCGGGGGATTAGGCAATAGGTAGATAACAGGAAATCCAACAGGCAAAAGGTGTCGTTAGTGAGGCTGGCAAAAACTATCATACATAGGAGTAACGCACGGAAAACCCAGCGCTCTGAAAGACGTGTCACAAAACAAACAATACCTCACAGTGAAGGGTTGCAAAGAACTGAACTAAATGGTGTGTGATAATGACATGCAGGTGATTAGAATTCAGGTGATTGGGATCTGGAGAGTGAGCTGCGTTCAGGGGATCTTTGAGGGTATGAGTTGGAAGCAGATGTTACACATAGGGCCCCCAGATGGGGATCAGCTTTACATCCGAGGGGTTTTCTTACTGACCTCCATCCAATAACCCTCAATACACATCCTAGTGAGGTCATGAAATCTAGTGTCTGATGCACTTCTTTCTATGCTAACAGTTTGGACAATGTTTTGTGTTATGATAACACGGAGAGGGAATATTTTATCCCTCCCCTCCAGCAAAAACTCCTGAAATGTGTGAGGTTATCGCTTCTCATATTCCACACCTCGCCCTCCTTTAAAAGCTCCGCACTATGGGGAGACAGACAGATCAGATTCGAAACAACAGAGGAAGGGGAAGAAGGCAACAAGGAACAAGCAACGTTAGTATATTACAGTATGCCATTTACCAAGAGCGAGGTCTCTCTGGCTGAACACAGTGTGTGTGCCGCTGAGTGTAACCTGACAGATGATGTACCATTGAAGAATATCCAGAAGAACACCATCACATGGTGGTGCAACAAGCACCTGAAGTGTGTAAACAGGTTCATAGGTGACCTTCAGTTTGACCTAAACGACGGGCTGACTCTCATCGCCCTACTGGAGGTCTTGAGCCATAAGAAGATGTTCAGGAAGTACCACACCAGGCTCACATTCAGACAGATGAGGCTGGATAATGTCTCTGCTGCGCTCGAGTTTCTGGAACAGGAGAATGTCAAGATGATGTCCATAGGTAAGGTGACATGTTGAAATGCTCAGGGATCATTTTCAGTCTGTCAGCCAGGCCAAGTTAAGGAAGAAGATAAAGTCACACTTCTTTGGTTACACTTTACATGAGGTTGCATGGTTGCATTGTGCAGATAGCATATTTATTTTAAATTTCTAGGTACCATTACTTCTAATTATACAGTATACAATTTGGCCAGTTTTCTATGATTCAGTTTAGTCTTTGTTTAATGTACCTCACAGTTACTGTGTACAGTCATGTCATTGCACATGTTGCCACAATTTTTTTGTTGTTATAAAAGTGAAGACTATAGGACTGTTTGATTTACCCTGGGAGATGTGCGATACTGTTTGTGCTAGATAACACTGGATCTCCCATCCATTCTTGTGGGTATAATACGGTGCTGCCTCAACAGACAGTAAGGCCATCGTGGACGGGAATATGAAGCTGATCTTGGGGTTGGTGTGGATCCTACACTACTCCATTCTTCTCATTTACTGGAGGACGAGGGCCAGGACAAGACCAAGAAACAGACCCCTGAGCTACGGCTGTTGGGTGGATCCTAGACAAGGTGCACGAACTGCCTATCACCAACTTCAGCCAGGACTGGCAGAATGGCATGGCTCTTGGGACACTGGTGGACGGACTGGCCCCAGGTGAACTATAACTGGATTCATGAAAACAAAATCCAGCTTTGGGTAAAGCATACTTCCTATAGCGTAAATAGTCTAGGACCTGATCTTTGATACTCTGTCTTTCTCCCTGCCTGCAGGCTTGTGTCCAGACTGGGAGAGCTGGGACGAGGTACAGCAAGTAGACAATGCCAGAGTGGCCATGCAGCAGGCTGACGAGTGGCTGGGAGTGCCACAGGTGAGTCCTCAGACTATCAACACTCTAGTGGTTTCCACATATTACATACTGAATAAACCACTAAATCACAGGGGAACAGGGCTGACATTTGAAAACGTACGTGCCCTGAATTGTTATGAGATTGGTCAACACCCCTCAAGATCCCATATGGTTCCCATTACATTGGTGTAACTCTAGGAATTTGTTCAGATTTCATTTTAGGTTTTAACTTCTCGGAACAGCCTCTGGAGGGTAATCTTTTGGCCTACAACATCATCGGGCATGTAAGAATTCACCACACTAACAAAGCCTTCAGGAAGTAGAGTCCTTTGCTCATAGTGAAAGGAATACATGAAATCTAGCAGATTTACATC
This sequence comes from Oncorhynchus tshawytscha, assembly GCF_018296145.1. NCBI lineage: Eukaryota > Metazoa > Chordata > Actinopteri > Salmoniformes > Salmonidae > Oncorhynchus > Oncorhynchus tshawytscha. The sequence continues at coordinate 29,168,781 of NC_056450.1, read as the reverse complement.
ATGCACGTTGTTTTAGCTTGTAGGAGTCGATGTCACCCTGCATGTGACCTGAAGAGGCCAGTTTGGGGAATAATTGGTGCTAGCATAATTCATCAGGAAAGGACATACAAACATATACATAACCATTGTTTCTCTTTTGCATCCAGGTCATTGCCCCAGAGAAGATCATCGACCCTCGTGAGGATGAGCAGTCCATCATGACTTACCTCTCCATGTTCCCCAAAGCTCAACTGAAACCTGGAGCCCCCTGTCGTGTCTTTGGCTATGCCGGATTAAGTGATGTGACATGCTATTCTATAAAATCATTTCTCCGTAATTAATATCACCTGATTGAGCTAATCATGTAAATGTAATTAACTAAAGAGTCGGGCACCACAAAATAATATTTATAGAGCTGTTATCTTCCGAATAAACTCTTAAAGACCTAGTCATATTTTACATCAATAGCAGTCAATATTAATCCTCGTCTTAATTCAGTCTCATCTGAAAGTTGCAAATTCATGGTTATCTGCATGAACCCTGGCTAACAATTTGAATCAGCAATACAAAATTGGGTTTAATTATTTATTTACTATATAGCTAACCAATCACACAGAATTACATATACACATAATTAAATCATAACTTGATTACAAATTACGTCATAAAGGAAAACGTCCCTAGCGGGTGGAACAGATATGACAGCTTGTTACACAAAAGATAAGGTTTTAGGTGAAGGAGGGGGAAGACAGGAACAAAGGAGAAGCTGTGCTATCGTAAATACAGTACCTGATGCATTCTAAATTACCGCCCATTTGGAAAAAGAAAATGCAATAAATATTTACTCTGAGCTGCGCTTCGGTACGTTGGTGGTAGATGAAAGGCCATGTTGCCAAACCGAGTCCTTTGAAGAATGTCTCTGGTTGTCAATTGAATACGTTGTAGTAACGTCGTTGGGTGATAGACGGGATACTCTGTCTGTTCATTCCTAACCCTCGTTGCATCTGCTGTTGCTAACTCAACGGCTAGGAGGTATCACTTCTGTAGTGAATAAGAGTTCAAAGAATAAGAGTGTTGGCTTCGTTCTGTAGTTATTATCTGAACCATTCTGACATTGGACCTTCGTCCTCACATCATCGGAACAGGAAGTTATATTGTCGTCAAGGCTTTATATAGGAAGGGAGAGGAGGGCGTGTTTGAAAGGTTTTATAGCCCACGTCCCTTCACAGGGGCGGGCCACTGATTGAGCAGAGCCCGGTCTTATGAAAACCCAAATCTCACATTTTAGAAGCTAAAGTGACATTTCATCCCATCACGAATAATTTCATATTCAAACATTTAAATTGAACAACAATTCCATGTGAATCCGATAACTCTGATGTGTAGACTTTCCACTGTAGAGTTTTTGTCATCTTATCATTGATGAGAATGTCTCAGATGACAACCGAACTGACATCATATTCATTAAGTACCACCACATATGTTCAATTGTTCGGATTTCCCCCCACCTACTGATGTTCCCAGAATCTCTATGTTAACCAAATAAATCAAATCAAATCAAACAAAGGGTTTTGCAAATGTAACCTCAGTAGGGTAGAGAGAGGAAAAAGGGGGGAAGAGGTATTTATGACTGTCATAAACCTATCCCCCAGGCCAACGTCATGACACCCCCTCAATCCCCAATCAGATTTGTCACTGCTCTACCCCTCCTATGTTAATCAGCGCTCATAACAGGCAATCTGGCTAGCCTTGTTTTTACACAAAGGTGATTTGTGTTTTGAGGTTCTATGGACAAATCTGGGGCAATACGCTGTGCATGTGACCTGTGATGAAGATGAGATTGAGGACAGTCCTTTCATGTCCCACAAACGCCTGAATAAAAATAAATGCTACCCACACAAGACGAGTGCCTCCCTGCAGTTACTGGGTCCATTTCTTCTGCTCTATTTAGCATTTGGGTCATTCTGCGCTTGTCCATGCATTTGGAACATTCTGCGCATGTCCATGCATTTGGGTCATTCTGTGCTTGTCCATGCATTTGGGTCATTCTGTGCTTGTCCATGCATTTGGAACATTCTGCGCTTGTCCATGCATTTGGGTCATTCTGTGCTTGTCCATGTATTTGGGTCATTCTGTGCTTGTCCATGTATTTGGAACATTCTGTGCTTGTCCATGTATTTGGAACATTCTGTGCTTGTCCATGCATTTGGAACATTCTGCGCTTGTCCATGTATTTGGAACATTCTGCGCTTGTCCATGCATTTGGAACATTCTGCGCTTGTCCATGTATTTGGGTCATTCTGTGCTTGTCCATGCATTTGGAACATTTTGTGCTTGTCCATGTATTTGGAATATTCTGTGCTTCTCCAGAGATGCAGAAGTCTTACAGCACATGAAAGGATTTTGTAAGTGATTTTGTAAACTGTACTTGAGATTTAGGTACAGTAAATTGTTTTGTTCAGTTAGTAATTTGATGTATTTTTTAGGTGAATGTGTATGGAACAGGTGTGAGTTAGTATGGCTGTTTAGTGAACAGCGCAACAGAGTTCACAGTGGATGCCAGGTTTGCTGGTGATGGATCATTGGGCGTCCTTGCTCGGGTAAGAGGTGTCTGTATAAACAATGAAGCATAAGGTTGAGTTAGCCCTATTTTGGCTCCATAAGTCCATGTCTGTTCTATAAATTCTAATATGGTCAAATCAAATTGTATTTGTCACGAGCCGAAAACAACAGCTGTACACCTTACAGTGAAACGTTTACTTACGAGCCCCTAACCAACAATAGTTTAAACAAATATGGATAAGAATAAGAAATAAAATGAATAAGTAATTAAAGAGCAGCAGTGAAATAACAATAGCGAGACTATATACAGGGGGGTGCCGGTACAGAGTCAATGTGCGGGGGCACCGGCTTATTGAGGGAATATGTACATGTAGGTAGTTATTAAAGTGACAATGCATAGATGATAACAACAGAGAGTAGCAGCGGTGTAAAAGAGGGGTGGAGCAATGCAAATAGTCTGGGTAGCCATTTGATTAGGTGTTCAAGAGTCTTATGGCTTGGGGGTAGAAGCTGTTTAGAAGCCTTTTGGACCTAGACTTGGTCCTCCGGTCCCACTTTACTAAAGTTCTTTGCCATAAAGAACTGTGCTAGATATGCTATACATTAGTATTCACTACAGTTATTACTGTTGTATATGGCCTTAAAAGTAGGACTTATTATATGTGTATACAATTCCTCTAACCCATTGATGAAGTCCCAGTCAATGTGGAGGTGGTTCGTAAAGAGCGGAGCCTCTATACTTGCTACTACACTCCAACCACTCTGGCCAAACATGCTATCTGTGTGACTTGAAGGAGGGGTCAGTGTCCCTGGCAGTCCTTTTAAAGTACGTAACAATAGAATGATTAAAATATGAACCATTCAACAAGACAAATATATATATATATATTTGTCTTTGTCTGAAATTGTTGTCTATTTTAGGTGACCCCTGACAGTTAGAATATAACCATAATTAAACAGCCCGGTGAGCTGATTTTACACATAAACTCTCTATCTTCATTCTCAAACTAATTGTATTGCATGTCCTAATGCAGGAGAGACGGACCAGGGATTTTCAGATAGCACTTATTTGTTGTACAAGCTTAATTTGCATGTAACCGGCCCAGCAGACGGGTCAGCTAATGCCTCCAATGTATGATGTCCACTACATCCAGAGACATTGCATTACTCTTAATTTAAAGTATATACTAACAACTTTTATGATAACATTTGATGCTTTCATCCTTTTTTTAGGTCAAGGGTGGTTTCGTGGGAACCCCAGAAGAGTTCACCATAGACACAAACAGCTCGGGCAGCCACCGGCTGTGACAGTAGACGGCCCCAGCCCGACGAAAATAAAGTGTTTTCCGATAACGAGGATGGAACTTGGACAAAGATAGTTCCTATAAGGTGGTTTATCTGCTCCTCATCGCTGGTGTACACGCTACGGCTGAAGTAAGGTGGGGAAGTGGTGGCCAATTTCACCTCCGAGGTTGTTGTGCATCCGGCTTTTTACAAGAGGCAAGTGAAGGTGTCTGGGACTGGAGCTGAAAGGGAAGGTTTAGTAGATTTGTCATAAAGCCTGGTGACTAAGCTTATTGCAATAGATAGGAGTTCTTAAGGCTATCATAATAGATAGGAAACGTCTTAAGTTTCTCTATTTTTTTAATGTCACTATAAAATTTTCAGTAATGTTGTTACTGTGACGTACTTTGTTGAATGGTCTGAATGGTATATCTTTTGACAGGAGGTCTGAATGGCCTTGACAGAGAATGTGACCCAGCCAGATTGTTTGCAAATGGCATACGACATCTAGGGCAGAGTAACAGTTTCAACATCACAACCAGGTGAGGCAGCCTTATGTTCGGGCCAACACTTCATTACAAAGCAATTGATTACCACTGATAGAATAGCCATTTCAAAGGTATCTGCACAATCAGAATGTTGTTATGAACATCTCTTGTCATTGTACATTGAAGTTGGTTTCTGACTAATTATATTGAATTCACAGGGGTGCTCGAGCAGGTGGCTTGGCCATCACAGTGGAGGGCCCATCGGATGTGCAGGTCACCATCACAGAGAAACAAGATGGATGCTATGTTGCAGAGTACATCCCCAGTGTGCCGAGGCTGTATGACATCAACATCACCTATGGAGGAGAACACATTTTAGGCAAGCGTTTTCAGACTGGGAATATGTTAGTGGTTTGTGTGCCATTGATGCCCTTTCTGTTACCATTGTTGGTAACGTGAGAACTGTAGAGACACATATTTGTTTATCAGATAAGATTTCAACTTAATTTATACTCTTCATATATGAGCCCTACTAGTATTGAGTAATCTAAAATGGATGATATTTATTCAGAACATTAGACAAGCATAATGTATGCACTGGGAGTCGAGAAGCAGGTGGTACATTTAATAAAACAAAGAACATGGACTAATACACCATAGGAGTAGTGTCTTGACATGAAACACAGACACAATACTGGCTGGGAAAAGGACCTCAGGAAGTGCCAGTTAAAGGGGAGAAAATGAGTGAGACAATGGAGTCCAGGTGTGTCTCATAATGAAGTGCAGGTGTGCGTAATGATTGATGACAGGTGTGCTTAATGATGGTTGCCAGGATCAATGGTTAGTAACCTGGCAGAGGGGAGGAGTGAGAGTAGACGTGACAAGAAGTTGATCGTAAAGATTTGGTTGATTCCATCTATCAAACAGGTAGCCCTTTCAAGTTATCAGTGAAGAATGCTTCTGATGTCAGTGATGTCAAAGTGTCTGGGACAAGCTTGGAGATTGTGTCAAAACTCTTCAGACCTTCACCATAAACTGTAGCAAGGTTGGAGAAGTACTAGCATATGTGGCTGTTATGACACCAAGTGGTGGGTACAAATTATATCAAGATACTCATCTATTTCAAATATACAGACATTTTGGTTGTTGCTTGATTTACCAGGTGGAGGTGACAAAGGTGATGGGACATTCAGTGGCCTACTCCCCTTCTATGGTGGGTCCTCACTCTGGTGGTCAAATATGCCAATGAAGAGGCATTCTCTAGGTGAGATCATTTTTTTTCCGATGGGAAATGTTTAGTGTGTACATTTTTTTAATATAGTTATGATGTACATATGCAGGATCCTAGTCTGACCATATTTTTGCAGAGGTTGGTACTTTTTTGTTAGGACAAATCAAGACTGACTTTTGTAAAGTGTCAATTACAAACTTTAGAAGCCCTTTACACCTCGTACAGAGGACATTTGCTGCAACAGGGTGATCAAATTTTAAGATCTTATATCCGTATGTGAAGCATGATTTTTACAAACCATATCCATATTGCATTTCATTTCTGTAATTTCTTATATTGCAGTCCAGTTGTGTTCCAAGTGTTGCCTACTAATGATGCCAACAAGTTGCACGTGTCTGGATCAGGCTTGGAGTCAGGAATTTGTGCCCACATTCCTCAGACCTTCACCATTGACTGTAGCAAGACTGGAGAGGCCCCAAAATCTGTGGCTGTCATGACACCTAGTGGTATGCATTTGGAGGTTGTATGCAAATCAAATTCACTACCGCATATCTGGTAATTTATTATTCTGTTCATGACTTTGCTATTTCTATTTACTTTACTATCTTTCTAATAAGGTAATATAGAGCTTGCAAAGGTGACAAAGAATGGATGGGACATACTTAGTGTGCTACTCCCCTTCCATGGATTCTCTGGTGGCCAGATGAAGATGAGTTTCATAGGTAACTCAGTAGGATTTCATATTTTAGATGCCGTTGTTAATGTAGACCAGTCACATTGTCATTTTGTGAAAAATTCAACTAGATTTTTCTGTATTTAACTGTATTGCAGTCTCTAAAACTTCCAAGTTTGTGTGGGCCAGGCTTGCAGTCAGGAATTTGTGCAATGTTCCCTCCGATATTCACAATTGACTGGAGAGACCATCTCTTGACCATCACTTTTGTGTGCCTTTTTGACCAGTATGTTTCAGTTCCTTGTCTTGTGCTCTCATGATGCCAGTAAAGTGAGAGCCAGAGGTCTGGGCCTGGTATCTGGGTTACCTGCCAGCCTATCGTCACAATTCACCATAGATGCTATGATGTAGGAGAGGGCCATTAATCAGTGAAGATTACTGTGAGTTATAAATTATGATTTACGTAAGAGCCATATTATAAGCTTGAACCCCTTGTGGAGGCCACAGTCTAAGGTTTTATCACCAGCACATTTTATGTCGCATCACATGTTTTCAAGTGTAGTTTCATGTTAACGCATGTTGCTTTACTTGTTGTTGCATTAACTTCAAATAAGATCACATGAAAACATGTGTTTTTGGAACACTTCACATGTGAAATTAATATTTTTTTCATAAGGGTCTTCATAGCAAAAATGAATGGCTATTATAATGAGTTATATTAATCTCATCAACACAGTATTTATATTCCATAAATTGAAGTGACACTGGCTCAATCTGTGCATGGTGTACTGTGGGTCACCTATAGCCGAGATCTACTGCCAAACATACAGCTGGACAGATGGCAAGAAAGCAACTTGCACTATTAGAGCAAGTTCCCTAGTAGTGAAATGCTAACTAGATTATTCGTGAAGGGGAAAGGTAATTTCATATTATGCAAATTAAAGTTGATACTACTCACGACCAGTCAGTCTCCAAACAAAAAAAGCTCTTCTGCTTCTGTCTTGAACCTAGTCCACAGAAATCCACCATCCATGGAGGTAAGCCTGCTCGACCTAGCTACCTTGTAGTTGTAGAACTAGCTAGCATTGGTCAGTTGATCCACTCTTCAACGTCTCCGAAGATATTGCAACTTGATACCGTTTTAACTACTTTGCTTTACTCATAGATGCTATTCACAGTAACTAACTAGCTAGCTACAACTGCGGCTGTAGTCTTGAGACAGCTAGCGTTTTCTGTTCCTGTCTTCTGACTTGCTGGTTAGGTTAGTAAGGGTTGATGTTGAGCCTGGTGTTTTGCAGGTACTATTTAATGAAGCTGCCACTTGAGGACTTGTGAGGCGTCGGTTTCTCAAACTAGACACAAATGTACAGTGGGGCAAAAAAGTATTTAGTCAGCCACCAATTGTGCAAGTTCTCCCACTTAAAGATGAGAGGCCTTTTAATTTTCATCATAGGTACACTTCAACTATGACAGACAAAATGAAAAATAAAAATCCAGAAAATCACATTGTAGGATTTTTTTAAATGAATTTATTTGCAAATTGTGGAAAATAAGTATTTGGTCACCTACAAACATGCAAGATTTCTGGCTCTCACAGACCTGTAACTTCTTTAAGAGGCTCCTCTGTCCTCCACTCGTTACCTGTATTAATGGCACCTGTTTGAACTTGTTATCAGTATAAAAGACACCTGTCCACAACTTCAAACAGTCACACTCCAAACTCCACTATGGCCAAGACCAAAGAGCTGTCAAAGGACACCAGAAACAAAATTGTAGACCTGCACCAGGCTGGGAAGGCTGAATCTGCAATAGGTAAGCAGCTTGGTTTGAAGAAATCAACTGTGGGAGCAATTATTAGGAAATGGAAGACATACAAGACCACTGATAATATCCCTCGATCTGGGGCTCCACGCAAGATCTCACCCCGTGGGGTCAAAATGATCACAAGAACGGTGAGCAAAAATCCCAGAACCACACGGGGGGACCTAGTGAATGACTCGCAGAGAGCTGGGACCAAAGTAACAAAGCCTACCATCAATAACACACTACGCCGCCAGGGACTCAAATCCTGCAGTGCCAGACGTGTCCCCCTGCTTAAGCCAGTACATGTCCAGGCCCGTCTGAAGTTTGCTAGAGAGCATTTGGATGATCCAGAAGAAGATTGGGAGAATGTCATATGGTCCGATGAAACCAAAATATTACTTTTTGGGAAAAACTCAACTCGTCATGTTTGGACGACAAAGAATGCTGAGTTTCATCCAAAGAACACCATACCTACTGTGAAGCATGGGGGTGTTTTTCTGCAAAGGGACCAGGACGACTGATTAGTGTAAAGGAAAGAATGAATAGGGCCATGTATCGTGAGATTTTTTAAAATGTTTTTTAAATTATTTTTATTTGACCCCTTTTTCTCCCCAATTTCGTGGTATCCAATTGTTTTAGTAGCTACTATCTTGTCTCATCGCTACAACTCCCGTTCGGGCTCGGGAGAGAAGGTTGAAAGTCATGCATCCTCCGATACCCAACCAAGCCGCACTACTTCTTAACACAGCGCGCATCCAACCCGGAAGCCAGCCGCACCAATGTGTCGGAGGAAACACTGTGCACCTGGCAACCTTGGTTAGCGCGTACTGTGCCCGGCCCGCCACAGGAGTCGCTTGTGCGCGATGAGACAAGGACATCCCTACCGGCCAGGCCCTCCCTAACCCGGACGACGCTAGGCAAATTGTGCGTCGCCCCACGGACCTCCTGGTCGCGGCCGGTTATGACAGAGCCTGGGTGCGAACCCAGAGTCTTTGATGGCACATCTGGCGCTGCAGTACAGCGCCCTTAACCACTGCGCCACCCGGGAGGCCAGTATTGTGAGATTTTGAGTGAAAACCTTCCATCAGCAAGGGCATTGAAGATGAAACGTGGCTGGGTCTTTCAGCATGACAATGATCCCAAACACACCGCCCGGGCAATGAAGGAGTGGCTTTGTAAGAAGCATTTCAAGGTCCTGGAGTGGCCTAGCCAGTCTCCAGATCTCAACCCATAAATCTTTGGAGGGAGTTGAAAGTCCGTGTTGCCCAGCAACAGCCCCAAAACATCACTGCTCTAGAGGAGCTCTGCATGGAGGAATGGGCCAAAATACCAGCAACAGTGTGTGAAAACCTTGTGAAGACTTACAGAAAACGTTTGACCTCTGTCATTGCCAACAAAGGGTATATAACAAAGTTTTGACAAACTTTTGTTATTGACAAAATACTTATTTTTCACCATATTTTGCTAAATAAATTAAAAATCCTACAATGTGATTTTCTAGATTTTTTTATTTCTCATTTTGTCTGTCATAGTTGAAGTGTACCCTATGATGAAAATGACAGGCCTCATCTTTTTAAGTGGGAGAACTTGCACAACTGGTGGCTGACTAAATACTATTTTTGCCCCACTGTGTCCTCTTGCTCAGTTGTGCAGCGGGGCCTCTCACTCGTTCTATTCTGGTTACAGACAGTTTTCGCTATTCTGTGAAGGGAGTAGTACACAGCATTGTATGAGATCTTCCGTTTCTTGGCAACTTCTCACATGGAATAGCTTTAATTTTACAGAACAAGAATAGACTGAGTTTCAGAAAGTAATTTGTTTCTGGTCATTTTGAGCCTGTAATTGAACGCACAAACGCTGATGCTTTTTTTTATTGCTTCAATTAGTACAACAGTTTTCAGCTGTGCTAGCAATATTGCAAAAGTTTTCTAATGATCAATTGGCCTTTTAAATTGATAAACTTGGATTAGGTAAAACAACGTGCCATTAGAACACAAGTGATTGCTGATTAGTGGGCCTTTGTACGCCTATGTAGATATTCCTTAAATCTGTTTCCAGCTACAATAGTCATTTACATTAACAATGTCGACATTTTCTGATCAATTTGATGTGATTTTATTTAAATGGACAACAAAAAAATTCTTACAAAACAAGGACATTTCTATGTGACCCCAAACTTTTGAACGGTAGTCTATGTACAGTGCCTTGCAAAAGTATTCATCCCACTTGGTGGTTCTTCTATTCTGTTGCATTACAACCTGTAATTTTTACTTGGATTTAATGTAATGGACATACACAAAATAGTCCATATTGGTGAAATGAAATAACTAACGGGAAAGTGGTGCTTGCATATGTATTCACATCCTTTGCTATGAAGCCCCTAAATAAGATCTGGTGCAACCAATTACCTTCAGAAGTCACACAATTTGTTAGATTGCACACAAGTGAACTTAATATAAGTGTCACATGAGCTCTGTATATTTATTACACCTGTTCTGAAAGGCCCCAGAGTTTAACACCACAAAGCAAGCAGCACCATGAAGAACAAGGAGCTCTCCAAACAGGTCAGGGACAAAGTTGTGGAGAAGTGCATATCAGGGTTGAGTTGTAAAAAAAATATCAAACTTTGAACTTCCCATGGAGCACCATTTTAAATCCATATTAAAAAATTAAGAAAATGGCACCACAACAACCCTGCCAAGACAGGGCTGACCACAAACTCACGGACCAGGCAAGGAGGACATTAATCAGAGAGGCAACAGAGACCAAAGATGACCCTGAAGGAGCTGCAAAGCTCCACAGTGGAGATTGGAGTATCTGTCCATAGGACCACTTTGAGCTGGGCTTTACGGAAGAGTGGCCAGACAAACGCCATTGCTTAAAGAGACTCCCCATACATACGGATGAAGGTACTCCGGTTAGATTAAAACTTAACTTTTTGGCCGTCAAGGAAAACTCTGTCTGGTGCAAACCCAACACCTCATCACCCCGAGACCTCATCCCCACAGTGAAGCATGGTGGTGGCAGCATCATGCTGTGGGATGTTTTTCATTGGCACGTACTGGGAAACTGGTCAGAGTTGAAGGAATGATACATGGTGCTAAATAAAGGGAAATTCTTGAGGGATAACCATTTCAGTCTTCCAGAGAGTTGAGACTGGGACAGATTCACCTTCCAGCAGGACAATGACCCTAATTTTTACTGCTAAAGCAGCACTTGAGTGGTTTAAGCAGAAACATTTAAATGTCTTGGAATGGTGATAATGGGATTTATTTGATCATGTGAATGATTAGAATATTCCCCCCTGAAACCATATGATTGTATGAAATTGATTAGAATCATAAAATTATTCTAATGGTGTGTGTGTGGGTTTTAGTCAGAATTATATATTTGTGTGTGTAGGTCTATTATAGTATCTTAAACAGACTGTCTGAGCAAGATTCGGTGCCGACCTTGGCTGGGTCCACAAAGTACTTCCCAGGGTCTCGGTCTCCCTATCTTGATGGGGGATGGGGAGTAAGTCTCACGGAGTCCCCTAATCTTTGTTGGCTGGATAGCAGGACGTGTGTGTGTGTGTGTGTGTGTGTGTGTGTGTGTGTGTGCGTGAGAGGCCAGTATAAAATGGATGGTTTTATACAATTAACCAGTGCTCTCGTAAATGAACTTTGACTATCGTAGCTGGGCCTCCGTCTGATTCGTTTCTTACAAATTCTGGGTTTCAGGCTGAGTAGTCGATTTGAATTGGGTTTATGAACATTGAACATAATTCTCGTGACAATTTGGTCCTTCAAGTGCCGGATCGCAAGACAGAGGTGCCTCTGTCTTCCCAAGGAACTGCTGAAAAACATGCACGGGTGGATCCAGGATCTATAAGACAAAGACCTGACCTCTGAATTGAGGGTTAATTTCAGGCCAGTGGTGAACTGGTACACGACAGAGGTGGTGACGAGATCTAACCTACATTGCTTTTCCCAGTCTACGAGAAGGTCAGTTAATCTTTATTCACGAATTTGGGGAATTGACGCTCGGGCTACATTCAGAAATATATTTGATTTGTTTTTGTGTAGTTTAGGTGTTTATTTAAAAAATCCCACAGGGCATTCTTAACTGGTGACCTTTTTTTAGAATTGTGTTTAGAGAACCCTGATATAGGTAGTTTCTAGGCAATTGGGAAAATAGGAATTGGGTGTAGAGCCACCTAGGCAGCAGGAGAAGGGGTCCGTAATGACCCCGGGTATCTGTGGTCACTACCAATAAACTATCTAATGTTGAGACCTAACCGTTAAATTGGCTAATATACATTAGCCGATCTAACATACTTTAACAATTTATCTAGATCTTAGTATATTAGCAGGGATGTAGGCAGAACTACCGGAGGCGCGCAAAATAGGTCTAACTATCCCACGAAAGGAGACACCCACACAGATTGTGCAGGAATAGCAACTATAGTAATTGGATAACGGGTAAAAGCACATACATGATCGTAGAAATACATGCACACAGATTTTGAGAAGGTATAGGAGCTACAAGGGTCACTAACAATGGGCAGTAAATCCTCAAAGGAGGTTCCGGAGATGAGCGCTATATGCAGTTAACTTGTTATGGCTGCAATCCCGATATCGGGATAAGTGTCATCAACAACCGCTGAATAGCATAGCACTACATACAATAAATGATTATAGTCATGAAATCACAAGTGCAATATAGGTAAACACAGCTTAGCCTTTTGTTAATCCACCTGTCATGTCAGATTTTGAAATTATGCTTTACAGCGAAAGCAATCCAAGCGTTTGTAAGTTTATCGATCGCATGATAAAACATTAAGTACACTTAGCATCAGGTAGCTCGGTCACAAATCAGAAAAGCAATCAAATTAATAATTTACCTTTTTGATCTTCAGATGTTTTCACTCACGAGACTCCAAGTTACACAACAAATGTTCCTTTTGTTCCCTAAAGATTATTTTAAGATCCAAAATACCTCAGTTTGTTTGTCGCGTTATGTTCAGAAATCCACAGGAAAGAGCGGTCACGACAACGCAGACATGTCCACAGAAACATGTCAAACGTTTTTATAATCAATCCTCAGGTTGTTTTTAAAATGTATAATCGCTAATATATCAACCGCAAATGTCTTTCACAGTAGGAGAGGGAAAAGCAATACCTATCCAAACTCTGTTGCGTGAGCAAAACATTGCGTCAAGTGTTCACATGAGTGATCGTTCTGGCTCAGTTTCAGGCTTTTATTTTGAAAAATGTCTGAAGACTGACACCTTGAGGAAGCGATAGGAAAAGGAACTGGTTCATATCCCTTTAAATGGAGCAAAGGGAGGCTATGGAACATGGAGTTTTCAAAATAGAAGTCACTTCCTGCTTTGATTTTCCTCAGGGTTTTGCCTGCAATATCAGTTCTGTTAAACTCAGACAATATTTTGACAGTTTTGGAAACTTTAGTTTTCTATCCAATACTAATAATAATATGCATATATTAGCGACTGAGGAGCTGGCCGTTTACGATGGGCACCTTTTCATCCAAGTTACTCTACTGCTCCTGCAGCCATAAAAAGTTAAGAGAATTGCCTATTTCTGTTTAAAGTGGAGGAAGGAGGGAATTTGATGGAAGTGTGGACGTAGAAAAGTTGGAACTAATGGTAAGACAGATAAGGCATGTGGAGAGTGGCTGGCAGATAAACGAAGACCAGAGGGGCTAGACACAGCGAGGGTATGGTTTAGGTGAGGAAGAGAGCTGGGGGAGAAGAGGAAAATGTAAGTTGCAAGCAACAGAGGAATAACTCCCACGGCTCCTCTGGAGGTCCCTCATAAGCCTAAATCGTACCCAACCCGGATAGACCAGGCATAGAGAGAGAATCCCGACGATGAAACGGTGGTGAGACTACGGCAGCCAGGGCTTCCCGTCCCACCCCCACCAATCCTATATGGGGAACCTCCTGGAGCCGAGGGAGGGGTAGAGCAGGGGGAGGAAAGGATGGGGCTAGCTGCCCTAGGGAAAGTGTTTGTATCAGAATAGTTGGGTAACAAAGATAAGATGTTTTATTTTCATTATATGCTTGTGAGTTACTTCTCATTTAGAATGTATCTTGTTGTACTATAGTGGTGGCCATTTGCAGTTATCCTTTCTCTGTCCTGGGTTCAGGTACTTGGGCCACAGAAAGGGGAGAGGTCAAGCTTGTCTTCATATGTAAACATCTTTTAAACCATGTGAAGGGGTGATTGAGGGGGAACCAATTATCTCTTGGCTCCACAATGTCTGTGTGCCAGTCACTGTGTCTCTGTGATCTTGTCCAGGAGGGGTGTATTTGAGATATGCCTGTTGATGAGGTTTTGTTTTATGGTCCTGAGTGGTACCAAGAGTGAGATAAGAATATAGTTTAGGAGACAAAGCTGAACAATAATTTATAGCCAATGCTGTCTGCCTATGTGTGTCTTTGCTATAAAGGATCTCAGTTGCAATGTGTAAGGACTCTTAGAATTCATTTATAGACACTGAATTGATCTGAGAGTCACAGGGTTGTGATGGAGCTCATATAATTAAAGATGGACTTTTTGATAACTCTGACTTGTGTGTGGTTTGCTCTCATGATTTGGTAAATACAGGAAATTTCCACTACAAAAGTCAGGAAAGACTTAACTGAACTAGAATGTAGGATGAACAAGCGACAGGATGCAGGGGAAAAGAGGTAGAGACAGGGCTTTACCACTCAAGGCTGAGGTCGCATATCCAGAGCCCAGGGAGGAGAGGAGTGGCTGGATGAAGATGAAATGGAGGCTAGTCAGTAACCTCTAATTGCCTTGCCCAACCCACGGGCTAGGGATGCAGGACAGGACCCCATTTTAGAAGTGTTTTGGGCATGGACACATAGGGTGTACCATTCCTTCCACATCCCTAAGACAGGTATGGATGGATTTAGAAGGGATCTAGGAAGTTTGGCAGCCAGCTTCAACTTACACATAGGAGAAGTGGAGAGGGCAGTTGGTGGGAAAAGGACTGGGCAGCTGTACGAGGGCAATGGGTGCCAGGACTTAACATTTGAATTGCATTGCCATGGGCAGCAGATGGTGGTTACGTTAGAATTACAGAATTGTATAATAATTTGAGGCATTATTATCACCGACACGCAGACTTCTCTAAGGTTTCTGAATGCAGGCAGGGAGATGGAGACCATCAGGCAGTACTTAGAGAGACTGAATTATATGTTTTAACACCAAAAGTGGTTTAACAGAGCCCCCCCCCCATAGCAGATGGTTTCAACACTGCATATCACCAGCAGCTGAAGATTGCTTTCCTCAGCGGAATAGATCCCGAGATTAGCAGTACCATAAAGATCCTTGGTAGGGTGGGGACTAGCAGAACTGGGGGAAGTAAAAAGATATGCAATTCATTATGAACAGCACAGTAAAAGTGAGGAGACTAAGAAGCTGAAAGGGGCAGAATACTTGGCTACTCTGGGTGTGATAGCAGGTAAGGGCTCTGACAAAGGGATGGAAGGCTAACAGAAGAGGAGATAAGGATAGATGTTTTAATGTAACAAGTCCGGTCACTTTGCTTGGATTGTGAGGCACCATGCAGGCACTGCAAGGAAGTAGGACACAATCACCGTGATTGTCGTAACAAGAAAGATAGAAGGGACAAAAGAAGCAGGCGCCCACTGCCTGAGGAAGAGGCGTGACTAGATTCAGGGGCAGAGGGTAGCGAGACCGGAGAGGGGATGTCGGAACAGAATTGTGACTTTTTTTTTTAAATTAGCAACTATTGATTTGACATTTGCAACAGGAACAGAAACCCTATTTGACTTTAACCATAATGGGACAGAATTTAATTCCTCTGTGATACTGGGGCTCGTCGTACAGCAATCTGTGCCGACGACACTCCCCCCGGGGTACAGGGTAATGGAGAAAAGATCATAGTACGGTCCGCATCAGGACATCAATTCATGGAACGGCTATCCGCTCCTATGACACTGAAACATGAGTTGTCTGGGGGAGAAGCTACCGTTCCCGTACTGATATAATTTTAATTTACAGGGACGGTGCACATTGTGTAAAACTAATGATTAGAGGGAGTCAATGTTTGGGTTTCTGAATCGGGGTAGTATAATAAATGCTGCCCAAGTGGTTTTTCTGTGAAAAGGAGTGCTTCATTGTCTTTCTTTGGAATGTTTTCTGGGGGCTGTAATCTTGAAGGGAGCGAGTGACAAGGCCTGGAAACATTGAGTTTTTAGCCTTTTTTTGTTTGAGGAGATTTCCATGTTTTCTAGAGACAATATCTTAAAGGGGTACACACACATGGAATATTAGAAGTTTGTTTTCTGAGTTTTAATAAAACATTTGATTTTCTTTACACAAAGGGAATGTTCTGGGAACCTGTGATAACATGTAGATTAATGTTTGGTTTTTCTTTAATTTGTATAATATATATAGTATGAAACACGACTGTAAAAGGTTGGTATGACTTTACCTCAGTGCTTTCCTTTGGGGTCTGATCAGCCTTATGGGAGGGCCATTTGGATAATACATTTAAGGTAATTTGTAATGGATTTGTGTAATGGATAATTATGAGTTTATAGTTCTTTGACATTTGTAATTTGAACCAATGAGAAGAAAGAAATGGCATAGCCTTGGATTAATGTTAGACTTTAAGTATTTAGAACCTAATCTAAGCCGATAGGACAGGGATATATGACAGCTGTGGTGAATCAGGACCATTGAGAGCATCGACATAACGTTAATCAAACTATGTAATAACCTTAGATTGCCACCATAGACAGGTGATTTTTCTCAAATCCATAATTTCAGACAGGGAGACACTTAGTATCAAATTTGGGTTGTTTCCAAATCTTGACTGACTGTTATGAGAAAGAGCGACAGACTGATAGAAGGAAGGACCGAGACAGAGAAGCCCTCCCCGCACTGCTGAGACCTTGCAGAGAGAAGATAGAAGTGACACCGAATGGGTAGATAACAGGGGAATGAAAGCTTAGTTGGTTTCGGGAGCAAAGATGTTAGACACTGAACCATAGCCTAGAAATGATTGACATAACGATAATTTACTAATCTTACCCAAGTCATTGTTATGCGGCAATATTGATACATGGGCAGAGCCATGTATTAAGAGGGGGTAGGTTAGGACACTTTGTGGCCTATTGGATAATAAACTAAAATATTTTAGTTTATTAGATAAATAGAGCAATAATTTGGATAATGCCAGACAGAACAAGTAGACACATAGAAGTTAAAGATATACTAGCAGAACACATGAGAAGACTGTTAACCAAACCCGTATGTATGCCCAAGATTTTGTGTCCGACAGGTGAATTACAGGAGAAGGTGATTCACTCAATGCAACCAGGAGACTGGGTATGGATACAGTCCCTGAGGAGAATAATGGGAAGCAGCCACGTTGGGAGGGGCCATACCAAGTACTCCTGGTGACAGCCTTCGCGGTGAGAATTGCTGAAAGAGCTACCTGGGTTCATGTCACATTGCAAGAGGGAAAGAAACACTGACACTGTCGAACAATCAGAGTTAGGAGAAGAACCGAATACCAATGAGGTTACCTCTCTAACGAAGATTTCCTCCCTGTGTATGTTCATAGAAGTGAAAGTGTGGGCTTGCCTCTAGCTGATGATATGTTCTCTGGGAAAGGGTGGGGCTTTACAGGAGTGCTGATTGGTCTGAGCTGTCTTATTGTGGGAGCCATATTCCTGATACACTATGACCCAACCCAAGAATGCAGAAGGTGGTAAATTGACCCATAGTTTAGACGATGAGGATTTTGTGTTAACCGAGTGTCAAGAGAATTATGTTCTCAATGTTCATAACCCAATTCAATTATACTACTCAGTCTGCGACCTAGAATTTCTAAGATACTGGTCGAATTAAACAGAAGGAAGCCCAGCTAAAATAGTCAAAGGTTTATTCACGGGAACATTCTAAAGTCAAGAATACTAAACAATTCATTTTATACTGGCTTCTCACACAGACATTCACACCACCATATGCACACACATTCACGCTAACATTAGCACACAATGTCCTGCTACGCACACACATTCACACTAACCAGCCGAAGAGATTAGGGAGACCTTGGCCTTGAGACGTACTCCGCGTTCTCTCCCAAATCTCTAGTCAGGTCAGCACCGAGCTCAGACTTATTGATTATGATTTTATACATTCTAATCAATTCCATACAATTTATGTTTCAGTGCGGAATATTCTAATCATTCAATTAACAGATAAATCCAACTAACAATCCACTAAATAATACACACTGATACATCAATTGTATACAAGAATAATCCAGACCAATACATTGCTTATCATATCCTGCCATATGTTACACAACCTATTGCAAGCTCAATGGTTTCTCCCCCCTCTGGGTGGGGAGACTTCCTTCCCTGTTATCAGATTCACTGTGGTCATAAGTTGTCTGCCACCGTTCCTTGTCTGCTATGATTCAAACACATTTACATATGTTACACAGTGACAGGGTGGAATACTGTTAATTATTGCCTAAACATTAAATACAAATTACACCTATTTTTATGAATATTGTCAATGTCACTCAAAATCAATCTCACAAAACGAATATGTGTATTTTCATTCCTTATCCATCAATGGCTGTTATAGGCCTACATTAGGTATCCTAACACTTTCTGTTAGGGATTTTAATTACAATCTTCATAAAAAAAGTCTTAACACTCAAATAGTCTCATCCAACATTGGCTCCTCGTAGTTAAAAGAAACGGAGCCATCTCCTAGGCCTGGAGGCCCGTATTCGTCATCACACTGGCCGGAGCTCGGAATCGGTCCGTACCTCACCATCTGTTGCGTCATTGACCTCTCCAGAGTCCTGGTAAGCAAACCTTTCACACAGGGGACCAAAAAACATCCACCCAGAACCAAGACACTCATACAGGTGAAAGTTGCCCACAACACAGTGATGACATTTTTCCATTTCCCAAACACACTATCAAACCAATTTGTTAGAGCATTATCTATCCCAGAGTTCTCTGCCAATTCGTGAGCTAATGTGGTTAAACCAGCCAGGGCCTTGTTCACTGATCCAGCTGGAGCTGGGTTATCGGGGATGAAAGTACAACATTCCGATCTTAATATCACACACACCACCCTTTTCCGCCTGTAACAGATCCAATGAATTAATCCAATCTACATTTTTGTGTTGACCACCAGAAGATGCTTGATTCCAAGCCAGCCATTACCTGATTCCTAGCTTTGAACTCATCAGGCACCCCCCTTGGAACTCCAATGCTATCAATGTAAACTCTATTGTCAGAAGATCCTGACGGAGCACTCCTTTTATCTTCTACCTGGCCCTAGGTCGTTGTGTTTGATAAGGTTGAAGGGCATGCCTAACTGCACTAGTGCATAAATACCGGTCCAATTGGTAGGCAGGTCAGGCAACAGCCTCACACCTCCACAAACTACCAGACATCCGCTCTAGGCCTTTTCATCTGCCAGTCAGGTCTCCCATTGTCTTGTCGGTTGTAACATTCTCTGTCCTATTGCATGTTCTTACTTCCCCTACGTCCCATCCATGTGTGATGTAGCGAGCCATACAATAATGGTGTCCTCCTGTAACTGTGAAAGGGCGAAGTCTGGATGTAATGGGGACACATAAGAGATCACTTGATCTGGGTAAACAGGAAGTGAGAGTGGAGATCGGGAATGATGTCTCAGTTGAGTTCTATGTAGACCAATTAGGTTCTCTGACCCCGTGGCAGTCTAGGACTATGAGCTATTATGGAAGATATCTGTGCAGGTCCTCGTGTAGTTCATGGAGAGGGCTACATAAATCCACATACCCAGTATGGAAGAAAGAGTGTAGTGAGGGTTTTTGACTGTAATCCTGAGCAGGGGAAATATTGCGTAAAGGTACGAATGACCATTTAAAAAAGTAAAGGAAGAGGATCTCAGGTTATGGTATGTTGGATTTGACCAGGTTTCGGTTGATACCCTGATGTCATTCCGGGTAGAAGAGGTTAGGGCAGGTGATGGCTCTACAGTCAGCCAGAATACAAGCAGAGCCCCGGATAAAACCGATACTGACAGTGGAGTCGTCCAGAGCCAAGGGTCGGTGCGGATGGTTCAGATGAAAGATCAAAAGGAAGTGATTGAGGTGGAAACTGGTTATGGGGATTCTAACCTATGGTTAGAATGGATTCTGTATACAGCCAGATCAGTAGCGAAAGAATGTTATGCCTGCGCCACAGCAAAACCTCAGTTGACAACCATTCCCTTTCCATTTGTTGGAATTGATGCACCCAGGGAAATGGCCTGTATGGTAAAACTGTTCATGAAGGCAGGGAAGGCAGACAAAGACAGTTGCATTGATCTGCGTGATCTGTGTGCCTATTACATCCAGACTTCCCCCTTTCACAGTTACTGGAGGAAATTGTTATTGTATGGCTCGACACATCACACATTGGATGTAGGGGAAGTAAGAACATGCAGTAGGACAATGTTACAACCAAACATTGATAGCATTCCAAGGGGGTGCCTGAGCTAGGAATCAGATATGAGTTGGATTGGAATCAAGCATCTAGATTGGATCACTTATCTACTATAACCAACAGTGTTTCATCAACTATACTAGAGGGGCGATAAAAGGTTTAGCAGGACAAACTGCGGCAACTAGTTTGATGGTATGGCAGAATAGAATAGCCTTGGAGATGTTACTGGCTGAAAAGGGTGGGGGATGTGTGTGTGATATTCGAAGCAGAATGTTGTCCTTTCATCCCCGATAACACAGCCCCAGATGGATCGGTGACCAAGGCCCTGGCTGGTTTAACCACATTAGCTCACGAATTAGGGGAGAACTCTGGGGTGGATAATGCTCTAACAAATTGGTTTGGGAAATGGAAAAATGTCATCACGGTGTATGAGTATTTTGGTTCTGTGTGTATGTTATTTGATTCCCTGTGTGAGAGGTTTGATTACCAGGACTCTGGAGTGGTCAATGATGCAACAGATGGTGAGGTACGGGCTGATTTCGAGCTCTGGCCAGTGTGATGACGAATACGGGCCTCCAGGCCTAGGAGATGGCTCCGTTTCTTTTAACTACGAGGAGCCAATGTTGGATGAGATTTGTTTTTGAGGGTTGAGACTGTAAGAAAAATCCTATCTTCATAAACAAACAGTATGCCAAGGGGTGAATACTTTCACAAGCCACTGTGTATTTTATATATATATATATATATGTATATGAAGGTGAATCTCATGCCTGTGGCTCTCTTAAAGTAATGTTTTTTGTTGCATGCTGGATCTGTTCTGTGTATGAGCTCAGGCTCCAGACAACGACTTGGACTCAGGACGTGATGGGCAGCAGTCCAAATGGAAGCAAAAAAACTTCTCACAGAGATGGCCAGCCTTTGGTATGAACATTCTTCCCTTTCAGAGCAGCAGGAATATATGCAGCTTTGGAGCAGTCTGTTTAATTGATGATTAAACATGATCACTATGGGTGTGGGACTCCCAAATGACTAACATCCCTTTCTCTAATTTTCTAGCTTTTATGTAGTGCTGTTCATAAACATTTGAGCTCTTTGTTGCACCTTTTTAGACCGCTTGATTAAAAAGTTGTCATAGCCCATTTTACCTGTGTGTCATCTGTAGAGAGTGGTGTTAAAGGGAACGTAAGAGCCGTGTAAACTGGACTGATGCCCATCGACGTTGTTCTGGCATACAGCTTGACAGAGGGGGAAATCAAAGGTGAGACATGGAACCCTGCATTGAAGTTTTCTAACTTTTCATGTATACTGGAAGTGAGTAACCAGAGATTGGTGGAAAATAACACCTTTTAGCTGTATTCACGATTGCTCTCAAAAATGAATTCTTAGGTGAAGTATGTATGCCGTCTGGTTTTAGAGCCCCGGCTGATGTAACTGATAACCGAGATGGAATGGTCACACTAATGTATGATCACAGAAGAAGGTCTCCAAATGCTCGTCAAGGTTCATGGCACTGCTCTCCCTGGTAAGAATGTCAGGTTTATTAAACCCATTCCTTACATATAATAGAAAGGAAAACAATAAGCTATCCAATGTCTGATTACTCAAATCTACATTTTAGAGCCCACTCCAGTTCTACTTGAACAATGCCAGTAGTTCTGACACTGTGGCACAAGGGGCAGGCCTAGTCTATGGCATCGCAAATGAGATCGCAGCCTTTACCATCTTCAACAAAGACTCAACACACTGTCCCATCATTAGCAAATTAGAAATACTTACTTTTGAATTCAAAGACAAAACACACAATGAAACTAACACCACACCAAAGGTTTCTGAATCATACTGGAAGGCAGATACTATGCATGTTCTTTAATCACCAGGTGAACTGGACTTTTCCCTTGAGGGTCCGTTTAAAGCAGAGATTCACCTCATGAACAACAGACGGTACATATACGGTCACCTACCTGCCAATGGTTTCTGGTGACTTCAGAATCCTAGTACGACACAACGAGCACATCACAGGTAGTCCCTTCACGGCAAGGATCGCTGGTAAGCAGGAGTATCTACAGTATGTGGTTGGTTGGTCTACAGAGTAGGAAGGGTAGAACTAAGTGAAATTAAGATTAAGAGAATGTAAGTACTAGTTCACCACTTCACCTTTGCTTTCTCACCTGTCTCACATGTCCCTGTGCAAAGGCTGGTGACAGTGTTATTCCCCGGTGGTCCCTGCAGGGTGATGTTGGGCACAGCGACTGACTTCAGCCTGGACATCACGGAAGAGGATATCCGCCTGCTCACAGCCAGTATCGTGTTTCCATCAGGCTGTGTATGGATGTGTCCTACCTACTGAAGAGGGAGCCTGACAGACGCACAGGTCAGGGTTCAGGAGTTGAGGGCACTGGGGGCTAAGAGTGAGGGCCGAAGCCTCGTGGACTACAGAAGAAGGCATTGACGGGGCTGTAGTGGAGCGGGTCGAATTTCAAGTTCCTTGATGTCCACATCACCATCGAACTATCATGGTCCAAACACACAAAGATAGTTGGGAAGAGGGCATGACAACTCCCCCCTCAGGTGCCTGGAAAGATTTGGCATGGGTCCCAGATTCTCAGTTCTACAGCTGCACCATTGAGCATCCTGACCAGTTTCATCACCGCCTGGTATGGCAACTGCTTGGCATCTGACCGTAAGGTGCTACAACGGGTAGTGCGTACAGTCCAGTACATCACTAGGGCCAAGCTTCCTGCCATCCAGGACCTATAGGCTAGGCGGTGTCCAGAGCAAAGTCCAAAAATTGTCAGTCTCCAGTCACCCAAGTCATAGACTGTTCTCTCTGCTACCGCAGTGCAAGTAGTACTGGGGCGCTAAGTCTAGGACCAAAAGGTTAACAGCTTCTACCCCTAATCCACAAGACTGCTGAACAATGAATTAATCAAATGGCCACCTGGACTATTTACATTGTAATTTTACCCTTACCTACATGTACAAATTACCTGACTAACCTTTACACCTGCATATTGACTCTGTACTGGTACCCCCTGTATATAGCCTTGTTATTTATTGAATGTTTAAAACAGAATTATACTTGCAGTGAAGCTGCTCAACAACCACATCACATTAGTCGTCTAACAGACTCCTATCCAGAGCGACACACAGAAGCAACCAGGGTCAACAGATCTCCCACAAGGTCAAAAAACAGGGACTTGAACTAGCAATCCATCAGCCACTGGCCCAGGCTCCCAACTGTCAGCCCTCCAAGATCCCCACCACAGCCTAAAGTTGTATTACGAAAGTAGTTTGAAATGTTTTGGCAAAGTTCACAGGCAACTTTTGAAATATTTTGTAGTGACGTTGCGCAATTTGGAAGCTGTTTTTCTGGATTAAACGCGACAAATAAATTGACATTTTGGATATATATGGATGGAATTAATCGAACAGAAGGATCAATTGTGATGTTTATGGGACATATTGGAGTGCCAACAAAAGAAGCTTGTCAAAGGTAAGGCATGTTTTATACACTGCTCAAAAAAATAAAGGGAACACTTAAACAACACAATGTAACTCCAAGTCAATCACACTTCTGTGAAATCAAACTGTCCACTTAGGAAGCAACACTGATTGACAATACATTTCACATGCTGTTGTGCAAATGGAATAGACAACAGGTGGAAATTATAGGCAATTAGCAAGACAACCCCAATAAAGGAGTGGTTCTGCAGGTGGGGACGACAGACCACTTCTCAGTGCCTATGCTTCCTGGCTGATGTTTTGGTCCCTTTTGAATGCTGGTGGTGCTTTCACTCTAGTGGTAGCATGAGACTGAGTCTACAACCCACACAAGTGGCTCAGGTAGTGCAGCTCATCCAGGATGGAACATCAATGCGAGCTGTGGCAAAGGTTTGCTGTGTCTTGCTGTGTCCAGAGCATGGAGGCGCTACCAGGAGACAGGCCAGTACATCAGGAGATGTGGAGGAGGCCGTAGGAGGGCAACAACCCAGCAGCAGGACCGCTACCTCCACCTTTGTGCAAGGAGGAGCAGGAGGAGCACTGCCAGAGCCCTGCAAAATTACCTCCAGCAGGCCACAAATGTGCATGTGTCTGCTCAAACGGTCAGAAACAGACTCCATGAGGGTGGTATGAGGGCCCGACGTCCACAGGTGGGGGTTGTGCTTACAGCCCAACACCGTGCAGGACGTTTGGCATTTGCCAGAGAACACCAAGATTGGCAAATTCGCCACTGGCGCCCTGTGCTCTTCACAGATGAAAGCAGGTTCACACTGAGCACATGTGACAGACGTGACAGAGTCTGGAGATGCTGTGCAGAACGTTCTGCTGCCTGCAACATCCTCCAGCATGACCGGTTTGGTGGTGGGTCAGTCATGGTGTAGGGTGGCATTTCTTTGGGGGGCCGCACAGCCCTCCATGTGCTCGCCAGAGGTAGCCGGACTGCCATTAGGTACCGAGATGAGCTCCTCAGGCCCCTTGTGAGACCATATGCTGTTGCGGTTGGCCCTGGGTTCCTCCTAATGCAAGTCAATGCTAGATCTCAAGTGGCTGGAGTGTCAGCAGTTCCTGCAAGAGGAAGGCATTGCTGCTATGGACTGGCCCGCCCGTTCCCCTGACCTGAATCCAATTGAGCACATCTGGGACATCATGTCTCGCTCCATCCACCAACACCATGTTGCACCACAGACTGTCCAGGACTTGGTGGATGCTTTAGTCCAGGTCTGGGAGGAGATCCCTCAGGAGACCATCCGCAACCTCATCAGGAGCATGCCCAGGTGTTGTAGGGAGGTCATACAGGCACATGGAGGCCACACACACTACTGAGCCTCATTTTGACTTGTTTTAAGGACATTACATCAAAGTTGGATCAGCCTGTAGTGTGGTTTTCCACTTTAATCTTGAGTGTGGCTCCAAATCCAGACCTCCATGGTTTGATAAATGTGATTTACATTGATAGTTTTTGTGATTTAGTTGTCAGCACATTCAACTATGTAAAGAAAAAAGTATTTAATAAGAATATTTCATTCATTCAGATCTAGGATGTGTTATTTTAGTGTTCCCTTTATTTTTTTCTGCGTTTTGTGTAACTCCTGCAGGGTTGAAATGTGCTACTCTCTTTGTTTACTGTTGTGCTATGATCAGATAATAGCTTCTTATGCATTTGCAGAACAGCCTTTTTAAAATCTGACATGTTGGCTGGAATTACAATGAGTGTAGCTTTAATCGAGTATCTTACATGTGTGATTTAATGAAAGTTTGATTTTTATATCATTTTATTTGAATTTGCCGCGCTGAATTTTCCCTGGCTTTTGGCCAAGTCGGACGCAAGTGTCCCCTATACCATAAGAAGTTAAGGGCTTGTAAGTGAGCATTTCACACTAAGGTAAATAAATACCTGTTGTACTTGCACATGTGGCAAAATAAGTTGGATTTGATTTGGGGAAATTATTTCTGTGGGATGATTGTAAAATATCCTGTTTTAAAGAACAGTCTCACTCTTCTGCTGTGCAGGTGCATCCTTCATCCCAAAAGAGGTGGGAGAGCATCTGGTCGACGTGATGAAAGATGGACAGCATGTGGCCAGCATTCCAATCCCTCACCATCACCCAGTTAGAGATTTCAGACCCCGGAAGGGTCAAGGTCTTTGGACCAGGGTTCGTGACGGGGAGCGCACCTTTTGAGATCTCAGACTTTGTGAATATACAAGATTCAGAGTCACAAATCTCCCCCTGAAACAAAAACATATCACCATGTGAATATTTTCAGAAATTCGACTAAGACTTTGTAACTGAACAATTTATCAGCCTCTGGGAGTCTGACTCTGGCCATCGAGGGTCCCAGTACTGTGTAGGTCCAGACGGCGGGTGGTTTCTGTGTCGTCTCCTTCTGCCCCACGGAGCCTGGGGCCTACACCCTCTCAGACAAATTCACATTAGAACACATGCCAGGTAGCTACATTATTTCTGTGAACAAATGTTAGTAAATAGAACAGTTTGAACAGAGAAGCTGTATTTGTATTCAAACCGTATGTAATGTACACTACATGACCAAAAGTATGTGGACACCTGCTCATCGACCATCTCATTCAAAAATCACGCATTAATATGGAGTTGGTCCCCCCTTTGCTGCTGTAACAGCCTCCACTCAGCCTCCACAGGCTATCAATGAGATGTTGGAACATTGCTATGAGGGCTTCCATTCAGCCACCAGCATTCATGAGGTCGGGCACTGATGTTGGATGATTGGGCCTGGCTCCAATTCATCACAAAGGTGTTTGATGGGGTTGAGGTCAGGGCTCTTTGCAGGCCAGTCAAGTTCTTCCATACCGATCTCAACACACTGCACGGGGGCAGAGTCATGCTGGAACAGGAAAGAGCCTTTCCCAAACTCTTTCCACAAAGTTGGAAGCACAAAATCATCTAGAATGTCATTGAATACTGTAGCATTAATATTTCCCTAAACTGGAACTAAGGGGCCTAGCCCGAACCATGAAAAACAGTGTTCCATATTCCAATGGCGGGAAGCTTTACACCACTCCAGCCGACGCTTGGCATTGCGTAGGGTGATCTTAGGCTTGTGTGTGGCTGCTTAGCCATGGAAACCCATTTCATGAAGTTCCCGATGAACAGTTGTGCTGTTGCTGAACTGACTTGTTGGAAAGGTGGCATCCTATGACGGTGCCGCTTAAAGTCACTGAGCTCTTCAGTAAGGCCATTCTACAGCCAATGTTTGTCTGAAATAGCCGATTCCACTCATTTGAAGGTGTGTCAACATACTTTTGTGTATGTCTTATGTATTGTCCAGGGAGTCCATTTACAGCAGAGGTGACCGTGGCGATGTCAGAGAAAGCAAAACCCACTTCCAGGGATCTGCAACTATTGCCAGTGTCAGCAACGTGTATGGGATTAACCTAATCCAATAGATGGCGAGCGTGCTCACAGTAAATGTTCATATTGCAAATGCACATCAAGTCAAGACCCAAGGGTCAAATTTTGAACATTTTGACATTTTTTCCCAAAATGTATCACCCCCTTAACGTGCTTTCTGGACCGTTTTTTGAAATTAGTATTATTTTTTTGTCAACTATACATATGTATAAGAACTGTATGAACATACTTTTGTCACTTTACTGTCATATTGTTTTTACTTGTCATCGCTAGTAAGGCATATGTTTTTTCCATTTGCAATATGATTTCATAGGAAGTCAAAAATCAGTGAATCTTTGCCAAATGCGATAAATGTCCAAATGCAATATGAAAGTATTGAAAATGCCAAATCAGGATGCTATGTCCATTTGCCATGTACGATCATAGGAAGTCGGTTTCCAAACCCAAAAGTCAGTGTACCATGTTCAAATGGCATTTATACTGCCCAAACGATATATGGCACTATGTTAATTCATGAATCAACCAAGATGGTCTATTTGTCATGGGAGAAGTGGAACTCTGTTTTATTTTATGATTTTTTTTTTTTAAACGTCCAAAATGACCAGGAGCGTCCCCTATTGGATGGGCACGGGTGGCCATCCCTACCCAACCGTAGACCCCTTGCTCCCAACTAAACGCATTAAAACATTTTTTTTAAATGTGCTCCTGGTAACCCATTTCAATCACCAGGTGCACAGCTGTCCATTTGCAATATGTTTCAATGGGCATTTACATCACGAATTTGACATGCTCAAAAATACTGCAGAAATGCAAAATTGACTGGCCCGATGAACCAAATTGACATGATGAGCATGATGGCCGGGCAGTGCTAGTGGTTCCTCTCCATCGCTCGTTGTGTTGATTTCATGTCAATTTGGTGATGGTCTATCATTGTTTAAACATATTGCAAATGGACAAATCAGCCAGCAAGTCACGTCCATCAGTGAATTAGATATCATATTGACACCACACCCACTTTTTCCAACTCGTTTAGAAGCCAACTATCACATATTTCAGAGCAGGCCCAAAATTCACAGCGCCTTCAGTTTAAACCACAATAAAAACATAAAACCCATAGTTACGTTCTAGCTGCGGGTCCAGCATTGACATTGTGTAGGCCTAGCTGAGGTGACCCTGAAACCCAAGTTACGGCTCGATAGGTCATTTGGAGCCCGAGCAGCGACCTTAATTGGTGCTGAAAATCTTCTTTTTTTTCCCCGTGTGTTGCTACGGGGTCCTTGAATGAGCTATTGGACAAACGTTAGGGTCCGTCTCTATGGGCTGAGGCGGTTTCAATGCACCTAGTCTTGCGACTTTTCTAAATGTCATTTTCGTGATGGTCCAAATGAATTGAATTATTGCAAATGTACGAGGCTGTTTCTCGGTCTGAGGACCTTCTAGAGCCACAACTCACCGTGCACTATCGACTTGAGCTCTAGAACAGGTTTCTAAAGTTTCAGAGCTCTAGGTCTGACGGTTCTTTGCTAGTTTGAACAAAGGTAACTATTGCAGGCTCTGTCTCTAAGCCCCACACTGTGTCACTCCGTCCTTGCTGTGTGAGTTTATTTCTTTGACATCAGTTGGGAGAAATGACTGATTTACAGTTCGAGGGTTGCCTAATTACACATGAAGTTTTGGAAACATCTGACCTTTTTAACCCTTTGAAACAGCCCCTATGACCCCAATTTAAGGCACTTCCCGGTTGGCACAGGAAGTTGAAAGTAAACACATCCTCATTGGGGTAGGCTTTTACAGAATCCTGAGTTTTCAGTCTTTATGTTAAGAATTGAGTGATTTACACAGGGTTGAATGCAGTGTTTCCACAAACTGTAGGTTGGGTAGATCAAAACAACTTTAGGGTGAATTTAACCACTTCCGGTTGCTCCAGGAAGCTTAGAATCAACACAGGTAGACCTCATAGTGGCCTGATGAATTGCCATCGAAGACAGGTTCATAAGGCATTCATAACCCACATAGGCTTCAGGTTGAGTTTAGGGGAGCAATGTATTCCTACAGGGAGAGAAGTCATTGCAAACTGTTTGATGTAAACACCTTTTCACTGAACCTCTTAGAGCTACTACCCCCCCCTACTTTTTTCAATTTCCGCCTGAAGACACCCAAATCTAACTGCCTGTATCTCTGGCCCAGAAGCAAGGATATGCATATTCTTGGTACCATTTGAAAGAAAACACTCTGACGTTTGTGTAAATGTGAATTGAATGTAGGAGATTTTAACACAATAGATCTGGTTTAGATAATACAATGAAAAAAATCATACATTTTTTATTTTTATTGTTGTATCATCTTTAAAATGAACAAGATAAAACAAACATTCAGATAGGATGATGGGGACAATTTCAGTGAAAAACATAAGTGGGCAACAGTACTTGTGCAAAGTGTCAGAATGATAACTTCCAAAATGAGTATGCTACATGACATTTATCATGAAGGCACACAGGTGTCCCACACAAGTAGCCCAAATGTACCCAAGTGGCCAAAATGGTGAAAGTCTCCCCCCAAAATGGAGGAAAATAAATGGAGAAAAAAATATGAAGAAAAAAATATATACATTTACCAAATAACATGGGTAACTATTTACACACTTTCAATATTTGGAAGATCCTCAGTCCTCTATCAAATCAAATGTATTTATATAGCCCTTAGTATATCAGCTAATATCTCAAAGTGCTGTACAGAAACTCAGCCTAAAAACCCAAACAGCAAGCAATGCAGGTGTAGAAGCACGGTGGCTAGGAAAAACTCCCTAGAAAGGCCGAAACCTAGAGAGGAACCAGACTATATGGGGTGGCCAGTCCTCTTCTGCCTGTGCCGGGTGGAGATTATAACAGAACATGGCCAAGATTTTCAAACGTTCATAAATGACCAGCAGGGTCAAATAATAATAATCACAGTAGTTGTAGAGGATGCAACAGGACAGCACCTCGATTAAATATGAACAGTTTAGGGTTCCATAGCCGCAGGCAGAACAGTTGAAACTGAAACAGCAGCAAGGCCAGGTGGACTGGGGAGAGCAAGGAGTCATCATGCCAGGTAGTCCTGACGCATGGTCCTAGGGCTCTGGTCCTCCGAGAGAGAGAAAGAGAGAATTAGAGAGGGCATACTTCACACAGGACACCAGATAAGACAGAAGAAGTACTCCAGATATAACAAACTAACCCTAGCCCCCCGACACATAAACCACTGCAGCATAAATACTGGAGGCTGAGACAGGAGGGGTCAGGAGACATTGTGGCCCTATCCGATGAGAGCCCTGGACAGGGCCAAACAGGACGGATATAACCCCACCCACTTTGCCAAACCTCTACACAATATTGTGCTGCTGATGCCAGGTGCCATAGCAGTCTCTTTCTGCTGTAAAGCAGAGGGTCACCAAGCATGTGGTGCAGGTGATGGGGGACTTAATTTTGCAAAGAACACAGCGACGCCTCCATGCTGTGCCCTTTTGGCCCTGAGGCACATCCATGCCTGCAGAAATAAATTTGGGCAGATGAACACCACTTGTGGCAGGAGCTGGATGAACCACTGGGGGCTCCCATTCGGAGTCAGTGTCACTGTGAAAGAAAATGTTCAGTTAGAATAGTTTCACATATGAGCCCTATATAAACAGGTATAATAAACATATATATATATATATATATATATATATATGAGTACAGGGAACATAAGGTTGAATATATTATTATAGACCTGCTAGATCTGTCTCTTTTTATATTATGACATTTCAGCTAGATCTACTGTCCCTATTATATTGTGAAAGACCAGCTAGATCTACTGTCTTTATTTTATTACAACAGACCAGCTGTATCTACTGTCTCCATTTCACTTTGGCCATTGTTGTGGGCCTGCCCTCCCCTCAACAGTCTCAAATAGGCTATTTCATGTGGGTTGGGGTGGGGCGACAGACACATGCATCTCACATTTCATTACATTACATTTTTATATATTGCTTCTAAAATTTAAAAAAATCACAAATAATATTTTATATGATTAATTTCAAACAAGGGCATTAGCATAAGAAGAACTTACCAGTCCAAAACAATGTCCTCTCCATTCAAAAAAATATTCCTCCACTTGGGAATCGCTAAATGAATCGTCCTACAACAATCTCTGTCTCAATCTCTGCCCAAAAATGTCTTCTAAAATTGTGTGTACATCTGTATATCTAGACTTAGATTTAGCTTTCCCTGACTTATTCGTCATACTGATTGATATATCAACAGCTGAATCTGCGCGTTTACGAAAACAATGCTGTGCGTAATATGTGTAGCTCCTTCCGGTATAAAACTTCAATAGCGAATGACTCTCTTTACACCGGAGTTTACTACATGGGTTGGTCTTCCAACACATAACCATTGCATATTGCCGTTTACCTCAGCTCATTGGCTATCTACCCAGCTAGATTTCAAGACGATCAGTGGTCATTGGGTTAAAATACAGTCAATCAACGAAACAGTGGTCATATCATTGGTGCACAGTGATGTCATTACTTGTTGTCTTCAAATCGGCTTCTTTCAGTCAATACGTCCCGCGAAATGGCCCATCAGGTTTGGTTGTGTTACAAACAAACCAGTTGATTGCAATGAAACCAAACATGACTGGAAAAGTCACGTTCTGTGTGGGTATTTACCTGGAATGTGTCGTCAAATGGAATGAGACAGAATTCACGACACAAGCGGTTCACAAAATGTTTTGTGTTAGGCTATAAAAAAGGATTTTATCAAACAAAAGATCATTCATTGTGTAACAATGAGCATTGGGATTGCAAACAGGTGAAGATCGTCAAAGGTAAACAATTTATTTTAATGCAGTTTGTGATTTTGTTACGCCTGTGCTGGTTGAAATAGTTTTTTTTTTATGGGGCTCTATCCTCAGATAATCGCATCGTATTATTTCGCAGTAAATCCTTTTTTAAATCTGACAACACAGTTGGATTAGCAAGATTCTAGGCTTTCAATAGATGTGAGACACTTGTATTTTCAGGCAAGTCACTCATGAAGTTTTGGAAAGATGTGACCTTTCTAACTCATCAAAACAGCCCATGTGACCCCAATTTAACCTCTCTTGGGTAGGGGTCAGTATTTTCACCTCAGGATGAAAAGCGTGCCCAAATTAAACTGCCTGCTACTCAGGCCCATAAGCTAGGATATGCATATAATTAGTAGATTTGGATAGAAAACACAAGTTTCCATAACTGTTAAAATAATGTCTGAGAATAACAGAACTGATATGGCAGGTGAAAACCTGAGGAAAATCCAACCAGGAAGTACTATTATTTTGAAAGGCTGTTTTCCATTGAAAGCCTAGCCACCATACCAAGACTAAGGACCCAGTTCATGATCTCTGTGGCTTCCTCTACATTTGGCCAGTCTTTAGGCATTGTTTCAGGCTTTTAATCTGAAAAATGTGGGAGATACAGCACGTTCAATGAGTGGACAGTGGAAATTTCCAGACATGAGCCAAGCGCGTGATCGGGAGCCCGCCTTTCTTGTTTCTCCTTGCTGACCTAACATAATCATTTGGTGTGCTTTCGCCGTAAAGCTTTTTTGAAATTGGACACTATGGTTGGATTTACAAGAAGTTTATCTTTAAAATGGTGTAGAATACTTGTTTGTTTGAGGAATTTTTAATTATGGGATTTCTGTTTTGAATTTGTCGCTAGTGTCCCACTTGTACCAGAGAGGTTAAAGCACTTCCGGTTGACACAGGAAGCTGAAAGTGAGCACAGGATTTTGAATTTTAAGTATTTACGTTAAGAACTGACTGATTTACAGAGGGTTGAATGAGTGTGTGTGATTTCAGAAAATCACAAATCTCGCAGAGCTCCGAACCCGCCTTAATGGATTCATCTGAACACGCCGCAACTGTATCTAACTTTTTTGAAAAAAAGCCTTTTCTTTGACCATCACCAATTGTACGATTTCTCCTAAATTACGATAGATAAATGGCTGGATCTTTTTTCCTGACACCGTATGTTCATGTACTTTGACGTGGAGTGGACAAATTAGAGCTCTCTTTTAGTTTTGACCTTTTAATCCCTGAAAAATGGCCTTAACTCAAAAAGCGTTGAGGCCTCGACGCCATCTTGTTTCTGGGCAAACAGCCCATTAGTCCAAACCTATGCTCACCAAGTTTAGTCTTCGAAGCCTCTTCCGTTTAGGAGAAATGGCCATGTCGTGATTGGTGATGTTTTGTACATTTGCAATAAGATTCCATTCGCCATCTGGTGGAATTTACATTATAAATTTCAACATTTTTATGAAACGGAAACCGATTGAGAGACTTCGTTCGATGACTTCCCGGAAGATCTGGCCCGGGTGCACGGTCCGCCGCCACCGCCAGCGAATTTTAGAAATATTCGCGGACGTCTAGTAAGGGACCGTACATTTGCAATATGGAGATTCTCATCGATCATACAGCAAATGCCGAAAAGTGCCCTTCAGGTATGTAAAGGAATTACAAAAGTCAGAAATGGCGATAAAATTAATCACTTACCTTTGAAGATCTTCATATGGTTGCTTGCAGTCACAAGAGTCCCAGCTACACAAAATGTTTTGTTCGATAAGGTCACTCTTTATGTCCCAAAAACTCAGTTTGGTTGGCGCGTTTTGTTCAGTAATCCACTGGCTCAAAGGCAGTCACGACATTTTTATTTATTTTTATTTATTTATTTCACCTTTATTTAAACAGGTAGCCTAGTTGAGGACAAGTTCTCATTTGCAACTGCGACCTGGCCAAGATAAAAGCATAGCAGTGTGAACAGACAACACAGAGTTACACATGGAGTAAACAATTAACAAGTCAATAACACAGTAGAAAAAAAAGAGAGTCTATATACATTGTGTGCAAAAGGCATGAGGAGGACATGCAGACGAACACATCCTAATAGTATCGGAAAAGTTGGTCAACATGTCAAACGATGCTTATAATTAATCCTCAGGTTGTCTATTGTCTAAATCGATAATATTTCAAACGGACAATAGCGTTTTCAATCGCTAGGAAAAATAACGAAGGGCGCGCAATCGGTCACACGCTCAAACCAGCTCTGCTTCTTCCTACAGTCCACTGAAAGTGAAAGAATGGTCTCATTCTTCTTCATTTTTCAGAAAACAAGCCTGAAACAATGACTAAAGACTGTTGACATCTGACACATTCAGAGTGCTCATCATTCACAGTCCTTACCTGGTGCCAGTGTATGGCTCTGCTGGAGATGATGCAACAGGGTTGGGGACAGACCAAAGGTATCAATCAGTCCTATTATTTTATGGAGGTTTACTGTCTCCTCTTTCCATATCTCATTTAGAGGGGGAAATTCGGCGCACAAACTACATACGGATCATATCGTAACATTTGATCACCCATCACAGGTCATCTGATGAGGAAGAGTAATCAATGGCTGTTTTGCGTCCTCTCTATGGTCCTCCTTCCAGTCTGATACCTGTAAGGTTGTCAGTAGTGGGCCAGGTCTGAGTGAAGCCTGTATGGGAAGGAGAAATATCTTCAATGTGGACTGCAGTAAAGCTGGTGAGCCTACATGGAGCTAAAGATGGGGATGGAGATCAAATATCTCCTTTTACAGACTGTACTGTAGCTCTCAGTTTTTGACTTCCTTGATCATGCAAGTGTTACTCTCTCACCACAGGCTTGGATGAATCAGCATGGGAATAATATAAGTAAATTAACAAAATGTAGTCGTTAGGGGGAAAAAACAAGACACTAGTTATATTACTAATATATATAATGTATATACTTAAATCATAGATTACTGTTTCCAGAAAGTTCTCCCATGCAATACGAAAGTGACTCAAGGAAAATACAACCACACACGGAATACAATTTGACTTGGATACTAGTAAATCTAAATTATGAGTCACACAATCAATCACAATATAACGAAATAAAAATATCAGACTAAGAAACAGTTCTTTTGCTAAATGCAATTCGAAATCTCTATGTAAAAGTTTAAGCTCAACAACAATAGTGTTATCTTCTCCTCACAGCTTGAGCAGAGGCATGAGTCCCAGAGCCCCAAAAAGTTCCTTGCAACAGCAAACCTAGAGTTCATGTAATTGGCCCAAAAACTTAACCAGGCTTCTAATTGACTAAACCAAGTCCGATTACTTCACATGAATGTAAGGTCAAAATAATTAAGTAGACAGTACAGTAAATAACTAAACCAACCTCTCAGGTAGCCTAGTGGTTAGAGCATTGGGCCAGTAACCAAAAGGTTGCTAGATTGAATCCCGAACTGACAAGGTAAATCTGTCGTTCTGACTCTGAACAAGACAGTTAACCCACTGTTCCTAGGCCGTCATTGTAAATAAGAATTTGTTCTTAACTGACTTGCCTCGTGAAATAAAAATTGATTGACAGGTTGTTTATTTGAAGCTTGCACATGAAAGCCACAAGTGTTTCATGCATTTATAAAATTATGCATTTTATCTAAACGCACTACACTTTATTACGGCTGACAGGTTCGGTACACATCAATGCATTCTGTATTTGAAAGTAGGTTCTTTGAATTCTCTTACGAAAACTTTACCTAATGTCATTCATTAATAACTTAGTTACCATACCCGGTCTTTGTTTTTCTTTGACTGTTTTTTTTATCTGCTTTGCTTTTCATATTGTATTAATGTATATGTTTTTATTATTAGAGCTCATCTGTAAAAGAGACCTTTGTCTCAGGATGACTCCCTGCTAAAATAGGCTCAACAGCAAAGACTGTAGTAAAACGTAGCGTTTCTAATACATGGTTGTAACATTGTATGACACAATAATTAGTCATTGTAAGTTTTAAACACTAATGAAAGAATGGCGGGGACAACAATTGGAACTTAACTTAAACTTTCATACCATAAGGTGCATTGGAAGAATAAACACAGAAATGGCAATGACATATTGTACCTATAATTTTTAGTTGAGGCCATAAAAGCTCCTCCATCGTTTGACATACAAGATGCTACTTGATTGGTCAATTCAGAAAGGTGGGTAG
Source organism: Oncorhynchus tshawytscha (assembly GCF_018296145.1). NCBI lineage: Eukaryota > Metazoa > Chordata > Actinopteri > Salmoniformes > Salmonidae > Oncorhynchus > Oncorhynchus tshawytscha. Next base: position 29,132,332 of record NC_056450.1, on the reverse strand, counting down.
GCCGTGTGTAAAATATGAATGACATTGAACATGTACTAGAGAAGATAAGCATGTCTGAGACAAAAACAAGCTTGCAGCTGTCTGATAAGGAAGCGTTCAAATCATCAAAACAAGATTGTATGGTCCGGGAATGTATGTGAAAAGATACATCCAACTATTGTGAGAAACAGTTTTCATAAACGTATGAGTAGCATCTGGGGAAGTAGCCTAAGCTTTTTTTTTTCTTGGTGAGAGAATAACACCAGCTGGCTGGTGTGTTTACGGACATTTTCAATCAATCCCTATCCCAGTCTGCTGTCACCACATGCTTCAAGATGGCCACTATTGTTCCGGTACCCAAGGCAACAATAACTGAACTAAAGGACTACCGCCCCATAGCACTCACTTCTGTCATCATGAAGTGCTTTGAGAGACTAGTCAAGGATCATATCACCTCCACCTTCCCTGCCACCCTAGACCCACTTCAGTTTGCATACCGCCCAACAGGTCCACAGACGATGCAAGAATGCTGTTCATTGACTGCAGTTCAGCATTCAACACCATAGTACCCTCCAAGCTCATCATCAAGCTGGAGACCCTGAGTCTCAACCCCGCCCTGTGCAAATGAGTCCTGGACTTTCTAATGGGCCGCCCCCGGGTGGTGAATGTAAGAAACAACATCCCTACTTCGCTGGCCCTCAACACTGGGGCCCCACAAGGGTGCGTTCTAAGCCCTCTCCTGTACTCCCTGTTCTCTCCTGTACTCCCTGTTCACCCATGACTGCATGGCCATGCGCGCCTCCAACTCAATCAAGTTTGCAGACGACACAACAGTTGTGGGCACTCGGAGTGTGGTGTCAGGAAAACAACTTCTAACTCAACGTCAACAAAACAAAGGAGATGATCATGGACTTCAGGAAACAGATGAGGGAGCACCCCACTATCCACATCGAAGGGACAGCAGTGGAGAAGGTGGAGAGTTAAGTTCCGCTAATTAACCAGTTGCCTCTACCAATCTCGTTCTGAATGTTGTATAGCTCGTGAATCTGCACGGCTTCGGGTCTCACCAATGAGTTCGTACCACACCAATCTTAGTTGAATATTTATTTACCAAAAAGCTAAAATGATAAAAGATACACAAAGACAAAACACATTACAGGCTATTGATTAGAACTTAGTATAACGGGCCAGCACACTATGGCGCGTGTTACCCACAATGGGGATTTCAAAAGAGAGAGAAAAAAGAAAGTACACGAGAAATATACATTTGAATGAATTTGTCAGCTATGCTATTGTAACCCTAGCCTTGCCCCAAACTGCCGCTCTTATGGGTCAGAATATAATGATGTAATTACGTGGGGATGATCGCCGAGGATTCTCTGCGTGGGCCGTCCAGGCTCCGGCGCACCTCTCTGGTCGTTCTCCCGATGTCAGTGTCCTTTTGGCGTAGGAGTCTGTTCCCTCACCCTTTGCTCTGGAAAGGGTCTTCTGAGGACAGACGGCTCTGTAGCTCAGAGCTCACAGCATAGGAATGAAACCCTTTAGATACCACGATTCGATGGGAGATGGAGGCTAGGTGGTTCGACTTGAATTCACCCGCTTAGACACAGCTACTCATCCGTAGCTTGGGTAGAAAAATATTTTTGTTGTCCTCAACCTTGCGTTGCGTTCTGGGTTCGTTGACTTTTTAGACCTTGCTGCAGCTTGGGTCACGTAGTCTTCATGTAAATTCTATACTCACAGGTTTTATACCCTTGGGTCAGAAGTGGGCGTAACCGCCTTTAGGACAGTTCTCTGGGCGTACCAAGTTAATGAGGTAAGGTCTAGATTTTATTCAAATCCAATTTTACACAACTAACTTAACATTTCATCTTCCCCAAAACATTCTTTGATTTGGATATTTTCCATACAATGTACAATAATGTATAAACATCAAACATATACTAGGAAAACTCTTCACATTACAATGTTTTCGTAATAACGCCATCTATTAACCTTTCAATAACAAAACAGAAATGACATATATTTTCATATTCCATCTATCGTCATGACCACCATTGTGGCTGACGGAAACCATTGTTCCAAAGTCCCTTTATTTCATGTTTAATGTTCTGAGGCTGGTTCTCCATAATAACAGAACAAAGGAATTTGTCTGTGGCCTGAGATTTACCAGGGGCGTGAGGGGTCATAAAACCTCCCACATCTTCAGACCCCTAGATCTCTCCTCCTCTGTTGGGGTTGAGAGATAATCTGTAGGATTGTGGTCTCCTGTAACCTGACCTGGTCAGTTCAGTCATGACATCTCCTACACTCCCCTGCAGAGTTCTGTCTGTCACACATTTCTCAGAGGGGTCTCTTTTATAAGAGGCAGAGAGACCAGAAAACAACTGTGGAACAATACTAAACCTCTATAATGAATATATATATATATATATTGTTAATCTGTAGTCTAGGACCCTATAAATGTAAGGAGGGCAGGGTCTTATAACCCCTCCCTTTCTATTAATACAACATAAGCATAATCAATTATTATAATACATCAAACATTTGGTACAGCCCCTATCATGACCCCTAGGTGAACTCCTGACACCTCATAAAGGTGTCTCATTATGTGGCTAGACAACATAAATCCCAGGGCCAAAAGATTATAAGGAGAGGGGGGGAGTGGAGGAGTTTGGGAAATGGAGTGCATGAAAGCACTTCTTTTACAGCAATTAATTGTAATACTTATCATGGAGAGAAAAAATGGTGCATATCCTTCAGAATCTGATTCTTGGATGTAAAGCAATCATTGCACTCTTCTGTTATATTTGGGCAACTAGAGTTCTTAGTCAATAGATGTTTTTATACTGTAAAACAAACTATAAACACTTGTTTATTTACATTAAATATTTTAATTCAACACTTTGAATGGACTTAGTTTGCTTTGTATTGCATAAATTACATCACTCAGACTATAGACACATTTAACTGAATGTTTAACCCTTTAAATGTCTGTCATGTCTACTCCCCCTCTCCAGCTCTCGACATGGGCAGTTTACTAACCACTGGTCCTGGCAATCACCATTACACATGCCTGGCATCATCATTACGCGCACCTGCGCCTCATTATGAGGCACACCTGGACTCACTACACTGATTACCTCCCCTATATCTGTCACTCCCTTGGCTCCATTCCCCAGGCAGTATTGGTTGTGTTTCATGTCCAGGCGCAACTTCTGTTTTGTATCGTTCTGTTTCTTGTATTATTAAACTCACCTCCTGCTTCTTGACTCCCAGTTTCTCCTTTACACTGTCTCTTCTGGAAAAACATACAGAGCTCTACCAGGTGGTTGAGAAGTCAAAAGATGGTGATTATAAATACCACATTAGAATGGCAATTTGCAAACACTGAACTGCAGCAACCCATAAGGATACAAATTATGGAAATTGGTGCAGGAAGGCTGGGGGAGTTAACCAATCAAGTTCAAATGAAGATTTGTGTCCACTGACAACATACTCTACCAGCCCGTTAAGAATAGGATTAAAGGGATAAAGATTGACTGATTCTATGAATTATGTGTAATTTGGAATAATGTGAATTTACTTGCGAATAGAAACATTTGGTCATATTGTCATAGTCATATTGTAAAAAATTAAGTGAAACATGCAACTACAACAAAGCAAATTATTTCCCTAATGTGAAGCAATAAAGGTCATGAACATGGCATCTTTGAACTGTAATACATCACAGAGGGAAACGTGTACGTCCCCTTTAAAAAATTGACACAATTATTTAGAGACAGATCAATAGGAGTTCTCTATAAACCAGTGACTAGTAGGACTGTCTGCTGTTAACGTACTCAATTCCAGTTAAACTTATCAACATTCAAGAGAAGATAACCAGGCAAATAATTTTCACGCATCTCACATCTGGGTCAACTGGGTCGTTAGACAGACAGATCAACGAAGCTGATTGAGCTCTTCTGGTAGATTCCCATACTAAACCGACCCATGACAGTTATTCAAAGAGAATAAAAATCACCATATCAAGTAAGTTTCTTTCTTCATTTATTACACAATGTATAGCCATTTTAGTAGGATTAAATCGATTAGGCCTACTACATATTGTCCCATGTCCCTCCCTGACATTTTACCCCCCCCGGGAAGGTCAAATCAGAACTACTTGTACTAACCCATACCTATACAGTAGGCATAATGTGTATAACAGCGTGTGTGTTGATTTCGAACAGGGGAGCCATGGCCGCGGATTTAGATATGGTGAACTTGTTGGTCCTTGCTGGTGCAACGTTGGCCATTCCTATTCTGTCTTTTGTGGCCTCTTTTATCCTCTGGCCCTCAGCCCTCATCAAAATATATTACTGGTAAGGTATAGTGCCGTATTTCACTCCTCTTGTGTGGTGTCGAATTCTTATAGACAGTTTTATGGATTAAAAAGGAAGGTTGCTAAAGGGAGAGATAGTTTTTTGTACCCTTTTCACCTCCTTTAGACATCTGCATAAAAGAGATCCCACCCACCACTGAATAAACTGCACTATAATAGTGGAAAAGCTTGATTCTAGCCTTCAGTCCCCCTATAACCACATCCTGTGCTACACCACAGTCAGATTCACGTCTCTTTTTCCTGCTCAGGTGCAACATGCAGCATGAGCCATAACAACGCTCTAAAGACATTCTTGCTCTTGCTAAAAAGGGAAATCCAAAATAGAAACAGTAAAACACTCATCTCTCTCTACATGTTGCAGAGAGAGACTCAGAGCGAAAGAGAAACAGTATTTATCAATTCCTCAATAGGTACTGGAGGAGGACCCTGGGTCTACAGGTGCGCTATGCAGACTGTGGGGGATACCGCTTCTGTTACTCTTACAGAGGGAAGCCGGGGTTCAGACCATCCATCCTCATGCTACATGGTTTCTCTGCTCACAAAGACACATGGCTCACTATGGTCAAGGTAACATAATCCATAAATCACCTAGTATGATGTGGGCTGGTAAAGTAGTTGTGGACAAATGTAGGTTTATCTTTACTACTGTAATAGTAAGTAATAGCGTGTATAGTTGATTCCCATAAAAGGGTAAATATCAAGTTTTGTGACATGTATCTATGGCATGCAGTATCTACCCAAACACCTGCACATACTGTGCGTGGATATGCCTGGCCATGAGGGAACCACTCGTACCAACTCAGAGGACTACTCCATCCAGGGCCAGGTCAAGAGGATTCATCAGGTGGGTCTTGGTCCTGTCACCACATCGGAACAACATATGCTCACCCAATACACAGCATGAAAGATCATCAAAGATTGCATTGGTGACCACGAATGGGGACAAGAAGAGTTGTCTTAAGTTATGTCACAATAACCACGTGTCGTAGCATCAGAGTTTCTATGTTGTACTCCTTATGCAGTTTGTGGAGAACGTTCGACTGAACAGGAAGCCCTTCCATCTGGTCGGGACCTCCATGGGGGGCAATGTGGCAGGAGTGTACGCAGCCAGCTTCCCCTCCGAAATCTGTAGCATCACCCTCATCTGTCCAGCAGGTCAGTCACACATTATCACAATATTGCGATATCACTGTGTGTGTGTGTGTGTGTGTGTGTGTGTGTGTGTGTGTGTGTGTGTGTGTGTGTGTGTGTGTGTGTGTGTGTGTGTGTGTGTGTGTGTGTGTGTGTGTGTGTGTGAGAGAGTGTGTGAGTGAGTGAGAGAGAGAGATTCAGGGAAAAAATCTGTCTCTGATCAGAAAAAAAGTATCAATATGTCTTCACCCCCTAGGTATACGATACCCCTGTGAGACAAAATTTGACAATCATCTGCAGGACCTTGAGCACAGCCATTACACTCTGAGCATCCCACTGATTCCGTCCACACCAGAGGAGATGGAGGATATGCTCAGGCTTTGCTCCCATGTCCGCTTTAAGATCCCTCAACAGGTGGAGTAATCAGACTGATCCATAGGTCTAGGCCTACTTTATTTTTATTTTTTTACCCCTCCCCCACCATTTTCCTTGATGACAGTGTTGTGCACTCTTGGCATTCCCGAGTGGCGCAGCAGTCTAAGGGGGGTTAGGGGAGGGTTTGGCCGGGGAAGGCTGTCATTGTTAAATAAGCATTTTTTCTTAACTGACTTGCCTAGTCAAATAAAGGTAAATTTGTACTTATTTATCTCAACCAGTTTCATGAGGTAGTCACCTGGAATGCATTTTAATTAACAGGTGTACCTTGTTAAAAGTTCATTTGTGGAGATCAGTTGTGTTGTGACAAGGTAGGGGTGGTATACAGAAGATAGCCCTATTTGGTAAAAGACCGAGTCCATATTATGACGGCAACAGCTCAAATAAGCAAAGAGAAATGACAGTAAATCATTACTTTAAGACATGTTGGTCAGTCAATCAGACTGTTAAACAGCCATCACTAACATTGAGTGGCTGCTGCCAACATACTGACTCAAATCTCTAGACACTTTAATAATAAAAAATTGGATGTAATAAATGTATCACTAGTCCCTTTAAACAATGCCACTTTATATAATGTTCACATACCCTACATTACTCATCTCGTATGTATATACTGTACTCTATACCAACTATTGCATCCTGCCTATGCCGTTCGGCCATCGCTCATCCATATATTTATATGTACATATTCTTATTAATTCCTTTACACTTGTGTGTAAAGTAGTTGTTGTAAAATTGTTAGATTACTTGTTAGATATTACTGCATGGTCGGAACTAGAAGCACAAGCATTTTGCTACACTCGCATTAACATCTGCTAATCATGTGTAATACAATTTGATTTGATTTGATACCTCATGAAGCTGGTTGAGAGAATGCCAAGAGTGTGCAAAGCTGTCATCAAGGAAAAGGGTGGCTATTTGAAGAATCTCAAATCTATTTTTATTTGTTTAACACTTTTTTGGTTACTACATGATTCCATATGTGTTATTTCATAGTTTTGATGTCTTTGCTATTATTTTAGAATGTAGAAAAGAGTAAAAATAAATAGAAATCCTTGAATGAGTAAGTGTTCTAAAACTTTTGACCGGTAGCACACTTATTTCCCCACTTACCATAATGATACCCAAGTTTCAATTAGACTTACCACAACCAATGTTTGTAGACTTAGCATTAAAAAGCACCATGATTATTAAGTGTCCATATAGCTTACCATAATATTTGCACTGTTAAGCATACTGTTGCTGCAACTGTGTAAACCTCCAATTGTCCTAATATTTCACCCACTAAAACCTCCCCCCATATCTAGGTTGGTATGTTGTCACTAAAACCATCAGACCATCTCCTTGACTCATGCATGACGCACCTTTGCGTCCTAAGGCAAACCCTCGGCCACCAATTGGTGTAGGCCAGAGGGAATTATGGGCAGTCCTATGATAACATAATTCAATACTGCCACCCTTCACTCACACTTTCAAAGCGCCATAGGTCTATTGCATATCTATGAGGGTGCTTTTTAAGAGAACTAACCAAATAAAATGGAAAACAGTCAGAAAAAAATGCAAAGGCTATAACCTAGGCCTTCTAGTGCTGAGCGATTAACTGACATTTCGTAATTATTATTTTTTTATTATTAAACAGCTAATTGACAGATTTCGGTTCAAGTATTTTAATTTAATTTAGTTTGTTTTTTGGTGATACCAACACGCTGTTTCTCTGGAGAGAAATCAATTAATTCGAGAGCAGAATCAAGTCAAGAACTATGTGGGACGCTGGGCTGAAGGGAGTTGTAGTTTTCATTAAGCAAATGTTCAACCTAGTTCAGCGCAGAAACATGTTAATTAACTAAAATGACCATAATCCATTGCACCTGTTCTATCCGGCTCAGACAGACGGATACACTTTTACGCCTGCTTCATTAGATACACACGGACTACAGAGAGGAATGTACACAACACAAAGAGGAGAGGGATAGAGAAAGTATGCCTTATCTACTTTGAAGAACTAGTCCAATTATTTTGTCAGACAGTTTTGCAGCATACTTAGGCAGCCTAGCCTAGCTATATAGGATGACTAAAGACAGTATAGAATGGGGAGCACAGAGATGACGTTAGATGATCTGTCTGGCTGGCTGCTACTGCCTGAGAAAAGATGAAATTATGACTTTAAGGAATGAAAAATAATAAAGTAATCAAATAAAAACTAAGTAATATACACAACCAAAATATTTAATTATTTCATAGTAATTTTCTATTGATATTTACCCAATGTGGAGCTGACAGAGACAATGGAATATTTTCAATGTTTTGGCAATTGAATGTTCACTATTTTGGGCTTTAGAATTTGCATTAAAAGCTCTGAAATCATAAATAAAAAGAATTGAACCAAAACCGAACAGAACTCAAAAAACATTAATCGTTAAGCATTAAGGCCTACCTAATGTTCCTCTTTCATCAAATCAAATCAAATCAAATTTTATTTGTCACATACACATGGTTAGCAGATGTTAATGCGAGTGTAGCGAAATGCTTGTGCTTCTAGTTCCGACAATACAGTAATAACGAACAAGTAATCTAACTAACAATTCCAAAAAAACTACTGTCTTATACACAGTGTAAGGGGATAAAGAATATGTACATAAGGATATATGAATGAGTGATGGTACAGAGCAGCATAGGCAAGATACAGTAGATGATATCGAGTACAGTATATACATATCAAATCAAATCAAATCAAATTTTATTTGTCACATACACATGGTTAGCAGATGTTAATGCGAGTGTAGCGAAATGCTTGTGCTTCTAGTTCCGACAATGCAGTAATAACGAGCAAGTAATCTAACTAACAATTCCAAAAAAAACTACTGTCATACACAGTGTAAGGGGATAAAGAATATGTACATAAGGATATATGAATGAGTGATGGTACAGAGCAGCATAGGCAAGATACAGTAGATGATATCGAGTACAGTATATACATATGAGATAAGTATGTAAACCAAGTGGCATAGTTAAAGTGGCTAGTGATACATGTATTACATAAGGATGCAGTCGATGATATAGAGTATAGTATCAACGTATGCATATGAGATGAACAATGTAGGGTAAGTAACATTATATAAGGTAGCATTGTTTAAAGTGGCTAGTGATATATTTACATCATTTCCCATCGATTCCCATGATTAAAGTGGCTGGAGTAGAGTCAGTGTCATTGACAGTGTGTTGGCAGTAGCCACTCAATGTTAGTGGTGGCTGTTTAACAGTCTGATGGCCTTGAGATAGAAGCTGTTTTTCAGTCTCTCGGTCCCAGCTTTGATGCACCTGTACTGACCTCGCCTTCTGGATGGCAGCGGGGTGAACAGGCAGTGGCTCGGGTGGTTGATGTCCTTGATGATCTTTATGGCCTTCCTGTAGCATCGGGTGGTGTAGGTGTCCTGGAGGGCAGGTAGTTTGCCCCCGGTGATGCGTTGTGCAGACCTCACTACCCTCTGGAGAGCCTTACGGTTGAGGGCGGTGCAGTTGCCATACCAGGCGGTGATACAGCCCGCCAGGATGCTCTCGATTGTGCATCTGTAGAAGTTTGTGAGTGCTTTTGGTGACAAGCCGAATTTCTTCAGCCTCCTGAGGTTGAAGAGGCGCTGCTGCGCCTTCCTCACGATGCTGTCTGTGTGAGTGGACCAATTCAGTTTGTCTGTCATGTGTATGCCGAGGAACTTAAAACTTGCTACCCTCTCCACTACTGTTCCATCGATGTGGATGGGGGTGTTCCCTCTGCTGTTTCCTGAAGTCCACAATCATCTCCTTAGTTTTGTTGACGTTGAGTGTGAGGTTATTTTCCTGACACCACACTCCGAGGGCCCTCACCTCCTCCCTGTAGGCCGTCTCGTCGTTGTTGGTAATCAAGCCTACCACTGTTGTGTCGTCCGCAAACTTGATGATTGAGTTGGAGGCGTGCATGGCCACGCAGTCGTGGGTGAACAGGGAGTACAGGAGAGGGCTCAGAACGCACCCTTGTGGGGCCCCAGTGTTGAGGATCAGCGGGGAGGAGATGTTGTTGCCTACCCTCACCACCTGGGGGCGGCCCGTCAGGAAGTCCAGTACCCAGTTGCACAGGGCGGGGTCGAGACCCAGGGTCTCGAGCTTGATGACGAGCTTGGAGGGTACTATGGTGTTGAATGCCGAGCTGTAGTCGATGAACAGCATTCTCACATAGGTATTCCTCTTGTCCAGATGGGTTAGGGCAGTGTGCAGTGTGGTTGAGATTGCATCGTCTGTGGACCTATTTGGGCGGTAAGCAAATTGGAGTGGGTCAAGGGTGTCAGGTAGGGTGGAGGTGATATGGTCCTTGACTAGTCTCTCAAAGCACTTCATGATGACGGATGTGAGTGCTACGGGGCGGTAGTCGTTTAGCTCAGTTACCTTAGCTTTCTTGGGAACAGGAACAATGGTGGCCCTCTTGAAGCATGTGGGAACAGCAGACTGGTATAGGGATTGATTGAATATGTCCGTAAACACACCGGCCAGCTGGTCTGCGCATGCTCTGAGGGCGCGGCTGGGGATGCCGTCTGGGCCTGCAGCCTTGCGAGGGTTAACACGTTTAAATGTCTTACTCACTTCGGCTGCAATGAAGGAGAGACCGCATGTTTCCGTTGCAGGCCGTGTCAGTGGCACTGTATTGTCCTCAAAGCGGGCAAAAAGTTATTTAGTCTGCCTGGGAGCAAGACATCCTGGTCCGTGACTGGGCTGGGTTTCTTCCTGTAGTCCGTGATTGACTGTAGACCCTGCCACATACCTCTTGTGTCTGAGCCGTTGAATTGAGATTCTACTTTGTCTCTGTACTGGCGCTTAGCTTGTTTGATAGCCTTGCGGAGGGAATAGCTGCACTGTTTGTATTCAGCCATGTTACCAGACACCTTGCCCTGATTAAAAGCAGTGGTTCGTGCCTTCAGTTTCACACGAATGCTGCCATCAATCCACGGTTTCTGGTTAGGGAATGTTTTAATCGTTGCTATGGGAACGACATCTTCAACGCACGTTCTAATGAACTCGCACACCGTATCAGCGTATTCGTCAATGTTGTTGTCTGACGCAATACGAAACATCTCCCAGTCCACGTGATGGAAGCAGTCTTGGAGTGTGGAGTCAGCTTGGTCGGACCAGCGTTGGACAGACCTCAGCGTGGGAGCTTCTTGTTTTAGTTTCTGTCTGTAGGCAGGGATCAACAAAATGGAGTCGTGGTCAGCTTTTCCGAAAGGGGGCGGGGCAGGGCCTTATATGCGTCGCGGAAGTTAGAGTAACAATGATCCAGGGTCTTTCCACCCCTGGTTGCGCAATCGATATGCTGATAAAATTTAGGAGTCTTGTTTTCAGATTAGCCTTGTTAAAATCCCCAGCTACAATGAATGCAGCCTCCGGATAAATCGTTTCCAGTTTGCAGAGAGTTAAATAAAGTTCGTTCAGAGCCATCGATGTCTGCTTGGGGGATATATACGGCTGTGATTATAATCGAAGAGAATTCTCTTGGTAGATAATGCGGTCTACATTTGATTGTGAGGAATTCTAAATCAGGTGAACAGAAGGATTTGAGTTCCTGTATGTTTCTTTCATCACACCATGTCACGTTGGCCATAAGACATACGCCCCCGCCCCTCTTCTTACCAGAAAGATGTTTGTTTCTGTCGGCGCGATGCGTGGAGAAACCCGCTGGCTGCACCGCTTCGGATTGCGTCTCTCCAGTTAGCCATGTTTCCGTGAAGCAAAGAACGTTACAGTCTCTGATGTCCCTCTGGAATGCTACCCTTGCTCGGATTTCATCAACCTTGTTGTCAAGAGACTGGACATTGGCAAGAAGAATGCTAGGGAGTGGTGCACGATGTGCCCGTCTCCGGAGTCTGACCAGAAGACCGCTTCGTTTCCCTCTTTTCTGAGTCGTTTTTTTTTTTTGGTCGCTGCATGTGATCCACTCGGTTACACTGGTTGTAAGGCAGAACACAGGATCCGCGTCGCGAAAAACATATTCTTGGTCGTACTGATGGTGAGTTGACGCTGATCTTATATTCAGTAGTTCTTGTCGGCTGTATGTAAAGAAACCTAAGATGACCTGGGGTACTAGTGTAAGAAATAACACGTAAAAAAACAAAAAACTGCATAGTTTCCTAGGAACGCGAAGCGAGGCGGCCATCTCTGTCGGCGCCGGAAGTAAATGAGTAAGAGATGAGTATGTAAACCAAGTGGCATAGTTAAAGTGGCTAGTGATACATGTATTACATAAGGATGCAGTCGATGATATAGAGTACAGTATCTACGTATGCATATGAGATGAATAATGTAGGGTAAGTAACATTATATAAGGTAGCATTGTTTAAAGTGGCTAGTGATATATTTACATCATTTCCCATCAATTCCCATTATTAAAGTGGCTGGAGTAGAGTCAGTGTCATTGACAGTGTGTTGGCAGTAGACACTCAATGTTAGTGGTGGCTGTTTAACAGTCTGATGGCCTTGAGATAGAAGCTGTTTTTCAGTCTCTCGGTCCCAGCTTTGATGCACCTGTACTGACCTCGCCTTCTGGATGACAGCGGGGTGAACAGGCAGTGGCTCGGGTGGTTGATGTCCTTGATGATCTTTATGGCCTTCCTGTAGCATCGGGTGGTGTAGGTGTCCTGGAGGGCAGGTAGTTTGCCCCCGGTGATGCGTTGTGCAGACCTCACTACCCTCTGGAGAGCCTTACGGTTGAGGGCGGTGCAGTTGCCATACCAGGCGGTGATACAGCCCGCCAGGATGCTCTCGATTGTGCATCTGTAGAAGTTTGTGAGTGCTTTTGGTGACAAGCCAAATTTCTTCAACCTCCTGAGGTTGAAGAGGCGCTGCTGCGCCTTCCTCACGATGCTGTCTGTGTGAGTGGACCAATTCAGTTTGTCTGTGATGTGTATGCCGAGGAACTTAAAACTTGCTACCCTCTCCACTACTGTTCCATCGATGTGGATGGGGGTGTTCCCTCTGCTGTTTCCTGAAGTCCACAATCATCTCCTTAGTTTTGTTGACGTTGAGTGTGAGGTTATTTTCCTGACACCACACTCCGAGGGCCCTCACCTCCTCCCTGTAGGCCGTCTCGTCGTTGTTGGTAATCAAGCCTACCACTGTTGTGTCGTCCGCAAACTTGATGATTGAGTTGGAGGCGTGCATGGCCACGCAGTCGTGGGTGAACAGGGAGTACAGGAGAGGGCTCAGAACGCACCCTTGTGGGGCCCCAGTGTTGAGGATCAGCGGGGAGGAGATGTTGTTGCCTACCCTCACCACCTGGGGGCGGCCCGTCAGGAAGTCCAGAACCCAGTTGCACAGGGCGGGGTCGAGACCCAGGGTCTCGAGCTTGATGACGAGCTTGGAGGGTACTATGGTGTTGAATGCCGAGCTGTAGTCGATGAACAGCATTCTCACATAGGTATTCCTCTTGTCCAGATGGGTTAGGGCAGTGTGCAGTGTGGTTGAGATTGCATCGTCTGTGGACCTATTTGGGCGGTAAGCAAATTGGAGTGGGTCTAGGGTGTCAGGTAGGGTGGAGGTGATATGGTCCTTGACTAGTCTCTCAAAGCACTTCATGATGACGGATGTGAGTGCTACGGGCGGTAGTCGTTTAGCTCAGTTACCTTAGCTTTCTTGGGAACAGGAACAATGGTGGCCCTCTTGAAGCATGTGGGAACAGCAGACTGGTATAGGGATTGATTGAATATGTCCGTAAACACACCGGCCAGCTGGTCTGCGCATGCTCTGAGGGCGCGGCTGGGGATGCCGTCTGGGCCTGCAGCCTTGCGAGGGTTAACACGTTTAAATGTCTTACTCACTTCGGCTGCAGTGAAGGAGAGACCGCATGTTTTCGTTGCAGGCCGTGTCAGTGGCACTGTATTGTCCTCAAAGCGGGCAAAAAAGTTATTTAGTCTGCCTGGGAGCAAGACATCCTGGTCCGTGACTGGGCTGGGTTTCTTCCTGTAGTCCGTGATTGACTGTAGACCTATGCCTACAAATAGAAAAATGATATCAGACTGTTGTTATTTTTTGCTTTCATATGTTAGATTCTTCAAGGACTGGTGGATGTTCGGCTTCCACACAATGATTTTTATCAAGAAGGTGCGTCTCTGTTCTATTCCTTTGTCTCATAGCCAAATGTTTTGAGGTATTTTTCTCTGTATGAATATTTGTCATATCTATGACAAAGAATGCATTAAATATGATAAGATAGTCGCAGGTCATAGGTCATAATCGCAGATGTTGGGTTGCTCATTTTGACAAGGTTTGCTAAATCTAGAATCTCTCCACAGTTTTCATGGAGATATTGAGTGAGAACTCCAGATACGCCCTACAGGAAAATTTGCAGCTGATTACTGCCCCTTTGCAAGTCATTTGGGGCAAACAGGACCAGGTAAATACACCAAAAGCCAGAAAGCTTATGCATCCAAATTAAACAATATTAGGAGAGGGATTTAGCATCTAAGATGTTGACAGTTACCTGCCTTCCCATGGTCCTCTGTAGCTCAGTTGGAAGACCATGGCTCTTGCAATGTCAGGATAGTGGGTTCAATTTCCAGGACCACCCATATTTCAAAATTGGATAAAAGCATCTGCTAAATAGCATATATTATCATATGACCCTCCATGTTTTCATAATAGTATCAAAAAGAAAGGATGCTATAAATAAGAGTAACCTTATAGCTGCTCTCTTCTCCAGGTGGTGGATGTCTCTGGAGCTGTGGTAGTGGCGGAGGCCTTGCCCGGTTGCAGGGTGGACCTGTTAGAGAACTGTGGCCACTCTGTGGTGATGGAGAGGCCTCGCCGGACAGCCAAACTCATCATGGAGTTTATTATCTCCCTGGGTACCACCAGCGGAACCATTAAGAAGCACTCCTGAGAAATACATTCTTTATGGAAGTTTTATTATTTAGTCAAGCATTTTATTTTGAAATGTTTAAAAAAAAATGGTTTAACGATCAACTATTTACTCTAAACTCTTAATTTTTCAGATTCAGTTATTTTTTTCACCCATGTAATATCTTGGTCAAATATGTTGTTTTCCTCTTCCTGCAATGTTTGATCACATTTGACTCAATTATTAAACCCTGCCTGTGTCTAATTTAATTGATTTTCATCAAACTATGCTGATGGAATGTTTGTAGCTAGCCTATGTGCATAAAATAAAGAATACTTCCATCTCTTTTCTATCATCACTCAAAATATGTGTTTTAATCTAGTCACTTTAGATGTATTTATGTATGTGTTTGTTGTTAATTTGACCAAATCAAAATGTGTTTTAATATAGTCACCGTATAGGTATTTGTGTGTGTGTTTGATGTTTATTTGATCAAACGTACACATTCATGTTGAAAAAAGTGAGATCTCTGTAATTTTCGTGAATTAGCGTCAACCCCGCATAAGAATTTGGTTGTCCATTTGTTCAGCTGGCTAGTTTTGCTGCAGCCTGGTTTTTACTATTTACCAAAGCCACAAAGTGGCTATATCGAAAGAAAATCATAAACCAAAATGTGCTTTTGGTGTTAATTTAAGGTCAGGGTTAGGCATAAGGTTAGCAGTGTGGTTAAGATCAGGGTTACGGTAAGAGTTAGGTTTTAAATCAGATTTTAAGAATATAAATTGTAGGAATAGGCGGGGTTTATGATTTTGTGGCTGTGGTAACTAATGACGACCCTGTAGTCTGGGCATCGGGAACAGTGGTCGGACACCATTCATCACCTTGCAGCCAACATTGATGAGAGCAAAAATATAAGTCTAGATAGCTTTTAAACGAACATGTAGAATCGATGAAATAATACGGGTAACCTTTCACATACAGGTATGTTTTTTAATGCTATCGACCACTTTAGATAGCACAAATTACAGCTGTTATATTTAGCTAACTAGCTAGCTAACAGTAGCTAATGGCACGTTGGTTGTCTCAAAATACAATAGACGAGCATGTCAAAATAAGCCTTTGCAATGCAATTTCAAACGAGTGTTTAATACAGTGTGTTTAATACAATGTCATAGATTGTTAGCTAACTCTCCAAATTGTTGCTCTTGATGTCTACGTTGCCAATTACGCTGCCTACTAGCAGCTAGCCAGTTGATGATGTGGGGATGCGCATCTGCATCCGTGCTCGCGCTGGACGTGTTTTTCTGCATCAATGGCGTCACACTGTAGTACGTGCCTTAATGGTGCAATGTATATTACTGTGTTCTCATTTCTCTCTGTACTAACAGGTCACATCAACAGTACTGTAGGTAGTTATTTAGCTTTGCAAAACATATTTTCATGCTCAAAGTCTGTCATTCTTAGCTTCATTTTGGGAAATCACTAAATTGGCCTCAGAATGTCCACACATTGAAATGCCTGAAAATCACAACATTATAAATTCCCTGCTAATTCTAAGGTTCAAAGGCATCTGTGATGGGTATCTAACAATAACTCTGCTCAGGATTTGTCCCTCCTCAAGCTGATCAATATGTAAGTCGATTCTCTTGTTGAGTGAAGCATGATCTTTGATTCTATGAATAAACTCCTCACAGACCTTTAGTCTTAAGCAAATCGTGAATTGACAGGTGCAGTTCAGAGCTTGTTTTGCAGTCTTTGACCAATCCAACTCACCTGACTTTGCTGAACACACCCTTGTCAATATGATTACATTTTTATCTTGTTTTCCCAGGTGATATTGAAGACCAGACATACTGCACTAAGTTTCTGATCATATCAGCAGCCTTTCTGGGTTTGATCTTGAAGTGGGCTTTTCTGTTTACAAATGGAGAATGGAGACTGGGGCCATAGGGTATGTAACACAGGACAACCTGAAGTCAAGGCTACCTTAAAATTCAGTGCAGATTAAGAGTAATGTTGGTGGCTACTGAGATGAGTATGTTGACCAGTACCACAGTGGTTAGAATGATATATGTTTGATGCATTGCCAGATGTTTTTGTTCATCATATCTTGCCGTTGATGCTGTTGTTTCTTGATTTATTCATATAGCTATATTCATGTTCTTGTCTAATTCCACAATGCTAATGTATTATTTGTCAATTTCTCACTCTACAGATGACTAACCCAGTGACCTTGAATGTGGGTGGCCACCTGTACACCACCTCCCTATCAACCCTGCAGCGGTACCCAGACTCCATGCTGGGCGCCATGTTCCGTGGGGATTTTCCCACAACGCGGGACGCCCAGGGAAACTACTTCATCGACCGCGATGGGACGCTCTTCCGGTACGTGCTGAACTTCCTACGTACGTCCGAGCTCACACTCCCTGTGGACTTCACTGAAACTGACCTCCTGAGGAAGGAGGCGGATTTCTACTTGATCGAACCGTTGATCCATTGCCTCAATGAACCCAAGCCGCTCTACCCTCTGGACATCTTTGAGCAGGTGGTGGAGCTGTCCAGCACACGGAAACTATCCAAGTATTCAAACCCAGTGGCTGTCATTATCACACAGCTCACCATAACAACCAAGGTGCAAGCCCTGCTGGAGGGCATCTGCAAAAATTTCACCAAGTGGAACAAACACATGATGGACACGAGAGACTTTCAGGTGTCTTTCACTTTTGGACCGTGTGACTACCACCAGGAAGTGACCCTCAGGGTTCACCTAATGGACTACATCATGAAGCAGGGCTTCACCATCCGGAACACTCGAGTGCATCACATGAGCGAGCGAGCCAATGAGAATACAGTGGAGCACCACTGGACATTCTGCAGACCGGCTCGCAAAGTAGAAGACTGACTGTGCCACAGCTGTAGTCTATGGAGTCACTTCCATACAGTTTTCATCATCGTTGCTCTCAAACATATTGGCAACATATTAACATTATTATGGTATTGTTGAAAGAAAAAAAGAAAAGCTGGTTGGTCTGCTTGTAATGAGATTTCATTGCCATGATGATACGAAATCACTGTGTATAAGACAATATCCTATAATAGGTTCATCCTTCACAATGGAAGAGAGAAGGTGCAAATAAAAAGTGATAGATTCATGCCCTAATACTATAAACACACTTTGATTGTGAAAATAAAATGATGCATAATAATCAACAGTTCTTCTGTAAATATATGGATACATCTGTCTTATCTGAATGTTAACATTGTTGTCTGTTTAGGCATAAATTGCATATGGTTATGATATCTGCATGGTGCAATTGAGAATCCAGGCATTATTGCATGTTCAATATGAAGTATTATATTTCAACATGCTAGAGCTCATGTCATCAGTGATGTAGTTGGTCTTAGCTGGGGGATATGGACAAAAAAATATATCACAATAAATTGCCTGAATTGATGCAATAATGATAAATAGCAGGATAAGTTTATAACCATGTTCACCACCATTTAAAAATATATCCTTTAAACTACTACTAGTTTAATGGTTGAACCATCAATTGTCCCATTAACAATCACCCATATTAGCAAACTTATTTCATTTCAATTGTCACATTTCTCTAGAATAGGCCACTTATTTGATCAAATTTGATTTCTTGTAATGAACGATATCAGTAAAATGCTTGCGATAAGTGGTCGGTGTCGATCATTTTCGGTTTATCGTCGCAGCTCTGGTTGGTCTATCCGACAAATAAATCCATTTGTCGTAATCTGTTTCATAGATGGGAATATTCTTGATTTAGCCTACCTTCAATAGTACCTAGGGTAAGCAATTTATTCAGAAACACCTGATTCAATTAATCAATGGCTTGGTGATTAGTTGGTGAGTTGAATCAGATAGGTAATGCTGTGTTCATAACAGGTGGGGAACTTTTTAAAAACTACTTGTAAACTGGGAGCAACGAGTTGTGTGCGTTCACACCAAATCACATTTTATTGGTCACATACACATATTTAGCAGCAGATGTTATTGCGGGTGAAGCGAAATGCTTATGTTCCTAGCTCCAACAGTGCAGTAGTATCTAATAATTTACAACAATACACAAATCCAAAAGTAAAATAATGGAATTAAGAAATATATAAATATTAGGACGAGCAATGCCGTGGTGGCATTGACTAAAATACAGTAGAATAGAATACAGTATATACATATGAGATTAGAGTAAATCAGTATGTAAACATAATTCAAGTGATGAGTGTTCCATTATTAAAGTGGCTAGTAATTCAGTAATCTATGTCTATGGATATAGGGCAGCAGCCTCTAAGGTGCAGGGTTGAGTAACTGGGTGGTAGCTGGCTAGTGAAGGCTATTTAACAGTTTGATGGCCTTGAGATAGAAGCTGTTTTTCTGTCCCAGGTTTGATGCACCTGTACTGACCTCACCTTCTGGATGATAGCGGGGGAAACAGGCCGTGGCTTGGATGGTTGATGTCCTTGATGATCTTTTTGGCCTTCCTGTGACATCGGGTACTGTAGGTGCCTTGGAGGGCAGGCAGTGTACCCCCGGTAATGCGTTGGGCAGACCGCACCACCCTCTAGAGAGCCCTGTGGTTGAGGGCAGTGCAGTTCATTGTTGGTAATCGGGCCTGCTACTGTTGTGTCGTCTGCAAACTTGGTGATTGAGTTGGAGGTGTGTGTGGCCACGCAGTCATGAGTGAACAGAGAGTACAGGGGGGGGGGCTCAGCACCCACCCTTGTGGGTCCCCTGTGTTGAAGATCAGCGAAGTGGAGGTGTTGTTTCCTACCTTCACCACCTGGGAGCGGCCCGTCAGGAAGTCCAGGACCCAGTTGCAGAGTCATTTAGTTCAGTTACCTTTGCTTTCTTGGGTACAGGAACAATGGTGGACAGCAGACTGGGATAGGGAGAGATTGAATACAGTTGAAGTCGGAAGTTTACATACACCTTAGCCAAGTACATTTATACTCAGTTTTTCACAATTCCTGACATTTAATCCTCGCAAAAATTCCCTGTCTTAGGTCAGTTGGGATCACCACTTTATGTTAAGAATGTGAAATGTCAGAATAATACTAGAGAGAATTATTTATTTCAACTTTTATTTATTTCATCACATTCCCAGTGGGTCAGAAGTTTACATACACTCAATTAGTATTTGGTAGCATAGCCTTCAAATTGTTTAAGGTGTTTAGCTTGTCCGGGAGCAAGACGTTGGTGTCCTGGTTGGTTTTCCTTTTGTAATCAGTGATTGTCTTTAAACCTTGCCACATAAATCTTGTATGTACTGACGTTTTCGCTGTTTGATTGCCTTACGGAGGGAGTAACTACACTGTATTCGACCATATTCCCAGTCATCTTACCACGGTTAAGTGCTCTGGTTCACGCATTCAGCTTTGTGTGAATGCAGCCATCTATTATTCTTGGTCAGACTATGAGTAGTTAATAATGAAATACTGCCTTTCTTCCCAGAGAGTTCTTTATTCCTGCCTGTGCAATGTACTGAGAACCCAGCTGGCTGTATGGACTGGGACAGTATATCCCGAGAGAGCCATGATTCTGTGAAACAGAGTATGTTACGGCCCCTGATGTCTCTCTGGAAGGAGAGATACTTTGAACTCGTTTTGAACTTGTTGAGAACACCAATTGGCTAATGGCAAACAAGCTGCGTTAACCATAACCTAAAAGTACAGCTATCATGCTCACAAACAGTGTAGTGGAGGGTAAATGTAAATAAACACCATTTACATAATATATTTTTATTTTACACAAGGGTTTACCCACCTTTTGTGGAAAAATGCATTGAAGTATTAGGTAGTGTTACTTTATTCACCACGAATGGCGATCAGAGTTTAACTTTTTTTTTTACCACAATGTAACAGTATTGCTTCCTTCCCTCTTCTTTCCCCAACCTGGGCTCGAACCAGGGACCCTCTGAACAACTGCATCCCACAAACATTTACCTACTGTATCACTCCACAAAAGCTGCCCAATTGAAACACTACTAGTGCGCACCACTAACTAACTAGCCATTATACACCAGTTACACTTGCAAACAAATTGTTGTTGTTTTCCCCTTTATTTAACGAGGCAAGTCAGTTAAGAACAAATTCTTATTTTCAATGATGGCCTAGGAACAGTTAACTGCCTTATTTAGGGGCAGAACAGCAGATTTTTACATTGTCAGCGCTGTGATTCGATCTTGCAACCGGTTACTAGTCCAACACTCTAACCACTAGGCTACCTGCCACCCCACATGTGGGAGAATTCTGAGCTCAGAGATGATAGACAAGTTTCCCACTAGTAATTACCAGTTTGAGGGGCGTTCAAGTGGATTTTTCCCAGTCATATGCTGATATTTTCGAATTTACGAGATGTTATGAATGCATCATTAATGTTGTGCAACAGGGCAATAACAACAGGGAAACATTTTAATCTTGTCAGCTCCATTTACTGTATCTGGAACACTGATTACACCCAATGGTTTATGCCTTGTTTAAAACCCGGGGTTCAATTAGTATTTTATGCAAATAGTGGAACTGCCTACAGAACTGCCTATAAACAAACTCAACTTCCAAAAACAAACCTTATATGGAAAGATGAGTGAATAGGATTCTGAATGTAGGTTGCAGGGCCAGGCTGACCTCGTGAACAACAAGGGGTATGTCTCCAAATTGGGTTAATTTTCCATTTCCAAATCTGCTCTATTCACATTCTAATTTGTATTTTTATGTCAGTCTATTCCATCCCCAGTTAACACCTGTCTATAACCCCTCCCACTGCAGTGTTCGGTCTTCTTCAACATTTCATCTTGCTCACCTTCCAAACTTCTCTACGGACGTTTATTTTTTTTTTTACAAAATCTCCATATTTTTATTAAGTCTCGTAAAACCGACCCTCGCCATTAACCACTTTTCCGGACAGTTTTTATGCGACTAGTCATACAATATTTATTTTTAAATCATGACATCTATGATAGGAAAAGGGAGTTTGGTACAATTATAAATGCGGACAGATATTTTTTTCTTTCTTCGTGGTGGGATCTTTCTGTCAGTAAAACGTATTATGCGAGAAATTCTACTGATGGTTTCTCGGGTAAAAAATAAAGCGTTTTGTAGCCAGTGTGCCCACTCTGGTATTGGTACTGTTATTTTCGCGCTGCTGTTTAGAGTGCATGTACAGCCTACATGAGATTACATTTGTGTCAACGCCAAGCATTGATGATCATGTCGCCAAAATAAGACCCTCGATATGTATTGGAAAGCAGCATCAAGCTCATCTATCTCCTTGAATTTTCACCACCCTGTAAAGTTCATAGTTGATTTAATCTGTAGCCTAATAAACTGCATGATTTCCTGAGTTGTAAAGGGAGCACCACACGTCATCGCGTGACTCCAAGTTTACTTTCATATGATGGTTATTAGGCTATCAATATTGTCACCGACATTTCTTGAATATTTAATTTTACCGAAACAAAATTATCCCACCTTGTCTAGTGTGTTTTGCCGACATTTGGAAAGTCTACCTAAACATTTTCTGTGTCCATCAGGCCCGTCTTTAATTTGTAAAAATCTGATTTCTACTTTTCTGGCTTTAAAAGGTTGTATGGAACTCTCCCAATAAATAACGAGGCAGACATACGAGAACGTTGCGATTCGAAACCAAAGTTTGCAGGCAAAACGTTAAGTGGTTTTGGTGAGGAACTTGACTCAAACTAGTTAGTTGTGAAACGCAGTCATTAAAAATAACCTCCGTGATCTCCAATTTGCTAGCTACTATTTTGCATTTTATTCAAGCGTATAAAGTAGTGACATAGTTTCTATGCCAAACTGATGTTATATTACATACAGACGGTGCCGCTTTCAAGACAACTCGGAACTCTGAAACTCTGAAATGCCCGACTTGGAAACTCGTAGACAAATGAGCTCCGAGTTTTCCGATTTTCCGAGTTGTTTTGAAAGCAACCTTAAATCAATTGAAAATTGTGGGAGCAACCCGGATGTATAGAGAGACTATGTTTTTATTGGGGGACAACAACATTAGATTTCAGAAACCTTCATTTTGTATCAATTTCTAACAACCTCCCAGGCAGCAAGCACTTGGTTGCCTGTGGTAGGATCAAGGTTCTCCTCATTCCTTGGTTTCATTTAAGATATTATTTTCCAGGGTAGCATATGTAGACATTTATGTAAATACATTTTAAAAAATTCAAAACTATTTAAGTACTATGCAGTAATTACACCTCATATTCACAGTCTGAAACAGCCATTTTGATTATTCTTGGCAGCCATTTTGTGCCATACTGCTCACATCTGTCATCACAGTGGAGAGACGAGAAATGGGGGAGGGGAGGTTTAAAAAAGCCTGGCTTCACAATAACTCTAAACTTTTCAGTGCCGTAACAGTCATTCCTATAACCTTTAGACAAATGATAAGGTGATAACATTGACTACATTAAACCAGAATTTCTTAATCAAAGTCCAATTGTCAGTTTTTTAATTTTATTTTACACTGAATGGTTGCATTATAAAATTGTGAAATTGAGCTGCTTATTAATGCAGAGGTCCTCTTTCTATTGCTATCACCTAGTTTAATTTTTCTGTAAATGGCCGACAAACGAATACAATGCTTTATTATTGCCCCCTCAAGGACTGCATCCTTTAATGTCACTTTCAGGTGCTCGTCGGGAAACCACGACTTGCTAACTGGATGTAGTTATACACGTGTCGCATTTAACCAGTTAGCAAGTTGGAACTGTCAGAGTTTTCTAGTTCTGACTAGCATCTGAACCTGAACGCGGCATCATTCATGTGCATTTTGGTCAGAAACAATTCTTCAACCCTTAGAATAAGCTAGCTAGCATTCCATTTAGTTGTATGTCAAAATTAACATACATTAAAAAAAACATGTTTAATCGCTATCCCATTCATGATTTTAGAAACATAAATACATATTAATCTAATGGCTAAATTAACACTGAAAATGCAATAATTTAAATTGTCCTTTCAACCCCTCCATTATCTCACAAAGATTGCTAGCTAGCTCACTGCTTACCTTTTTTTTTCACAAAAGGCATGGAAGTTTGCCTCCCTTAAATTTGCCCAACCCCTTTCCTGTTCCTGACCACGCCTAAATCACGCCTTCTTTCCTTTTTTTCTGGGCACGGATCGGACATTGATAAGGTCTAATGGGCGTGCTTAGCTTGAAGTGCCGTCCCTATTGCATTCTAAACTCCGCCCCTCTTCTCTTTCAGGTCTTCAAAACGGAAACACCCCCAACGGTTGCCATTTTACTTTGGCCAACGCTTGACTGCAATTGTAGCTGTCAAAGCAATATTCCAAAGAGTGCACTTCCCGTTAATTGCTGTATGAAGAAAGTGTGTCTCTGCTCGCATTTGATTGAAGTTATCGGCGCTGCTGAGTGGTGCAAGGGGGCAGCGGTTCGCACAACAAAAAGGTAGCTACACACATTCAGTACCTATGATGTAGGGGAAATGATAGCAAGCCATGGTGGCATGGTGTTTAAATGGCTGACTTTACAACTAGGTAACGTTAGTTACTCGCCGGTTTGTCAGTACAGTATTGTGTTATCTCCTGTTCCTCGACTCAGGAATGTCTGTCTGGCCTCAAGAAACGTAGCCAGCTAGCTAACGTTACATCGGCTCTTGTTTCGAATGTGCTGGCCAGCCGAACAATGCTGCTAGCCGGCTAACCTTATCTACTTGGCTTGTTTGAATGTTGATGACTTTTCTCACTTTTAGAGTGTATACTAGCTACTCAAATAATCGAATGAGGGCAGGGACTTAGCTCTCTGACTGAATTAGAGTCGTGTTTACTCTATCATAGTAATGTTTTTACTGTTCGATTTTTCTTCTGTCCGACCTTTTTCGATTATTCGGAATGACATCAAGCACGTTATGCCATTACATTTCCATAGACGAAAAGGCAGAAAGGTGATTTTTTTAATTTATTTTTAATGTCTCAGTGCGATCAACCAGCACTACTTTTGTATTGAGTGAAATGGTGCCTTATATTATAAACAGTCATAATTAGAGGTCGACCGATTAGGATTTTTCAACACCGATTCCGATTATTGGAGGACAAAAAAAAAAGACGCTACCGATTAATCAGCCAATTCTTAAAATGTGTGTGTGTTTTTATATATATATATATATATTTTTATATATATATACTTTTGTAATAATGACAATTGCAACAATACTGAATGAACAATGACCACTTATTTTAACTTAATATAATACATATGGGCTTTCGGATGGGTGTTCTTAAGGTGACTCCACAGGTTGGTTGTATTTTTTGATTTAGCCGTTGCTGACCCCATGCTTACATCTTTCACAAATAAGACACCTTGCTTTCCCTGGTGCCAATTCCATGTAGTTGTCCCATGCTGGTGCTCTGCTTTTTTTCTGCCATCTGTAAAACGCGCACACACACTGAAGTGACAATGATACTTAAGAGTCTGTTTAGGAGACAAATACTCTCAACTGTTCCCTGTGATGAATGTTGAAAACAAAAACTTTCATTTCTATATGTAGGAAATCCTATTTTAATAATGGACATGGTAAGAATTGACTACCAAAGTGCGAGTCATAATTCCCATAACACCTAGCAAAATCTGAAAAGCGGTTCCATAGGATATTTTTAGATTCACTTAAAATAAGGTCTGTTTCGTGTAGGCATACACCACCTTGCCAATTTTATAACTGTAGATATCCATAGTACAAGGTAACTCTGATCAATATTGGCTAAATATAAGCAAAGATCTTTTTTTTTTTTTTTGCAGAGAGGATTTATGTAAATATTTTGACAAGCGTTACCTTATCCTAGTGAGATTTACACGGGTATCAAAACGCCGAGGTGGTTTAAGCCTGCACGAAACACAGACCTTATTTGAAGTAGATCAAGACATTCTCTACGGAGGACATGGATGGTAAAATAACGAACCCCTTTCAAATTCAGCCGCAAGTTATTACAGGAATTATAACGCGTCGACTATTTCTCTCTAAACCATCTCCCTTTGACTCTTACGAGCCTGCTGCTGCCTACCAGCCCTCAGTCAGACTACTATATCAAATCATAGACTTAACTATAATAAACACACAGAAATACGAGACTTAGGTCAAATCCGGAAACTACCACCTCAAAAACAAAAAGTTTATTCCGTTCCGTATTTTATCTAACGGGTGGCATCCATGAGTCTAAATATTCCTGTTACATTGCACAACCTTCAATGTTATGTCATAATTACGTAAAATTCTGGGAGATTAGTTTGCAAAGAGCCAGGCGGCTCAAACTGTTGCGTATACCCTGACTCTGCGTGCAATTTCACCTGGTTAATATTGCCTGCTAATCTGGATTTCTTTCAGCTAAATATGCAGGTTTAAAAATATATACTTGTGTATTGATTTTAAGAAAGGCATTGATGTTTATGGTTAAGTACACATTGGAGCAACGACAGTCGTTGATTGTTTTTTATAAGATAAGTTTAATGCTAGCTAGCAACTTACCTTGGCTTACTGCATTCGCTTAACAGGCAGGCTCCTCGTGAGGCAGGTGGTTAGAGCGTTGGACTAGTTAACTAAGGTTGCAAGATTGGATCCCCCGAGCTGACAAGGTAAAAATCTATCGTTCTGCCTCGTTCCCAGGCAGTCATTGAAAATGTGTTCTTAACCTGTTAGTACTAGGGGGCAGTATTTTAATTTTTGGAAAAATAACGTTCCCGGGATATTTTGTCAGGACAAGATGCTAGAATATGCATATAATTGACACCTTAGGATAGAAAACACTCTAAAGTTTCCAAAACTGTAAAAATATTGTCTGTGAGTATAACAGAACTGATGTTACAGGCGAAAGCCTGAGAGAAATCCAATCCGGAAATGACTCATCTTTTGAAAGCCCTGTGTTCCGATGCTTCCCTATTGAGCTGTGAATGCCATAACAACCAGATTACACTTTCTACGTATGCCCCAAGGTGTCTACAGCATTGTGACGTAGTTTTACGCATTTATGTTGAAGAATACCCTTAGGCGGCTTCATTGCGCAAGTGGTCACCTGATCCTCCCAGAGAAATTCTCGCGTAAAATACAGAGGTAGCCATTATTCCAATCGCTTCTACTGAGAAACCAATTGTCCCGGTTGATATATTATCGAATAGATATTTGAAAAACACCTTGAGGATTGATTATAAAC
This sequence comes from Oncorhynchus tshawytscha, assembly GCF_018296145.1. NCBI lineage: Eukaryota > Metazoa > Chordata > Actinopteri > Salmoniformes > Salmonidae > Oncorhynchus > Oncorhynchus tshawytscha. The sequence goes on along the minus strand of NC_056450.1, from coordinate 29,105,327 downwards.
AACGTTTGCCATGTGTCTGTCGATATTATAGAGCTAATTTGGAATATTTTTCGGTGTTGTGGTGACCGCAATTTCCGGTCGATTTCTCAGCCAAACGTGAAGAACAAACAGAGCTATTTCACCTACAAAAATTAATATTTTGGGAAAAAATGAACTTTGGCTATCTACCTGGGAGTCTCGTGAGTGAAAACATCCAAAGTTCATCAAAGGTAAACGATTTAATTTGATTGCTTTTCTGATTTTCGTAACAAAGTAGCAAGGCTGTGCTAGGCTATCGATAAACTGACACAAATGCTTGTCTAGCTTTGGCTTAGCATATTTTGAAAATCTGAGATGACAGGGTGATTAACAAAAGGCTAAGCTGTGTTCCAATATGTTTGTGATTTTCATGAATAGGAAGATTTTCTAGGAAGATTTGTCTGTTGCGTTATGCTAATTAGTGTCAGATGATGACAACTGTCCCGTTCACGGGATGGGGTGTCACTAGAAAAAAAAAACGGTGCCCAAAAATACTGATTTCCGGTTGTTATGAAAACTTGAAATCGTCCCTAATTAATCGGCCGACCTCTAGTCATAATGGTAAAGTTGAATTATGTTTAATTATGATCTGTCAGTGGAGGCTCCTCAAGAAGGTACCAGAGAAGGGTAGGACCATCTTTCTCAGGGAATTTCATAAAAATAGTTAAACAAAGTGATACTTTAAAGATAAAATGTTACGAAATATATTCAAGTCACCAAATTGATTAAAACACACTGTTTTGCAATAAATGTCAGTAACCCTACAGACTGCTGTTGAGGCATCACCATGGTGTAGCTGGAGGACAGCTAGTGTTCCGTCCTCTTCTGTGTTCATTGAGTACAATACAAAACCTAGGAGGCTCGTGGTTCTCACCCCCTTCCATAGACTTAGACAGTAATTATGACAAGCTCCGTAGGACGTCTTCCAACCTATCAGAGCTGAAAGGATCTGAGAATTAATCTAGTACTGAAATCATAAGTTACAGCTAGCTAGCACTGCAGTGCATAACATGTGGTGAGGGGCCTGCCGGAGTAACTGCTTGCTGTTCACTGTACTGCATGATTGTATTGCGTTTATTAACACATTAGTTCTAGAAGCTAGCTATAACGACTATGACGTTAGCTAATATGGTGACAACGATGTAGCATGTGTGAAGGTTTGACTTGGAAAGGTTTTTCACCTGGTCACAGACAGCTGTTGTATTGTGCACTAAGGTCCACAAGCAAAGGGAAAAGGTGAGAGGAAGAGGGCGCCTAGATGCGAGAAGGAATTATACATGAGAAAATGATCATGCTGTTTGTATGTGGCTGCTATGAAAGTGAACTGTGTTTGCAGAGATCAAGGTTCATTCGTCTCAGCAACTTTGTTGAAAAACGTATCGGAACAGGGATTAACGTATCGGAACAGGGATTAACATACTTTAATTTGTCCAATACAAACTCTGGTTTAAAACTGTTAGGCTAATGATTACACCCTTAATAAGTTAGATGCAGGCAAGAGTGTGCAAGGCGGTATTGAGTGTGTCACTGTCAGTCCCCTTGATTTCTAAATTCTCTCAACTGGGCACTGCTTTGTAAACTTTCATTCGTAGGCTAGGTTGTAGCAACCTCATATTGGTTATAGGGAACATTTTTTTTGTATCATGTAATAGACCAAACATATCGATGTTACAAAGGTTAGGTGAATGTAATCTGAATGACAGTCATCCAATATGCTGTAATAGAAATCACGCCATACTCAAAAACAAAAGTCCTCCCTCATCCTAAAAGGCACTGAATGCCAATGTACACTATAATAGCGTTTTCACAGTACTAAAATACTAATTTCATTGACCAATAAGAAAGACCAGAACACTTAACTCTATGAACTCATGAGTATTGTTTGCTACAGACGGGTGGGGTGTTTACCATAACAACCGGTGGGCACCTTGAGGGAAAAATACAGACTGGGTTAGCTTCCTAGGGGTGTGCTGAGGACTCGGACAAATTGAGTATCGTAATGGATATGGAGATAAGTGTTTTTTGTTGAGAGAGAAACAGTTGTTGTTGTTGTAATTAGCCAGAACTAACACCAAATCAGGAAGTACCAGTGACTCTTTCAATACGGAAGTGGCCAGATGCCGCAGATGCTAAGTTACATGATTGTTTTGCTTGCACTGACTGGAATATGTTCCGGGATTCATGCGGTGGTATATTCCTAAATGCCATCAGTCAACGGCTTCATCAATATGTGCATTGATGACGTAGAGCAATGGATTACAGTCCACATCCGCACTGAGCTAAAGGGTAGAGCGTTCAAGGAGCGGGACTCTAACTCAAACACTTATAAGAAATCCTGTTTTGCCCTCAGACAAACCATCACAGGCAAAGCGTAAATACAGGACTACGCTCGTCGGACGTGGCAGGACTTGCAAAGTAAACTCACCCAAAAAATAATCGTCCTCACTGTCAACTTTTATTTTCAGCAAACTTGTGTAAATATTTGAATGAACCTAACAAGATTCAACAACTGAGACATAAACTGAACAGGTTCCACAGACATGTGACTAACAGAAATGGAATGTCTCCCTGAACAAAATCAAAAGTAAGTCAGTATATGGTGTGGCCACCAGCTGCATAAAGTACTGCAGTGCATCTCCTCATGGACTGCACCAGATTTGCCAGTCCTTGCTGCGAGATGTTACCCCAGTCTTCCACCATGGCACCTGCAAGTTCCCAGACATTTCTTGGGTGAATGGCCCTAGCCCTCACCCTCCGATCCAAAAGGTCCCAGAAGTGCTCAATGGGATTGAGATCCGGGCTCTTCGTTGGCCATGGCAGAACACTGACATTTCTGTCTTGCAGGAAATCACGTACAGAACGAGCAGTATGGCTGGTGGCATTGCCATGCTGGAGGGTCATGTCAGGATGAGTCTGCTGGAAGGGTACCACATGAGGGAGGAGAATGTCTTCCTTGTAACTCACAGTGTTGAGATTGCCTGCAATAACAAGCTCAGTCCGATGATGCTGTAACACACGACCCCAGACCATGATGGACCCTCCACCTACAAATTGATCCCTCTCCAGAGTACAGGCCTCGGTGTAATGCTAATTTCTTCGGCGATAAACACAAATTCGGTGAGACAAAACCGCAACTTGTCATTGAAGAGCGCTTTTTGCCAGTCCTGTCTGGTCCAGCGACGTTGGGTTTGTGCCAATAGGCAACGCTGTTGCCGGTGACGTCTGGTGAGGACCTGCCTTACAACAGGCCTACAAGCCCTCAGTCCAGCCTCTCTCAGCCTATTGCGGTCAGTCTGAGCACTGATGGAGGGATTGTGCGTTCCTGGTGTAACTCGGGCAGTTGTTGTTGCCATCCTGTACCTGTCCCGCAGGTGTGATTTTATTTTATTTTTTCCGGATGTACCGATCCTGTGCAGGTGTTACACGTGGTCTCCCACTGCGAGGACAATCAGCTGTCCGTTCTTTCTCCCTGTAGCGCTGTCTTAGGCGTCACACAGTACGGACATTGCAATTTATTGCCCTGGCCACATCTGCAGTCCTCATGCCTCCTTGCAGCATGCCTAAGGTACTTTCACTCAGATGAGCAGGGACCCTGGGCATCTTTCTTTTGGTGTTTTTTAGAGTCAGTAGAAAGGCCTCTTCAGTGTCCTATGTTTTCATAACTGTGACCTTAATTGCCTACAGTCTAAGCGGTTAGTTTCATAACGATTGTACCACAGGTGCATGTTCGTTAATTGTTTATGGTTCGTTGAACATGCATAGGAAACAGTGTTTAAACCATTTACATAGATCTGTGAAGTAATTCGTAAAAATCCAAATAATCTTTGACAGACGGGGTCCTGAAAACGGGACGAGTTTATTATGGACTACAAAGGGCAGACAAGCCGCAAGCTGTTCAGTGACACGAGCCTACCTTATGAGCTAAATTACTTCTATGCGCACTTCGAGGCAAGCAACACTGAAGCATGCATGAGAGCACCAGCTGTTGCGGACACTCGCCATAGCCGACGTGAGTAAGATCTTTAAACACATTAACATTCACAGGGAGTAGACAGATTACCAAGACGTGTACTCCGAGCATGGGTCTTTACTTACATTTTCAACCTGTCCCTGACAGTCTCTTAACTTCTTGTGTCGAGCAATCCCGTATCCGGGAGCGTAATCATAGCCTCAAGCTCATTACCATAACGCAACGTTAACTATTCATGAAAATCGCAAATGAAAGAAATATATTCACTCACAAGCTTAGCCTTTTGTTAACACTGTCATCTCAGATTTTCAAAATATGCTTTTCAACCATAGCTACACAAGCATTTGTGTAAGAGTATTGATAGCTAGCATAGCATTAAGCCTAGCATTCAGCAGGCAACATTTTCACAAACAAAAGCATTCAAATAAAATAATTTACCTTTGAAGAACTTCAATGTTTTCAATGAGGAGACTCGGTTAGATAGCAAATGTTCAGTTTTTCCAAAAATATTATTTGTGTAGGAGAAATCACTCCGTTTTGTTCATCACGTTTGGCTAAGAAAACCCCCCCGAAAATTCAGTCATTACAACGCCAAACTTTTTTACAAATTGGAAAAATGGAAAAATACACGCAGCTGGCGATTTATGCAGTAATTGCGACGGAGGACACCAAGCGAGCACCTGGTAGATGTAGTGTAAAATGGTCAATCTTCCAATGATATGCCTACAAATACGTCACAATGCTGCAGACACCTTGGGGAAACGACCAAGTGTCAGCTCATTCCTGGCGCATTCACAGCCATATAAGGCGACATTGGAACACAGCGCCTTCAAAATCTGGGGCATTTCCTGTTTGAAATTTAATCTTGGTTTCGCCTGTAGCATCAGTTCTGTGGCACTCACAGATAATATCTTTGCAGTTTTGGAAACGTCAGTGTTTTCTTTCCAAAGCTGTCAATTATATGCATAGTCGAGCATCTTTTCGTGACAAAGTATCTTGTTTAAAACGGGAACGTTTTTTTATCCAAAAATTAAGAGCGCCCCCTATATAGAAGTTAATACCTACATGTTTCAAGCTGACCACCATACTCCCTGTACCCAAGAACGCCAAGGCAACCTGCCTAAGTGATTACCGACCCTTAGCATTCACGTCTGTAGCCATGAAGTGCTTTGAAAGGCTGGCCATGGGTCACAGCAACAACCTCATCCCAGAAACCTGACACCCACTTCAATTTGCATACAAAGCCAACAAATTATGCAATCTCTATTGGACTCCACACTGCCTTTTTACACCGTTCAACACCATAGTACCCTCAAAGCTCATCAATAAACTAAGGACCCTGGGACTAAACACCTCCAACTGGATCCTTGCTGATGACAACGGTGGTAGGCCTGATCATGAACAACAGTGAGACAGCCTATAGGGAGGAAGTCAGAAACCTGGCAGTGTGTTACCAGGACGACAACCTCTCAACGTGATCAAGACAAAGGAGATAATCGTGGACTACAGGACAAGGAAGGCTGAGCACACCCCAATTCTCATTGACAGGGCTGTAGTGGAGCAGGTTGAGCACTTCAAGTTCCTTGATGTACATATCACCAACAAACTATCATGGTCCAAACACAGCAAGACTGTTGTGAAGAGCGCATGACACCAACTTTTCCCCCTTTGAGGATCTAAGGAGCCATGACAAATTTAATCAGGCTCCAAAGTTCTATAGCTGGACCATTAAGATTATCCTGACTGGTTGCATCTCCGCCTGGTATGGCAACTGGTCGGCATCCCGCCGCAATAGAGGGTAGTGCATACAGCCCAGTACATCGCTGGGGCCAAGTGTTCTGCCATCCAGGACCTCTATACCAGGCAGGCCCTGAAAATTGTCAGACTCCAGCCACCCTAGTCATAGACGGAGAGAACAGTTACTGCACGGCAAGCGGTACCGTAGTGCCAAGTCTAGGTAAGACTGCTGAACAGTTACTCAAATGGCTACCTGGATTATTTGCATTGTCCCCCCCTCCCACCCCCCTTGACAAACCTGTACCCACGAACATTGACTTGGTACTGGTACCCCCTGTATACAGCCTCATTATTGTTTTGTTACTTTCTGTTTACATAGTAAATGTTTTCTTAACCAACAATAACCAAGGGCATGTAAGTAAGCCTTGCACGGTAAGGTCTACTCCTGTTGTTTTTGGCGCATGTGACAAATAACATTTGATTTGATCTGGGGGGGGGGGAGATTCAACTGCCAGCACAGATCTTTCGTCACTCACACGGTGTGAAGCGCTGGGTGCTTTAGGGATGGTATGCCTCAAGGTTTTCTTCATATTTTCAAAGTGACCTGATACAAAAGTACCAACGTTTGTATCAAATGTCACCCACGTCATCATGGACATCCAAAGCTTTGTTTGATCGTGTGCTTTTTCAAAGTGTGTAGCAAACTCGAGATCCCATTGATTTCGCTTGCGCCGGTGCTTTCTTCAATGCCAAGTTCCTTTCAGACACAGACCTTTACTACTGGAGACTGTACTTACAAACTTAGTGAGGATTTCTTCGGCTGATATCACTTTAACGGTAATTTAGCAGGTAGATTATCATGGAACACTCAAGGGTGGCATGTGTCAAATAACATTTAATTTTTTTTCTAAAATAACATTGTTTGCACACTGTTCAGAGTTCATTTTATTTAGTACCCAGTTAGCACTGAGGAGACCGACGTCCCTCATTCACGGAACTGCCGCAATAGACCGCTTTATCAAGCGGCAGTCATGCTCGTGAAATTCACATGCTGTTTAACCTCACACAGCCCACCGCCCTTCTCCCGATGCCAGTAACACTACAGCTGCCAGTCGAAGACGACTCTTTTACATTTTATTTTGCCTACTCCCTGTGGCCACTTATTTGTATATTTTTTAATTTATTCAAGATACATTTGCCATTTGTTAAAGGTTGGAAAAGTACTATAAATTATTGTGCGCAAAATTAAAGATCACAAGGACAAATTAAATTGTCATATACTTGCAGGCTTCTTACACAGTGCAATGCAGTACTTATATGCATACACACACACCCACCCACCCAGTGGGGAGGACAAGTATTTGATACACTGCCGATATTGGCAGGTTTTCCTACTTACAAACCATGTAGAGGTCTGTAATTTTTATCATGGGTACACTTTAACTATGAGAGACAGAATCTAAAACAAAAATCCAGATAATCCCATTGTATGATTTAAAAAAAATATATATTTTTAATTTTTTTTTAAAAGTCATTCATTTGCATTTTATTGCATGACATTAGTATTTGATACATCAGAAAAGCGGAACTTAATATTTGGTACAGAAACTTTGTTTGCAATTACAGAGATCATACGTTTCCTTGACCAGGTTTGCACACACTCCAGCAGAGATTTTGGCCTACTCCTCCATACAGACCTTCTCCAGATCCTTCAGGTTTCGGGGCTGTCGCTGGGCAATATGGGCTTTCAGCTCCCTCCAAAGATTTTCTATTGGGTTCAGGTCTGGAGACTGGCTAGGCCACTCCAGGACCTTGAGATGCCACTCCTTAGTTGCCCTGGCTGTGTGTTTAGGGTCATTGTCATGCTGGAAGACCCAGTCACGACCCATCTTAAATGCTCTTACTGAGGGAAGGTCAAGATCTCACGATACATGGCCCCGTCCCTCCTCCCCTCAATACGGTTCAGTCGTTCTGTCCCCTTTGCAGAAAAGCATCCCCAAAGAATGATGTTTCCACCTCCATGCTTCAGTTGGGATGGTGTTCTTGGGGTTGTACTCATCCTTTTTCTTCCTCTAAACACGGCGAGTGGAGTTTAGACCAAAAATCTCTATTTTTTTGTCTCATCAGACCACATGACCTTCTCCCATTCCTCCTCTGGATCATCCAGATGGTCATTGGCAAACTTCAGATGGGCCTGGACCTTGCGTGCACTGCAGGATTTTAATCCATGACGTCGTAGTGTGTTACTAATGGGTTTTCTTTGAGACTGTGGTCCCAGCTCTCTTCAGGTCATTGACCAGGTCCTGCCGTGTAGTTCTGGGCTGATCCCTCACCTTCCTCATGATCGTTGATGCCCCACAAGGTGAACGAGGCGAGATCTTGCATGGAGCCCCAGACTGAGGGTGATTGACCGTCATCTTGAACTTCTTCCATTTTCTAATAATTGCGTCAACAGTTGTTGCCTTCTCACCAAGCTGCTTGCCTATTGCCCTGTAGCGCAGGTCTACAATTTTATCCCTGATGTCCTTACACAGCTCCCTGGTCTTGGCCATTGTGGAGAGGTCTGAGTGTGTGAACAGGTGTCTTTTATACAGGTAACGAGTTCAAACCGGTGCAGTTAATACAGGTAATGAGTGGAGAACAGGAGGGCTTCTTATAGAAACTAACAGGTCTGTGAGAGCCGGAATTCTTACTGGTTGGTAGGTGATCAAATACTTATGTCATGCAATAAAATGCAAATTAATTACTTAAAAATCATACAATGTGATTATCTGGATTTTTGTTTTAGATTCCGTCTCTCATAGTTAGTGTACCCATGATAAAAATTACAGACCTCTACATGCTTTTTAAGTATGAAACACTGCCTATTTTGCAGGTTATCAAATACTTGTTCTCCCCACTGTGTATGTGTGTATATACACTGCTCAAAAAAATAAAGGGACCACTTAAACAACACAATGTAACTCCAAGTCAATCACACTTCTGTGAAATCAAACTGTCCACTTAAGAAGCAACACTGATTGACAATACATTTTCAGATGCTGTTGTGCAAATGAATAGACAACCGGTGGAAATTATAGGCAATTAGCAAGACACCCCCAATAAAGGAGTGGTTCTGCAGGTGGTGTCCACAGACCACTTCTCAGTTCCTATGTTTCCTGGCTGACGTTTTGGTCACTTTTGAACGCTGGTGGTGCTTTCACTCTAGTGGTAGCATGAGACGGAGTCTACAACCCACACAAGTGGCTCAGGTAGTGTAGCTCATCCAGGATGGCACATCAATGCGAGCTGTGGCAAGAAGGTTTGCTGTGTCCAGAGCATGGAGGCGCTACCAGGAGACAGGCCAGTACATCAGGAGATGTGGAGGAGGCCGTAGGAGGGCAACAACCCAGCAGCAGGACCGCTACCTCCGCCTTTGTGCAAGGAGGAGCAGGAGGAGCACTGCTAGAGCCCTGCAAAATGACCTCCAGCAGGCCACAAATGTGCATGTGTCTGCTCAAACGGTCAGAAACCGAATCCATGAGGGTGGTATGAGGGCCCGACTTCCACAGGTGGGGGTTGTGCTTAAAGCCCAACACCGTGCAGGACGTTTGGCATTTGCCAGAGAACACCAAGATTGGCAAATTCGCCACTGGCGCCCTGTGCTCTTCACAGATGAAAGCGGGTTCACACTGAGCACATGTGACAGACGTGACAGTCTGGAGACGCCGTGGAGAACGTTCTGCTGCCTGCAACATCCTCACCGGTTTGGCGGTGGGTCAGTCATGGTGTGGGGTGGCATTTCTTTGGGGGGCCGCACAGCCCTCCATGTGCTCGCCAGAGGTAGCCTGACTGCCATTAGGTACCGAGATGAGATCCTCAGACCCCTTGTGAGACCATATGCTGGTGCAGTTGGCCCTGGGTTCCTCCTAATGCTAGACCTCATGTGGCTGGAGTGTGTCAGCAGTTCCTGCAAGAGGAAGGCATTGATGCTATGGACTGGCCCACCCGTTCCCCTGACCTGAATCCAATTGAGCACATCTGAGACATCATGTCTCGCTCCATCCACCAATGCCACGTTGCACCACAGACTGTCCAGGAGTTTGCGGATGCTTTAGTCCAGGTCTGGGAGGAGATCCCTCAGGAGACCATCCGCCACCTCATCAGGAGCATGCCCAGGCATTGTAGGGAGGTCATACAGGCACGTGGAGGCCACACACTACTGAGCCTAATTTTGACATGTTTTAAGGACATTACATCAAAGTTGGATCAGCCTGTAGTGTGGTTTTCCACTTTAATTTTAAGTGTGACTCCAAATCCAGACCTCCATGGGTTGATACATTTGATTTCCATTGATCATTTTTGCGTGAGTTTTGTCAGAACATTCAACTATGTAAAGAAAAAAGTATTAAGAATATTTCATTCATTCAGATCTAGGATGTGTTCCCTTTATTTTTTTGAGCTGTGTGTGTACAGTGGGGCAAAAAAGTATTTAGTCAGCCACCAATTGTGCAAGTTCTCCCACTTAAGATGAGGCCTGTAATTTTCATAGGTACACTTCAACCATGACAGAAAAAATCCAGAAAATCACTGTAGGATTTTTAATGAATTTATTTGCAAATGATGGTGGAAAATAAGTATTTGGTCACCTACAAACATGCAAGATTTCTGGCTCTCACAGACCTGTAACTTCTTTAAGAGGCTCCTCTGTCCTCCACTCGTTACCTGTATTAATGGCACCTGTTTGAACTTGTTATCAGTATAAAAGACACCTGTCCACAACTTCAAACAGTCACACTCCAAACTCCACTATGGCCAAGACCAAAGAGCTATCAAAGGACACCAGAAACAAAATTGTAGACCTGCACCAGGCTGGGAAGACTGAATCTGCAATAGGTAAGCAGTTTGGTTTGAAGAAATCAACTGTGGGAGCAATTATTAGGAAATGTGAGACATACAAGACCACTGATATTCTCCCTCGATCTGGGGCTCCACGCAAGATCTCACCCCGTGGGGTCAAAATGATCACAAGAACGGTGAGCAAAAATCCCAGAACCACACGGGGGGACCTAGTGAATGACCTGCAGAGAGCTGGGACCAAAGTAACAGCCTACCATCAATAACACACTACGCCACCAGGGACTCAAATCCTGCAGTGCCAGACGTGTCCCCCTGCTTAAGCCAGTACATGTCCAGGCCCGTCTGAAGTTTGCTAGAGAGCATTTGGATGATCCGGGAGAATGTCATATGGTCAGATGAAACCAAAATATACATTTTTGGTAAACTCAACTCGTCGTATTTGGATGCAACTCAGCATTCTTTGTCCTCCAAAGAACACCATACCTACTGTGAAGCATGGGGGTGGAAAGGGACTGCAAAGGATCTGCAAAGGGACCAGGATGGCTGATCCGTGTAAAGGAAAGAATGAATGGGGCCATGTATCGTGAGATTGAGTGAAAACCTCCTTCCATCAGCAAGGGCATTGAAGATGAAACGTGGTTGGGTCTTTCAGCATGACAATGATCCCAAACACACCGCCCGGGCAACGAAGGAGTGGCTTCGTAAGAAGCATTTCAAGGTCCTGGAGTGGCCTCGCCAGTCTCCAGATCTCAACCCCATAGAACATCTTTGGAGGGAGTTGAAAGTCCGTGTTGCCCAGCAACAGCCCCAAAACATCACTGCTCTAGAGGAGCTCTGCATGGAGGAATGGGCCAAAATACCAGCAACAGTGTGTGAAGACTTATAGAAAATGTATTTTCCACCATAATCTGCAAATAAATTCATAAAAAATCCTACAATGTGATTCTTCTGGATTTTTTTTTTTCCTTCTCATTTTGTCTGTCATAGTTGAAGTGTACCTATGATAATTACAGGCCTCATCTTTTTAAGTGGGAGAACTTGCACAATTGGTGGCTGACTAAATACTTTTCTGCCCTACTGTGTGTGCTTTTTTTTGTTTTTTTTGTCTGGGATGAAGCTAATCCATTGTGGAGGCCAAGCATACATTGTCTTAGTCTAGATCTGAAAATCTAGTCGGTGGCAACATATGGAGAGTGTGACGCAATTGCGGTGCCTCCAGAGGCATGCAGATGCCAAATTCAGCTCTGTAAAGCATCGCCATGTGGCTCCCAAATTTTGTAACCATGCAGGGGGCTTTGTATAGCTCCACATTATCATTGGTGGGTGCGATACATAAACTCACTTCCTTGACAACTGCTCTGCAATGTGCAGGAAATATGAATTCCCTGACTTCTGCAGAGGCCGTATCACTGTATAGACAATGCAGACATCAGATTGACCATGCTGCGCCCAGATGCACAATGCACTAATTGCTCCAGAATGCGTGCTCTCCTGCCAATGTGTGTGTGTGCATTTATTGTTTCGCACCGTGAATTGTTAGTGTATCATCTCACCATTACATAGTGTATTCAGACCCCATAACCTTTTTCACAATGTTACGTTACAGCTTATTTCTAAAATTGAGTTAATTGTTTATTTTCCTCAAACTAAAAACAGGTGTTTAGAAATAGTTGAAAGTTTATTTTTTAATTTAAAAAAATCACATTTGCATAAGTATTCAGACCCTTTACGCAGTACTTTGTTGAAGCACCTTTGGCAGTGATAGGAGCCTCCAGTCTTGGGTGTGACGCTACAAGCTTGGCACACATGTATTTGAGGAGTTTGTCCTATTCTTCTCTGCAGATCCTCTCAAGCTCTCCAGTTGGATGGGCAATGTCGCTGCACAGTTATTTTCAGGTCTCAAGATGTTCAATCGGGTTCAAGTCCAGGCTCTGGCTGGGCCACTCACAGACATTCAGAGACTTGCCCCGAAGCCACTCCTACATTATCTTGGCTGTGTGCTTAGGGTTGTTGTCCTGTTGGAAGGTGAACCTTTGCCCCAGTCTGAGAACCTGCTCCAGAGTGATCAGGACCTCTTCAAGGATCTACATACATTTATATGTAGGCATATAAATGTGTTCTGTTTTTCTTACCCTCAATCCTGACTAGTCTCCTAGTCCCTGCTGATGTAAAACATCCCCACAGCGTGATGCTGCCACCACCATTCTTCACCATAGTGATGGTGCCAGGTTTCCTCCAGATGTGATGCTTGGCATTCAGGCCCATCGGGTCCTTGGTCACTTCCCTGATCAAGGCCATTCTCCCCTCGTTTGACCGGGCGGGCCAGCTCTAGGAAGAGTCATGGTGGTTCAAAATTTCTTCCATTTAAGAAAGATTGAGGCAATTGTGTTCTTAGAACTTAAATGCTGCAAATGGTTTTTTAGTACCCTTCCACAGATCTGTGCCTCAACACAATCCTGTCTCGGAGCTCTACAGACTGTTCCTTCGACCTCATGGCATGATATTTTTTTTCTCTGACATGCACTGTCAACTGTGGGTCCTTCTTATATAGACAGGTGTGTGCCTTTTTTTTTTTTTTTTTTTCAAATCAAGTCCAATCAATAGAATTTACGACAGGTGGACTCCAACGAAGTTGTAGAAACATCTCAAGGATGATTAATGGAAACGAGATGCACCGGAGCTCAATTTCGAGTCTCAGCAAAGGGTCTGAATACTTGTGTAAATAAAGTGTTTCTGTTTTATTTGCAGTAAATTTGAAACTTTTTCACTTTCTCCATTATGGGTTTTTGTGTGATATTAAATAAAACTATTTTAGAATAAGACTAAGGTGGAAGAGGTAAAGTGGTCTGAATATTTTCCGAAATACGTTGTATATCATCAGCACATTTTCCGTTATTTCTAATCTACAATGTTTGGTTATGGGAATTTCTGTTAATGCATTCAATATTATTCATTTTACCGTTGTTGGAATGGACACATTGTTTGCAGAGTGCACAACCTATGAAAAACTTGTGAGAAACAAGTTTTAGTTTATTTCAATCCATTTGAGTTTTGTCAATTCAGTTCAGTTCTTGTCTTTTGTTTTGGAGGTGCTATTGTCAATGTTGCTTTCTGCCAGACCACTGACTCAAAGAGGTCTCATGAGCCCCTAATTTATAGTACAATCCTCAAACCCGGTTCTGAAGACTTGACATCTAGTGGAAGCCGTAGGAAGTGCAACATTATCCATATCCAACTATTCGGTAGGCCAAGCTTTGAAAAACTACAAACCTCAGATGTCCCACTTCCTGGTTGGATTTTTCTCAGGTTTTCGCCTGCCATATGCGTTCTGTTATACTCGCAGACATCATTCAAACAGTTTTAGAAACTTCAGTTTTTTCAAATACTACTAATAAAATTCCTATATTAGCATCTGGGACAGAGTAGGAGGCAGTTGACTCTGGGCACGCTATTCATCCAAAAGTGAAAATGCTGCACCCTATCCCAAAAGAGTTAATCTATATTTTTCATGGCTATCCATTTACCACGATGAACCGATGGTGGTGCGAAGACCGCACTCAATGAGCTGTATAAAGCAAACGAGAAAATTCTCATCCAGAGGCGGTGCTCCTAGTGGCTGGGGACTTTAATGCAGGGAAATTTAAAACGCTAGACCACCTTCATGCCACACACACAGAGCTGGGTAAAGAGCTCTCACTCGCCCTCCATTTGACAAATCTGACCATAATTATACAATCCTTACAATCCAAAGTAAAGCAGGAATTACCAGTGATTTGCTCAATATGGGAGTGGACAGATGCTAAGCCACAGGACTGTTTTTTTTTGCTGTTCCAGCAAAAACTGGAATATGTTTCCGGGGTTTATCCAATGGCATTTAGGAGTAGATCACATCAGTCACCTGCTTTATCAATAACGTTGTCCCCACAGTGACCGTAGGTACATGCCCCAACCAGAAGCCATGGATTACAGGCAACATCCACACCTAGCTAAAAGGTAGAGTTTTCAAGGAACGGGACGCTAACCCGAATGCATATAAGAAATCCTGCTTTGCCCTCAGACAAACCATCAAACAGGCATAGCCGAAATACAGGACTAAGATTGAATCCTACTACACTGGCTCTGATGCTTGTTAGATGTGGCAGGGCATGCAGAGTATGTACTACAAAGTGAAGCCCAGCTGCGAGATGCCCAGTGATGCAAGCTTACCAGAGGAGCTAAATGACTTCTATACATGCTTCAATGCAAGCAACACTGATTGCATGAGAGCACCAGCTGTCCCGGACTGATCACCCTCGCTGTAACCAATGTGAGTAAGTCCTTTTAAACAGGTCAACATTCGCAAGGCCGCGGGGCCAGATGGATGACCAGGACGTGTAATCCGAGCATGCGCTGACCAACTGGCAAGTGCCTTCACTGACATTTTCAACCTGTCCCTGGACGAGTTTGTAATACCTACATGGTTCACGCAGACCACCGTAGTCCCTGTGCACAAGAACACTAAGGCAACCTGCCTAAATGACTACAGACCCGTAGCACTCGCGTCTGTAGCCATGAAATGCTTTGAAAGGCTTTTCATGGCTCACATCAACACATCATCCCAGCAACCCTAGACCCACTCCAATTTGTATACCAACTCAACAGGTCCACAGATGATGCAATCTCTATTGCACTCCACACAGCCCTTTCCCACCTGGTCAAAAGGAACACCTATGTGAGAATGCTATTAATTGACTACAGCTCAGCTTTCAACACCATAGTGCCCTCATAGCTCATTGCTAAGGACCCTGGGACTGAACACCTCCCTCTGCAACTGAATCTTGGACTTCCTGACAGGCTGTCCCCAGGTGGTAAGGGTAGGCAACAACACATCTGCCATGCTGATCCTCAACACGGGGGAGGCCATTGGGTGCGTGCTTAGTCCCCTCCTGTAATCCCTGTTCACTCATGACTGTTGGCAAGCACGACTCTAACACCATTTGTTTGCTGACGACACAACGGTGGTAGGCCTGATGACTAACAACGATGGACTATAGGGAAGAGGTCAGCCACCTGGTAGTGTGGTGCCAGGACCACCTCTTCCGCGATGTGATCAAGATGGCTTCCTGCCATCCAGGACCTCTATACCAGGCGGTGTCAGAGGAAGGCAGACATCAGCCACCTAGTCATAAACTTCTCTCTAATGCAGGGCAAGCGGTACCGGAGTGCCAGGTCTAAGTCCAAGAGGCTTCTCAACAGCTTCTAACCCCAAGACATAAGACTCCTGAACATCTAATCAAATGGCTACCCAGACTATTTGCATTGCCACCCCTATGCTGCTACTACTCACTATGTATGCACAGTCATTTTAGCTCTACCTACATGTACATTTTACGTTGACTAACCTGTGATCCTGCACATTAACCCTTCTATATAGCCTCGCTACTGTTATTTTACTGCTGCTCTTTTCATTTTTTTTTTACTTTTTCTTAACTGCGTTGTTGGTTAAGGGCTTGTAAGTAAGCAGTTCACTAAGGTGTTGTATTTGGTGCATGTGACAAATCAAATTTGAAGAGCATGCAAAGGGTGGCTACATTAACAAATAAAAATTAATTTGAGATTCTTCAAACTTTTTTTTAAGTTACTGCATGATTCCATATGTTGTCTTCTACAATGTAGAATAAAAAAAGAACCTTGACTGAGTAGGTGTCAACTTTTGACGCGATTATATATAGCTCAAAAGGAACATGTTATGTAGACTGCTTTTTCATTGTTAAAATAGGCCCCCCCAAAATATTTCATTAACTGAAGTCATCGAATACTAACGTCTGTTCGCATATTCAAATAACCGTGTCGATCTCTAATTGGTGCCGTGCTTTTGAGGCACTTTGCTTTTCTTTTTTTATTTACAGCATTAACCACAGGCGTTTCCTAGGATTTTCTACCTGAAATGTTTTAATTGACACAAGCTGCCTCCAATCAATCAACTTATGGTTGTGTGTTTTGTGGGGGGATGGCCTGAGCCAGGGGAAGCGTATCTCTGCGACTCTTCGAGCTACCCCCCCTACTTTGTGCAATTTCCGCCTGAAGACATACCCAAATCTAACAGCCTGTAGCTCAGGCACAGAACCAAGGATATGCATACTCATAGTACCATTTGAAAGAGAACACTGAAGTTTGTGTGAATTGAACGTAGTAGAATATAACACAATAGATCTGGTTTAGATAAAACAATGAAAATAAACATTTTTTATTTTGCCCTTTTGGCCCTTAAGCACATCCATGATTAACACTTGTGGCGGAAGGGACAGGGCTTGGTGCTGTAGCCAGCAAGCTCCTTGATGAGCTGCTCTCTGAAGGCTTTCTGTGAGAGGAAGGGCTTTCTAGTCGGAGTCAGTGCCACTGTGGAAGAATTTTCAGTTAGAATAGTTTCACATATGAGCCCTGTATCACAGGTATAAAAAAATATATATATATACACACGAGTACAGGGAACATAAAGTGCTGTTACATTTCACTTTGGCCATTGTTGTGGGCCTGCCTCAAATAGGCTATTTCATGTGGGCGTGGGGTGGAGCAGCAGCTGGTAGACCATGCTCCCTCTAATGTAGACTGATTGGAGGAAGCATGCTGGCTGTGTTGAGATGTATGGGTTTACATTCTACACCATACTGTGTGTATGTATATATATATATATATATATATATATGCGCATAGGCTATGGTCGTTCTCATACAAACAGACCCTCACTCACAATGACTAGCTAATGTGTACCTTACCCATTTCATTACTTCTTTATATATTGCAAATAAAATGTAAAAACAATCACAAGTAATATTTTATATTAATTTCAAGCATTAGCATGAGAGCAACTTACCAGTCCAAAACAATGTCCTCTCTGTTCAAAAAATATGCCTCAGTTTCAGAATCACCAGAACCTGCTGGTGTGAGGATGTAGTCCTTGAGGTTGTTGCGCACAATTGGTTTCCCTCTATGCTGACAGGTTTCTTAGGTCTGGGAAGCTGGTGTCCCCTTGTATCACTCTCCTGGAAGCAGGTCCACAGTGGGTGTGGACTGGATCTACCCTGTTGATGAATCTGTGTTGTCAGTCTGTGGTCGACGTTAGTTGTAGAGGGCCACGCAGGCCTTCACAATGGTCTCCACTTTCTCCGGGGGAACCTCAAGGGCTTGTCCCAGGATCCTCCATCTTGCAAGGATCCCAAAGCAGTTCTCTGAAATTCTTTTGGATTTTGAGTGGCGGTAGTTGTAGATCTTCTCGGCATCAAGGCCAGATGAAACCTTGAATAAAATAAGTGTTTCCATAGCCTTCATGTTCCTGTACAATACTATCATATGTGTACTGTAACAACTGTGTGGCCTATGCTTTGGACATAGGCCCCCATCCTCTTATTGGGATGCCAGATCACTTTTATGTGAAGCATATCATCTATTGGTATAATTTTTGTGTGTGTATAGTGACATGTATTTAGCGTATCCTACCTGGATATGGTTCGTACCTTGCATCGCAGACTGCCATGAGGACCATTGGCAAAAAGCCGTTGTAGTAATCGCTGCCCAGGTTTGCCGGATGTCAGAACCGAACATGTTTTCTGTCCAACAATCCTCAATCTGCCCAGTGTGCCATGGAGGGATAAGCAACGCAATCCTCCTTCGGGACATGCCAGATGCCTGGCACACTTCTGTGACGATGGCAGAAACATTCCTAGCTTATGAGTTACAACTCTCAGCAATACTTGGTGTGCTGCCGCTCGCCAAAAACCGAAAGGTCACAGACAGACTTTCTGCAGCCCTTACGGGTAAGCTGTGAGTTTTCTTCTGCGAGATGTGAGGGGCAAGCCACTGAAGGAAGTCGTAAAATCGTGCAACAGACATTCGAAAGTTGTGAACCTTTCAACATGCCACCGGCAGAGATGGTCGCCTCGCTTCGCGCTCTTAGATAACTATGCAGTAGTTTTTTAAAATGTATTTCTTACACTGTTACCCCAGGAAATCTCAAGTCTCATTACATACAGCCAGGAGGAACTATTGGATATAAGAGCAACGTTAACTTACCAACATTACAACCAGGGGTACGACTTTCCCAAAGTGGATCCTCTGTTTGGTCCACCACCCAGGACAATGGATCGGATTCCAGCAGGCGACCCAAAAACAACAACTCCTCAAAGGGCAGACGGAGCGGTCTTCTGGTCAGGCTCCGTAGATGAGCACATCGCCCACCACTCCTGAGTATACTACTAGCCAACGTCCAGTCTCTTGATGACAAAGGTAGACGAAATCCGATCAATGGTTGTAGAGATTGTAACTTTCTCTGTTTCACGGAAACATGGCTCGCTCGGGATACGTTATCAGAGTCGGTACAGCCACCTGGTCTGATTCCACCCTTCAAGATTGCTTCGATCACGTGGATATGTTCCAGATAGCCTCAGACAATAACATTGATGTATTGAGTTTATAAGCAAGTGCATTTGTGATGTTGTACCCACGGTGGCGATTAAAACCTTCCCCAACCAGAAACTCTGGATTGATGGCAGCATTCGCGCTAAACTGAAAGTGCGAACCACTGCTTTTAAATCATGGCAAGGCGACCGGAAACAAGACCGAATACAGTGTAGCTATTTCCTCCGCGGCAAACAAACAAGCTAAGCGTCAGTATAGAGACAGTCAGAATTCAACGGCTCAGATGTATGTGGCAGGGTCTACATTCAATCACGGATTACAAAAAGAAAACCAGCGCCATCGCAGACAGTCTTGCTCCCAGACGAACTAAACAACTTCCTTGCTCGCTTTGAGGACAATACAGTGCCACTGACACGGCCCGCTACTATAACCTGCAGGCTCTCCTTCATCGCAGCCAACATGAGTAAAACATATAAACGTGTTAACCCTCGCAAGGCTGCCGGCCCAGACGGCATCCCTAGCCGCGTCCTCAGAGCATGCGCAGACCAACTGGCTGGTCACCTCCACCCTATCAATCAGATTTATTTTTAAAGCCCTTCTTACATCAACAGATGTCACAAAATGCTGTACAGAAACCCAGCCTACAATGCCAGAACCTAGGAAGAAACCTAGAGAAGAACCAGGCTGAGGGGTTGTTAAGGGAATTTTAATCAATAATGACTAATTATGTATACATTTAAATCAGGACTGACTAATCAGAATACTATTATATTACTGTATATGTATGCATTTTCTTTATAATCCTAGTACTGAATATGTGTGTAAATATAATCAAGAATTAGAACAATGACTGTCTGTTCCTTGGTAGAAATGAATGAACTTATAGCCAGACTGGCTAGAATGCTTATCTACACAGGCAGACCTTGGTTCTATTCATGAATTATCTTAATAGGGAGAGACTGTGAGAACCATACAGCCATTGTACTGGAGCGGAGATGAGACTGGCTAGTACTAAAACTAATGACGTCATTTTCAGTTTATAACCTGTGGTAAAATGTATAATGGGCAGTACTCTCGAGAATAAAAGCTGCTGATTGACTTTAAGACTGGTCTCTGTGCATTTTATACAAATAAGAGTCATACAGATTCTTATGAATTGACAGAGTGATTAATTTTAATTGGGTATTAAAACAGAGGAATATAATTCCTGTAACAGGGGTGGCCAGTCCTCTTCTGGCTTTGCCAGGTGGAGATTATAACAGAACATGGCCAAAATGTTCTTAGATGACCCGCAGGGTCCAATAATAATCACAGTGGTTGCCGAGGGTGCAACAGGGCAGCACCTCAGTAGTAAATGTCAGTTGGCTTTTCGTAGCTGATCATTCAGAGTATCTCTACTGCTTTCTCAGAGTTGAAAACAACAGGTCTGGGACAGGTAGCATGTCCGGTGAACAGGTGACACCCTAGACCCACTCCAATTTGCTTACCGCCTCAATAGGTCCACAGAAGATGTAATCACACTGCCCTAACCCATCTGGAGAATAAGAATACCTAATGTAAGAATGCTGTTAATCGATTACAGCTCAGTATTTAACACCATAGTTCCCTCAACTCGTCATTAAGCTCTAGTCCTTTGGTCTCGACCCCGCCCTGTGCAATTGCGTACTGGACTTTCTGACGGGCCGCCCCCAGGTGGTGAGGCTAGGTAGCATCTCCACCACGCTAATCCTCAACACTGGGGCCCCACAAGGGTGTGTTCTCAACCCTCTCCTGTACTCCCTGTTCACCCATGACTACGTGGCCATGCACGCCTCCAACTCATTCATCAAATTTGCAGATGACACTACAGTGGTAGGCTTGATTACCAACTACGATGGGATGGCCTACAGGAAGGGGGAGAGGGCCCTTGGAGTGTGGTGTTAGGAAAACAACCTCACACTCAACATCACAAAGGAGATGATCGTGGACTTCAGGACACAGCAGAGGGAGCACCCCCCTATCCACATCGACGGGACCGTAGTGGAGAAGGTGGAAAGCTTCCTCAGCGTACACGTCACGGACAAACTCAAATGGTCCACCAAGACAGTGTGGGGAAGAAAGCGCAACAGCACCTTTTCAACCTCCAGGAGGCTGGAGAAATTTGGCTTGTCACCAAAAACACTCAAACTTTTACAGATGCACAATCGAGAGCATTCTGTCAGGCTGTATCACCGCCTGGTACGGCAACTGCTTCACCCACAACCGTAAGGCTCTCCAGAGGGTAGTGAGATCTGCACAAAGCATCACTGGGGGCAAACTACTTACCACCCGACGTCACAAAGGCCGAAGAGATCATCAAGGACATCAACCACCTGAGCCACTGCCTGTTCACCCCGCTATCACCCAGAAGGCAAGGTCAGTACAGGTGCAACAAAGCTGGGACCGAGAGACTGAAAAACAGCTATCTCAAGGCCATCAGATTGTTAAACAGCCATCACTAACATAGTATGTTGGCAGCAACCACTCGAACTCAAATCTCTAGCCACTACAATAATAAAAAATTGGATGTAATAAATGTATCACTAGTCACTTAAAACAATGCCACTTTATAATGTTTACATTACTCATCTCATATGTGTACATACTGTACTCTACACCATCTTGCCTATGCTGCACGGCCATCGCTCATCCATATATTTATATGTTCATATTCATTCCTTTACACGTGTGTGTGTGTGTGTGTGTGTGTGTGTGTGTGTGTGTGTGTGTGTAAGGTAGTTGTGAATTGTTAGATTCTACTGCACGGTCGGAACTAGAAGCACAAGCAGTTCGCTACACTCGCATTAACATATGCTAACCATGTGTATGTGACCAATAAAATTTGATTTGAACATGTCGTTCCTCGTCAATGCTTCGCGTAGGTTGAACAAGAGACGTTTGTTCTTTATTATCCCCTCTCGTTGTTGTTATGTAACGAACTTGCCATTTGCTCGGTCCCTTTTTTCTCCATACTCCTGAGTAGTAATAGCAGTTCAAGTACTTCCTGTTCAAGCTCTAGCAAGTCCAAAAAATACATTTTTTTCCCCCCCTGTGGCTAAACAGTGTCGTAAAGCATAGAACACCAGTCTAGCCTGACATGTGGCTAGTATTTTGTAAACGGGCATATACTTTAACTCTTGATCCGGAAGTTCAAATGTTTTCCGTGGTTTGTCAAAAAGAGTGCCTTGGCCCCTCTTGCTTGGTTAGCTACTCTGGCTCCCAAGCCCCCTAGTGGATATAGGATATACACTACACAAGGTGGACTTCACCTCTGGGTGGAATGCAACGAAAAGAGTCTGCTGCCCCAAAAAAACTAACTCCACTCACGTGCACACACGTAGATCAATGGAGTGCAGCTTGTAGAAGCCTTTTTAGAGGTAGTTCTGAGCCACTGTAAACTAGAGTTAACGCAAAGACTGGATGTCTTTGGGATCAGCTAGCATGCTGGCTGATCACGGGGACTTCCAGTCTGAGCGAAGTAAGCATTGGCTTGCTAACCTACTTAATGAATGACCTTTTCAATGGAAGAGGTCTGTACTGCAGCGGTATAGCTGCCGCACAAGACGCAAACTTGCAGCAAAGTTATTCCTGTTTCTACATTCCGTTTTGAAATGCCGCATCCACCGTAAGTTGAATCAAAAGCTATCCTACTTTATGTGACAAAGGTCATTTTGTGGCAGAGGAGGCTCTGCCCATCAGATCTGAAAGAAAACAATCGAGGGGCAAACTCTCATTCTCCAAATTTTACATTTTCTCAGATTAAATATGACAGGAATTTTGTTATGCCTGATGCTTTTTGGAGCTAATGAGCATTCTTATTCAAAATCTAAAAATTAATTCCAGTTGGAATTGTCAATTTATCATTTGTCCAAGTCTATGGTGGAAATTGCCTCACTGAATTTTAGCTAATGTTAGTCACCCATGGTTGGTAGATGTTTTGAATCTGTTTTAAAATAGGCAAAGCTCTTTTTAATCTTTTTTTTTTTTTTACTGATGTAACAACACGTTTTTCAGAGTTTGTAGGTCTCCCTCTCCAGCAAGATTATGAATACAGCTTTTTTGTAGTCACTTTGGTGGTACGTTGAATGTTGGGTTAGCCTACTTGATCAGAATCCTTAACCTGAGATTTCCCTTATCCAGGGTTTTGAATGTCAATGATTTACAGAAGTTGAGTATGAAGTCTACATTTTTATGACTGTTTATTCTCTTTTTGCCCACAGGGCTGATCTCGGACGCCAATATCACCAATGCTACAGATTACAGAACAGATGGTATATGCCATGAATTGTAAGGAAGCCACAGAGAAGGTTGTCCAGTCATGGTCACGTTTCAACTCCGCTGGCCAAACTACTCTACTGGAGACTCTCAAAGCGTTCAGTCCTATGTCAAAAGACCTTTTCGATACTGAGAAAGAACTGGCCACTTTTATTGAGGGACTCAAAGATGAAGGTCACAAGCCTACTGTACTTAAAAGCAAAGATGTTTATGGTTACAGGTCTTGTACTGCAGTACTGAGGCCTGTAATAAAGACACA
Source organism: Oncorhynchus tshawytscha (assembly GCF_018296145.1). Lineage (NCBI taxonomy): Eukaryota > Metazoa > Chordata > Actinopteri > Salmoniformes > Salmonidae > Oncorhynchus > Oncorhynchus tshawytscha. The sequence goes on along the minus strand of NC_056450.1, from coordinate 29,081,817 downwards.
GAGCACACTGGACATTGCTGTCTCAAAGGTTCAAAAGCCTGGCAAAAAGAAGGGTAGAAAACCCCATGGCAAGAAGACAGAAATCAACTATTCTTTGTTAAGTGCAGCAGCAAAAGTTGTCCTGAAGAATCAACCCACAATTATTTTGACAAATCTGTCAAAGGAGTCTCTCAAACAGTCTGTCCTCTCTCAACCACCGACCTTGGCTGTTGTGCCTGTTCAGATGCAGTCATACATAAGACTGACCAACATCACTGGACCCTCTACAGGCCACACAGCGAGACTGCAGTTCCACACAGGTGTATGGTCAGGAGAGGTGACTGTGCCCAACTCTCATCGACCACTATCTCTAACAGGTACCCAAGTACAGCCTTCGGAAGGTACCGGAAACTTAGCAAAATCTGTCACTTTGAGGAGAGTGAACTTTTTGCCCTGCCCAGTCAATATCATCGGAGTGCCTGCCATACTGCAAAACGACCGGGTTTTGAAGGAATGCAACGGAATGCCTTGCTGGAGGGATCAGAAAAGGAAAAGGACTGATGAGGCTGAAGACAAACTCTGTGTGAAGAGGCCCAGAAATGAGGTCTGGCTGATCAAAGAGCAGTCTGAAGACCTTAGACTGAGTGAGAACAACCTGAGGTTCAAGGTGATCAAGGTTGATGACTCGATCACCGATGAGGAGGTGAGGAGGAAAGCCCAGAAGATACTGCGAGTTAACCTGTCACCGGTCATAGAGATTCAACCACTTATTGCCTACCCAGTGTGACCGGCCGTAATATCTTTGGCTGCGTTTACACAGGCAGCCCAATTGTTTTTGTTTTTTTCAACCCAATTATTGGCAAAGATCTGATCAGATTGGCCAAAAGACCAATAATTGCGGGGGAAAAATATTTTTAATTGGTCTGTGTGAACACGGCCTTAAAGTCCTTTTGTCCTCCATGTAAATTTCATCAGTTTGTTGCATCTCATCAAGGCAGTGCTTTGTCTTTTAGCTGTGCTCAGCTTGGGAGTATTGGGATTGTTTGGGAGGCTTTTTGGAGATTTGGAAAATCCTATTTCTTTGTTAATATGTTTAGATAAGGGGACACTGGGTTATTGCCTAAACATCCAAAAATATGGTTTAAAGTTTTTTTGTTTACACTGCACATACTATAGACTGCCCCTTGACTGTTGAGTGATGGAATGGTGAAGTGTGAGGCACAATGGCTGTCCCCATATGAGTTGTACCTGCAGTATATCCTCCTTTACATGTGTGTTTTTGGGACACTGTGAAATTCCATTCATCTGTTTTATAAATGATACAAACATCTGATAATGAAGCCATGTCATGTATAACTATGCAGCATTCATTTGCTAGAATATTACAGATATTTTATATACATCACTTTTTAGTCATGTCATTTCTACTGTATGTTGGATTAAAGGGGCAATTGACATGGTGTGTTTTCCTGATGTGTTATAAAGGTAGTTTTTTCTTTTTTGGACATGACATTTAAGAGATCCTAGCTATATGTTAACATTTTATGGCTTTTATTCTCATTTGTACAAAGTTTAAGGCATTTAATTTGTAGAAGAGTTTACATGGCCTTATGAGTTTTCAGTGTTTTTAAAGCCTCTGGAGGAAATGCTCTAGCCTATATTGTGTATTATCTGACATTTAGAACTATTCCTAAAGCATTTTCTAGCTTTGAAATTTGATATTTGGACCTTGTTTTTTTTTTTCTGTAATTGGAGGAAGTATGCCAGTTGGTTTCTTTTATTCAAGTATCCAACTCTCCATTAGGTTCAACTGATTTGATTTATCCGTCCTTGACCTTTCCATTCTCAATCGAAGGCAGAGTAAAGCTTTTTTTGCGTTGGGTTATATTTTGCTTGCTTTGATTTTCATGTGCCAAATTTATGTTTTTGGTGCTTCTCAATTGCACTTTTCTTTTTTTTCTCCTTCTCCCCCAACTGAGAATGTTGTCTCTGTTAGCTACATATTCTAAATCACACATGCTTTGAACAAAATGTCTGAGGCACTTTTAGGTTTGTGAAGAGGTAGAGATACATTTCATGTTCAATGTAGCTTAATTTATATCTATTTAAAAAACAACTTTTTTAAAAACTTTTTGTATGAACCACAATGATACTCTTAACAAAGACATCTGTTAACATGTTATGGTCATTGTGTGTTGGGAATTACTGTTGAACTGTAAAATAAAGCATTTTGACCACTTTCTCTGGATTACCTGGCATTTACATTTTAATAATGGGTCATTATACTCATAACCATGTTTGTGTGATGGCTAGTACCTTTTTTTATTTCTTTACTTTTACCCCCCCCCCCAATTTCGTGATATCCAATTGGTAGTTAGTCTTGTCCCGTCGCTGCAACTCCCATACGAAGGTCGAGAGCCATGCGTCCTCCGAAACACTACCCTGCCAAGCCGTATTGCTTCTTGACACACTGCTTGCTTAACCCAGAAGCCTGCCGCACCAATGTGTCGGAGGAAACGACGTACAACTGGCAACCGTGTCGGTGTGCATGTGCCCGGCCCAACACAGGAGTTGCTATAGAGAAATGGGACAAGGACATCCCAGCTGGCCATACCCTCCCCTAACCCGGGCGACGCTGGCCCAATTATGCGTTGCCTCTTGTCTCCCGGTCGCGGTCGGCTGCCACACAGCCCGGAATCAAACCCGGGTCTGTAGTGATGCCTCAAGCACTGCAGTGCTTTAGACTGCTGCGCTACTCGGGACGCCCAATGACTGGTACTTTTGCCTGAAACCTGAATAGTTATGTTCGTTCAAGCTAAATCCTAGACAGACTTAAGCCTACATAGTGTTGTGACACACAGGAGACATGGGTTCGAACCCAGTTGGTCAATAGCAGTGTGAAGGGAAACGTTTGCTTTTCTAATAACCAATTTGACTGGGTTCATGCAAGTGACTGACCGTGCCTGGGAGAATCCTCATCAGTATTGGCAATTTTGTACGCCCAGAACATTCTTTTGAGGACTGATATCTCAGTTTCAAGGTCTAAGCTTGGAGGGAAGCCTCATGAGGTATTGGTCGCTCACATGCATGCACCAAAAGTTAATGGTGATTTTATGAATAATGTAACTCATGCAAATATAATTTGTCTGTTTAAGCAGTATATAAGAACGAACTGGACTGCCCTGTTGGAGCTCTTGACTGACGTGTAGTGTACTATGGTGCATTGAGTTTGTTGAAACCGCTCCAGCTTGCTGTTAATAAAGAATTATTAATTTAAGATTGACTTCAGGTGTCCCTGGTGATTTCCCTGATAATTTGGCATCACAAACTAAATGATTGGTTCTGCCTGCGGAGTTTTCCAGTGAGGGCCTGCGAGGGAAAACCGTTGGTGCACTTTATAAAGCGTGAGGGGAAATTCCTGTCTGACCAACAGACAAGGACCCTTACTGCAAGCTGCCCAGGAGGGGACGCATCATCCGTGGACAATTGAGGGACACTGCAACTGAATTTCAGTAAGTCAATTTAAAAGATTTAAAAATACAAATGTTTTGTAAAACTAAACAAAAATGAAGGTACTATTAGTCTCAAGGCTAGAGCTTGTCTCATAGACCAGACTAGAGTGAGGGCAAGTAACGGTACCATGGAAAAGCCCCGCTGACAGCTGTCTAGGCATTTATAAGTGTCGATGTGGTCTGTAGCCACTGGTAATTGCACAAGGTGTTTTTCAGCACATTTTATATTATTAGTTCTAAGAGATTTGTAATTTTAGGTAAGTGGGAAGCTGAGTTCAACAAATTACATTTGGAATAATAACAGGATTGAAATTTAGATGAGATATTACTGTTAAGTACTGAATGAATGAGAGCTGTTGGGACTAACTCTGGTGTGAAAGAGTTGTCTCTGAATGAATACCCCAATCAGTTCTGTGTGAGCTGAGGTTTTCCCAGTTCTGTGTTAGCTGAGTTTTTCAATCTATAACATTATCTAGGGGTTTGGTCCACCACCGCCCGTTGATCTACAGGTAGTGAGCACTGACAGGAGAAGCCTAGTCTAACAGCTGAGATGGGTGAGTGCTGTTTATTGATTACGCCGAACACAGATTTCCTCAAACATATGTACCTCTCAGGCTGGCTGCATTGTGATCATTGCTGGTGGTGCGGATGTGAATACCTAAGTATAGAAGCAGCAAGACTAAGAATCCATTTGGGCGATTGGGAGACTGGGGCGATGGGGAGACTTGGGAGATTCGGCAATTCTGGGGAGATTAGGAAGACTGGGGAGACTGAGATTAGGAAGACTGGGGAGACTGAGATTAGGAAGACTGGGGAGACTGAGATTAGGAAGACTGGGGAGACTGAGATTAGGAAGACTGGGGAGACTGAGATTAGGAAGACTGGGGAGACTGAGATTAGGAAGACTGGGGAGACTGAGACTGGGGAGACTGAGATTAGGAAGACTGGGGAGACTGAGATTAGGAAGACTGGGGAGACTGAGATTAGGAAGACTGGGGAGACTGAGGGAAGACTGGGGAGACTGAGATTGGGAAGACTGGGGAGACTGAGATTAGGAAGACTGGGGAGACTGAGATTAGGAAGACTGGGGAGACTGAGATTAGGAAGACTGGGGAGACTGAGATTAGGAAGACTGGGGAGACTGGGATTAGGAAGACTGGGGAGACTGGGATTAGGGAGACTGGGGAGACTGGGATTAGGGAGAGACTGATTAGGGAGACTGGGATTAGGGAGACTGGGGGACTGCTACTGGGGAGACTGGGATTAGGGAGACTGGGGGACTGCTACTGGGGAGACTTGGGAGACTGAGACTGGGATTAGGGAGACTGAGGAGACTGGGATTAGGAGACTGGGGAGACTGAGGAGACTGGGATTAGGGAGACTGGGGAGACTGAGGAGACTGGGATTAGGGAGACTGGGGCGACTGGTACTGGGGCGACTGGGACTGGGGAGACTGGGACTGGGGAGACTGGGGAGACTGGGATTAGGGAGACTGGGGAGACTGGGATTAGGGAGACTGGGATTAGGGGGACTGGGGAGACTGGGGAGACTGGGATTAGGGGGACTGGGGAGACTGGGATTAGGGGGACTGGGGAGACTGGGGAGACTGGGATTAGGGAGACTGGGGAGACTGGGATTAGGGAGACTGGGGAGACTGGGATTAGGGAGACTGGGGAGACTGGGATTAGGGAGACTGGGGAGACTGGGATTAGGGAGACTGGGGAGACAGACTGGGGAGACTGGGATTATGGAGACTGGGGAGACTGGGATTGGGGAGACTGGGATTGGGGAGACTGGGGAGACTGGGATTGGGGAGACTGGGGAGACTGGGATTAGGGAGACTGGGGAGACTGGGATTAGGGAGAGACTGGGGAGACTGGGATTAGGGAGACTGGGGAGACTGGGATTGGGGAGACTGGGGAGACTGGGATTAGGGAGACTGGGATTGGGAAGACTGGGGAGACTGGGATTAGGGAGACTGGGAGACTGGGATTAGGGAGACTGGGGAGACTGGGGGGAGACTGGGATTAGGAGACTGGGGAGACTGGGATTAGGGAGACTGGGGCGACTGGGACTGGGGAGACTGGGACTGGGGAGACTTGGGAGACTGACTGGGAAGACTGGGATTAGGGAGACTGGGGAGACTGGGATTAGGGAGACTGGGGAGACTGGGGAGACTGAGGAGACTGGGATTAGGGAGACTGGGGAGACTGAGGAGACTGGGATTAGGGAGACTGGGGAGACTGAGGAGACTGGGATTAGGGAGACTGGGGAGACTGGGACTGGGGAGACTGGGACTGGGGAGACTGGGATTAGGGAGACTGGGGAGACTGGGATTAGGGAGACTGGGATTAGGAGACTGGGATTAGGGGACTGGGGAGACTGGGGAGACTGGGATTAGGGAGACTGGGGAGACTGGGATTAGGGAGACTGGGGAGACTGAGACTGGGGAGACTGGGATTAGGGAGACTGGGGAGACTGACTGGGGAGACAGACTGGGGAGACTGGGATTAGGGAGACTGGGGAGACTGAGACTGGGGAGACTGAGACTGGGGAGACTGGGATTAGGGAGACTGGGGAGACAGACTGGGGAGACAGACTGGGGAGACAGACTGGGAGACAGACTGGGGAGACAGACTGGGGAGACAGACTGGGGAGACAGACTGGGGAGACAGACTGGGGAGACTGGGGAGACTGGGATTGGGGAGACTGGGATTAGGGAGACTGGGGAGACTGGGATTAGGGAGACTGGGGAGACTGGGATTAGGGCGACTGGGGAGACTGGGATTAGGGAGACTGGGGAGACTGGGATTAGGGAGACTGGGGAGACTGGGATTAGGGAGACTGGGGAGACTGAGATTAGGAAGACTGGGGAGACTGAGATTAGGAAGACTGGGGAGACTGAGATTAGGAAGACTGGGGAGACTGAGATTAGGAAGACTGGGGAGACTGAGATTAGGAAGACTGGGGAGACTGAGATTAGGAAGACTGGGGAGACTGAGATTAGGAAGACTGGGGAGACTGAGATTAGGAAGACTGGGGAGACTGAGATTAGGAAGACTGGGGAGACTGAGATTAGGGAGACTGGGGAGACTGGGATTAGGGAGACTGGGGAGACTGGGATTAGGGAGACTGGGGCGACTGATTAGGGAGACTGGGATTAGGGAGACTGGGCGACTGCTACTGGGGAGACTGGGACTGGGGAGACTTGGGAGACTGAGACTGGGATTAGGGAGACTGAGGAGACTGGGATTAGGGAGACTGGGGAGACTGAGGAGACTGGGATTAGGGAGACTGGGGAGACTGGGGAGACTGGGATTAGGAGACTGGGGAGACAGACTGGGAGACTGGGATTAGGGAGACTGGGGAGACTGGGATTAGGGAGACTGGGGAGACTGGGATTAGGAGACTGGGGAGACTGGGATTAGGGAGACTGAGACTGGGGAGACTGGGATTAGGGAGACTGGGGAGACTGAGACTGGGGAGACTGAGGAGACTGAGATTGGGAAGACTGGGGAGACTGAGATTAGGGAGACTGGGGAGACTGGGATTAGGGAGACTGGGGAGACTGGGATTAGGGAGACTGGGGAGACTGAGACTGGGGAGACTGAGACTGGGGAGACTGAGACTGGGGAGACTGAGACTGGGGAGACTTGGGGAGGGAGACTGGGGAGACTGAGACTGGGATTAGGGAGACTGGGGAGACTGGGATTAGGGAGACTGGGATTAGGGGGACTGGGGAGACTGGGGAGACTGGGATTAGGGAGACTGGGGAGACTGGGATTAGGGAGACTGGGGAGACTGAGACTGGGGAGACTGGGATTAGGGAGACTGGGGAGACTGAGACTGGGGAGACTGGGGAGACTGGGATTATGGAGACTGGGGAGACTGGGATTGGGGAGACTGGGATTGGGGAGACTGGGGAGACTGGGATTAGGGAGACTGGGGAGACTGGGATTAGGGAGAGGGCGACGGGGAGACTGGGATTGGGGAGACTGGGGAGACTGGGATTGGGGAGACTGGGGAGACTGGGATTAGGGAGACTGGGGAGACTGGGATTGGGAATACTGGGGAGACTGGGATTAGGGAGACTGGGGAGACTGGGATTAGGGAGACTGGGGAGACTGGGATTAGGGAGACTGGGATTAGGGAGACTGGGGCGACTGGGACTGGGAGACTGGGACTGGGGAGACTTGGGAGACTGAGACTGGGAAGACTGGGATTAGGGAGACTGGGGAGACTGGGATTAGGGAGACTGGGGAGACTGAGGAGACTGGGATTAGGGAGACTGGGGAGACTGAGGAGACTGGGATTAGGGAGACTGGGGAGACTGAGGAGACTGGGATTAGGGAGACTGGGGGAGACTGGGACTGGGGAGACGGACTGGGGAGACTGGGATTAGGGAGACTGGGGAGACTGGGATTAGGAGACTGGGATTAGGGAGACTGGGGAGACTGGGATTAGGGAGACTGGGGAGACTGGGATTAGGGAGACTGGGGAGACTGAGACTGGGGAGACTGGGATTAGGGAGACTGGGAGACTGAGACTGGGGAGACAGACTGGGGAGACTGGGATTAGGGAGACTGGGGAGACTGGGATTAGGGAGACTGGGGAGACTGGGGAGACTGGGATTAGGGAGACTGGGATTAGGGAGACTGGGGAGACTGGGATTAGGGAGACTGGGGAGACTGGGATTAGGGAGACTGGGGAGACTGGGATTAGGGAGACTGGGAGACAGACTGGGGAGACTGGGATTAGGGAGACTGGGGAGACAGACTGGGAGACTGGGATTAGGGAGACTGGGGAGACAGACTGGGGAGACTGGGATTAGGGAGACTGGGGAGACTGGGATTAGGGAGACTGGGGAGACTGGGATTAGGGAGACTGGGGAGACTGGGATTAGGGAGACTGGGGAGACTGGGATTAGGGAGACTGGGGAGACTGGGATTAGGGAGACTGGGGAGACTGGGATTAGGGAGACTGGGGAGACTGGGATTAGGGAGACTGGGGAGACTGAGACTGGGGAGACAGACTGGGGAGACTGGGATTAGGGAGACTGGGGAGACTGAGACTGGGGAGACAGACTGGGGAGACTGGGATTAGGGAGACTGGGGAGACTGAGACTGGGGAGACTGAGATTGGGGAGACTGGGATTAGGGAGACTGGGGAGACTGGGATTAGGGAGACTGAGATTGGGGAGACTGAGACTGAGATTGGGGAGACTGAGATTGGGGAGACTGGGGAGACTGGGATTAGGGAGACTGGGGAGACTGGGATTAGGGAGACTGGGGAGACTGAGACTGGGGAGACAGACTGGGGAGACTGGGATTAGGGAGACTGGGGAGACTGAGACTGGGGAGACAGACTGGGAGACTGGGATTAGGAGACTGGGGAGACTGAGACTGGGGAGACTGAGATTGGGGAGACTGAGATTAGGGAGACTGGGGAGACTGGGATTAGGGAGACTGAGATTGGGGAGACTGGGGAGACTGAGATTAGGAGACTGGGATTAGGGAGACTGGGGAGACTGGGATTAGGGAGACTGAGATTGGGGAGACTGGGGAGACTGAGATTGGGGAGACTGAGATTGGGGAGACTGGGATTGGGGAGACTGGGATTGGGGAGACTGGGATTGGGGAGACTGAGATTGGGGAGATTGGGGAGCCTGAGATTAGGGAGCCTGAGCCTGGGGAGCCTGAGCCTGGGGAGACTGAGCCTGGGGAGACTGAGCCTGGGGAGACTGAGCCTGGGGGACTGAGCCTGGGGAGACTGAGCCTGGGGAGACTGAGCCTGGGGAGACTGAGCCTGGGGAGACTGAGCCTGGGGAGACTGAGCCTGGGGAGACTGAGCCTGGGGAGACTGGGGAGACTGAGAATGGGGAGACTGGGGAGACTGGGATTAGGGAGACTGGGGAGACTGAGATTAGGGAGACTGGGATTAGGGAGACTGGGATTGGGGAGACAGACTGGGGAGACTGAGATTGGGGAGACAGACTGGGGAGACTGAGATTGGGGAGACAGACTGGGGAGACAGACTGGGGAGACTGAGATTGGGGAGACAGACTGGGGAGACTGAGATTGGGGAGACAGACTGGGGAGACTGGATTGGGGAGACAGACTGGGGAGACTGAGATTGGGGAGACTGGGGAGACTGAGATTGGGGAGACTGGGGAGACTGAGATTGGGAGACTGAGATTGGGGAGACTGAGATTGGGGAGACTGGGCAGACTGAGATTGGGGAGACTGGGGAGACTGAGATTAGGGAGACTGGGATTAGGAGACTGGGATTGGGGAGACTGGGGAGACGGAGACTGGGGAGACGGAGACTGGGGAGACGGAGACTGGGGGAGACGGAGACTGGGAGAGACTGGGGAGACTGAGACTGGGGAGACGGAGACTGGGGAGGGAGACTGGGGAGACTGGGGAGACTGAGACTGGGGAGACTGAGACTGGGGAGACTGGGGAGACTGAGATTAGGGAGACTGGGGAGACTGAGATTGGGGAGACTGGGGAGACTGAGATTGGGGAGACTGGGGAGACTGAGACTGGGGAGACTGAGACTGGGGAGACTGAGACTGGGTAGACTGAGACTGGGGAGACAGACTGGGGAGACTGGGATTAGGGAGACTGGGGAGACTGGGACTGGGGAGACTGAGACTGGGGAGACTGGGGAGACTGAGACTGGGGAGACTGAGATTGGGGAGACTGGGGAGACAGATTGGGGAGACTGGGATTAGGGAGACTGGGGAGACAGATTGGGGAGACTGGGATTAGGGAGACTGGGGAGACTGAGATTAGGGAGACTGGGGAGACTGAGATTAGGGAGACTGGGGAGACTGAGATTAGGGAGACTGGGGAGACTGGGATTAGGGAGACTGGGGAGACTGAGATTAGGGAGACTGGGGAGACTGAGATTAGGGAGACTGGGGAGACTGAGATTAGGGAGACTGAGACTGGGGAGACTGAGGCTGGGGAGGCTGAGACTGGGACGACTGGGGAGGCTGTGATATCTGGGACGACTGGGGAGGCTGTGAGATCTGGGATGACTGGACTTGTTTGTGAGACTGTTACTGGGATATTTGGGGAGATTTAGTAGACTAGGGAGAGTTTGGAGATTTGGAAGACTGGAGATATTTGGGAGACATTCTAACTGGGAGATTTGGGATTCTGGGTAGATTTGGAAAGAGTGGGGAGATTTGGGAGGTTTGTTAGACCGTGCCCTGGCAGTTCTCCGCTTAGTGTGCCCGGGTACATCCTCTATGTTGTGAGTGGCTACATGGTTGATCCTGCCAGTAGCATATGCTTGTCTCAAAGATCAAGCCATGGAAGTCTAAGTACACACGGTTGGTACAGTATAACAGAGACTGGGGAGAATTGTGAGAAGAAGTATTTGGGAGACTGTAACTGGGAGATTTGGGAGACTGGGGATACTGGGAGTTTTTGGAGGACTGGGATGATTTGGATGACTGGAGAGGTTTGGGTGACTGGGGAGATTTGTGAATGCTGGGGAGATTTGGGGAGACTGGGGTGATATTTTTATTTCACCTTTATTTAATCAGGTAAGCTAGTTGAGAACAAGTTCTCATTTACAACTGCGACCTGGCCACGATAAAGCAAAGCAGTGCTACCGAAACAACAACAACAACAACAACAACACAGAGTTACATGGAATATACAAGCATACAGTCAACACAGTAGAAAAAAAGAGAAGTCTATATACAGTGTGTGCAAATGGCATGAGGTATGGCAATAAATAGGCCATAGTAGCAAAGTAATTACAATTTAGCAGATTAACACTGGAGTGATAGATGAGCAAATGATGAATAGATGATGGTGTGTAACTAGTGATACTGGCGTGCAAAAGAGCAGCAAAGTAAATAAAACAATATGGGGATGAGGTAGGTAGATTGAGTGGGCTATTTACAGATGGACTATGTACAGCTGCAGTGATCGGTTAGCTACTCAGATAGCTGATGTTTAAAGTTAGTGAGGGAAATGTAAGTCCCCAGCTTCAGCAATTTTTGCAATTCGTTCCAGTCACTGGCAGCAGAGAACTGGAAGGAAAGGCGGCCAAAAGAGGTGTTGGCTTTGGGGATGACCAGTGAGATATACCTGCTGGAGTGCGTTCTACGGGTGGGTGATATCGTGACCAGTGAGCTGAGATAAGGCAGAGCTTTACCTAGCATAGACTTGTAGATGACCTGGAGCCAGCGGGTCTGGCGACAAATATGTAGCGAGGGCCAGCCGACGAGAACATACAGGTCACAGTGGTAGGTGGTATAAGGCGCTTTGGTAACAAAACGGGTGGCACTGTGATAGACTGCATCCAATTTGCTGAGTAGAGTATTGGAAGCTATTTTGTAGATGACAATGTCGAAGTCTAGGATCGGTAGGATAGTCAGTTTTACTATGGTAAGTTTGGTGGTGTGAGTGAAGGAGGCTTTGTTGCGAAATAGAAAGCCGAATCTAGATATGTGAAGACTGGGGAGGTTTGGGAAGACTGACTGGGGAGGTTTGGGAAGTACTCCAGATATAACAAACTGACCCTAGCCCCCCGACACATAAACTACTGCAGCATAAATACTGGAGGCTGAGACAGGAGGGGTCAGGAGACACTGTGGCCCCATCCGAGGACACCCCCGGACAGGGCCAAACAGGAAGGATATAACCCCACCCACTTTGCCAAAGCACAGCCCCCACACCACTAGAGGGATATCTTCAACCACCAACTTACAAGGCTGAGTATAGCCCACAAAGATCTCCGCCACGGCACAACCCAAGGGGGGCGCCAACCCAGACAGGATGATCACATCAGTGACTCAACCCACTCAGGTGACGCACCCCTCCCAGGGGCGGTATGAGAGAGCCCCAGTAAGCCAGTGACTCAGCCCCTGTAATCGGGTTAGAGGCAGAGAATCCCAGTGGAAAGAGGGGTACCGGCCAGGCAGAGACAGCAAGGGCGGTTCGTTGCGCCAGAGCCTTTCCGTTCACCTTCCCACTCCTGGGCCAGACTACACTCAATCATATGACCCACTGAAGAGATAAGTCTTCAGTAAAGACTTAAAGGTTGAGACCAAGTTTGCGTCTCTGACATGGGTAGGCAGACCGCTCCATAAAAATGGAGCTCTATAGGAGAAAGCCCTGCCTCCAGCTGTTTGCTTAGAAATTCTAGGGACAATTAGGAGGCCTGCGTCTTGTGACCGTAGCGTACGTGTAGGTATGTACGGCAGGACCAAATCAGAGAGGTAGGTAGGAGCAAGCCCATGTAATGCTTTGTAGGTTAGCAGTAAAACCTTGAAATCAGCCCTTGCTTTGACAGGAAGCCAGTGTAGGGAGGCTAGCACTGGAGTAATATGATCAAATTTTTTGGTTCTAGTCAGGATTCTAGCAGCCGTATTTAGCACTAACTGAAGTTTATTTTCGAATGACATCCCCAAGAGGTAAAATATATAGTGAAAACAATAGTGGTCCTAAAACGGAACCTTGAGGAACACCGAAATGTACAGTTGATTTGTCAGAGGACAAACCATTCACAGAGACAAACTGATATCTTTCCGACATATAAGATCTAAACCAGGCCAGAACTTGTCCATGTAGACCAATTTGGGTTTCCAATCTCTCCAAAAGAATGTGGTGATCGATGGTATCAAAAGCAGCACTAAGGTCTAGGAGCACGAGGACAGATGCAGAGCCTCGGTCTGATGCCATTAAAAGGTAATTTACCACCTTCACAAGTGCAGTCTCAGTGCTATGATGGGGTCTAAAACCAGACTGAAGCATTTCGTATACATTGTTTGTCTTCAGGAAGGCAGTGAGTTGCTGAGCAACAGCCTTTTCTAAAATTTTTGAGAGGAATGGAAGATTCAATATAGGCTGATAGTTAAAAAAAAAAAAAATTCTGGGTCAAGGTTTGGCTTTTTCAAGAGAGGCTTTATTACTGCCACTTTTAGTGAGTTTGGTACACATCCGGTGGATAGAGAGCTGTTTATTATGTTCAACATAGGAGGGCCAAGCACAGGAAGCAGCTCTTTCAGTAGTTTAGTTGGAATAGGGTCCAGTATGCAGCTTGAAGGTTTAAAGGTCATCATTATTTTCATCATTGTGTCAAGAGATATAGTACTAAAACACTTGAGTGTCTCTCTTGATCCTAGGTCCTGGCAGAGTTGTGCAGACTCAGGACAACTGAGCTTTGAAGGAATACGCAGATTTAAAGAGGAGTCCGTAATTTGCTTTCTAATAATCATGATCTTTTCCTCAAAGAAGTTCATGAATTTATCACTGCTGAAGTGAAAGCCATCCTCTCTTGGGGAATGCTGCTTTTTAGTTAGCTTTGCGACAGTATCAAAAAGGAATTTCGGATTGTTCTTATTTTCCTCAATTAAGTTAGAAAAATAGGATGATCGAGCAGCAGTAAGGGCTCTTCGGTATTGCACGGTACTGTCTTTCCAAGCTAGTCGGAAGACTTCCAGTTTGGTGTGGCGCCATTTCCGTTCCAATTTTCTGGAAGCTTGCTTCAGAGCTCGGGTATTTTCTGTGTACCAGGGAGCTAGTTTCTTATGAGACATGTTTTTAGGGGTGCAACTGCATCTAGGGTATTGCGCAAGGTTAAATTGAGTTCCTCAGTTAGGTGGTTAACTGATTTTAGTCCTCTGGCGTCCTTGGGTAGACAGAGGGAATCTGGAAGGACATCAAGGAATCTTTGTGTTTGTGAATTTATAGCATGACTTTTGATGTTCCTTGGTTGGGGTCTGAGCAGATTATTTGTTGCAATTGCAAACGTAATAAAATGGTGGTCCGATAGTCCAGAATTATGAGGAAAAACATTAAGATCCACCACATGTATTCCATGGGACAAAACTAGGTCCAGAGTATGACTGTGACAGTGAGTGGGTCCAGAGACATGTTGGACAAAACCCACTGAGTCGATGATGGCTCCGAAAGCCTTTTGGAGTGGGTCTGTGGACTTTTCCATGTGAATATTAAAGTCACCAAAGATTAGAATATTATCTGCTATGACTACAAGGTCTGATAGGAATTCAGGGAACTCAATGAGGAATGCTGTATATGGCCCAGGAGGCCTGTAAACAGTAGCTTTAAAAAGTGATTGAGTAGGCTGCATAGATTTCATGACTAGAAGCTCAAAAGACGAAAACGTCATTTTTGGGGGGGAAATTGAAATTTGCTATCGGAAATGTTAGCAACACCTCCGCCTTTGCGGGATGCACGGGGGATATGGTCACAAGTGTAGCCGGGAGGTGAGGCCTCATTTAACACAGTAAATTCATCAGGCTTAAGCCATGTTTCAGTCAGGCCAATCACATCAAGATTATGATCAGTGATTAGTTCATTGACTATAATTGCCTTTGAAGTAAGGGATCTAACATTAAGTAGCCCTATTTTGAGGTGAAGTATCATGTCCTCTTTCAATAATGACAGGAATGGAGGAGGTCTTTATCCTAGTGAGATTGCTAAGGCGAACACCGCCATGTTTAGTTTTGCCCAACCTAGGTCGAGGCACAGACACGGTCTCAATGGTGATAGCTGAGCTGACTACACTGACTGTGCTAGTGGCAGACTCCACTATGCTGGCAGGCTGGCTAATAGCCTGCTGCCTGGCCTGCACCCTATTTCATTGTGGAGATAGACAGGGCTCTAACTCCTCTATGTTGGTAGATAAGATGAGAGCACCCCTCCAGCTAGGATGGAGTCCGTCACTCCTCAGCAGGTCAGGCTTGGTCCTGTTTGTGGGTGAGTCCCAGAAAGAGGGCCAAATTATCTACAAATTCTATCTTTTGGGAGGGGCAGAAAACAGTTTTCAACCAGCGATTGAGTTGTGAGACTCTGCTGTAGAGCTCATCACTCCCCCTAACTGGGAGGGGGCCAGAGACAATTACTCGATGCCGACACATCTTTCTAGCTGATTTACACGCAGAAGCTATGTTGCACTTGGTGATCTCTGACTGTTTCATCCTAACATCGGAAGAATTTGGAATGCTGGGGATATTTGTGGAGACTGGGGATACTGGGAAGAATGGGGACGGTTGGGTAGATTTTGGAAAAAAGGAGAATATTTGAGATTTTTGTACACTGGGGAGACTGGAGACTGGGGAGATTTGGAAGACTGGTGTGACTGGGTAGACTGGGGAGATTTGGGAGACTGGGCAGATTTGAAATACTGGGGAGACTGGGAAGATTTGGAAGCCTGGGAGACTGGGGAGATTTGGAAAGACTGTTATTTGGGAATACTGGGGAGATTTGGAGAGACTGTTATTTGGGAATACTGGGGAGATTTGGAGAGACTGAGATTTTGAAGACTGGGGAAATTTGGGAGACAGGGGAGATGTGGAAGATGTGGGAGATTTGAAAGAGTGGGTTGACTGGGGAGATTTTTAAAACTGTCCCAGATGCTAATATATGCATATTATTATTAGTAAAACAGTTTGAATGATGTCTGTGAGTATAACAGAACTCATATGGCAGGCGAAAACCTGAGAAAAATCCAACCAGGAAGTGGGACATCTGAGGTTTGTAGTTTTTCAAAGCTTGGCCTACCGAATACACATTGAGATAGGGATGATGTTGCACTTCCTAGGGCTTCCACTAGATGTAAACCATCTTTAGAAACTGGTTTGAGGATTCTACTGTAAAGGCAGAGAGCATTGGTCTCATGACGCGCGCTCCCGACAGAGTTACTTCTCTTTCCAGTGCTTTTCTGAAGACACAGGAATTCTCCGGTTGGAACATTATTGATGTTTTATGTTAAAAACATCCGAACGATTGATTCCATACATCGTTTGACATGTTTCTAAAGGATTGTGACATGACATGTTTCTAAAGGAAGTGCCTGCACCTCATGAAGATGGATTACTGGGCTGAAGACGCTAACAAGTGGCTATTTGGACATAGGATGGAACTTTATGGAACAAATCAGTCATTTATTGTCGAACTGGGATTCCTAGGAGTGCCTTCTGATGAAGATCATCAAAGGTAAGTGAATATTTATGGGGTTGTTTCTAACTTTGTTGATTCCAAAATGGCGGATATTCCTCTGGCTGTTTTGCTTTCTGAGCGCCGTTCTCAGATTATGCTTTTTCCATAAAGTTTTTAAAAAATCTGTCACAGCGGTTTCATTAAGGAGAAGTATAGCTTTAATTCTGTGAATAACACTAGTATCTTTTATTAATGTTTATTATGACTATTTCTTCAAAATCACCGGATGTTTTGGAATCAAAACATTACTGTGCGTAAGGCACCAATGTAAACTGAGATTTTTGTTAATAAATATGCACATTATCGAACAAAACATACATGTATTGTGTAACATGATGTCCTATGAGTGTCATCTGATGAAGATCATCAAAGCTTAGTGATACATTTTATCTATTTCTGCTTTTTGTGACTCCTGAAAAATGGCTGTTTTTTTGACTTGGCGGTGATCTAGCGTAATCATATGTTGTGCTTTAGATGTAAACCTTTTTTAAAATCGGACACAATGGGTAGATTAACAAGATGTTTAAATTTCATTTGCTGTATTGGACATGGTCATTTGTGAAAGTTACATATTTCTAAAAAATATTTTAGAATTTTGCGCGCTGCCTTTTCAGCAGAATGTTGTCGAGTGCGCTAGAAAGGTTAACATTTGTCTTAGACATTTGTATTAAGAATATTGCTAGTAGTAATAATTTGCCATACAGTAAATAGTTTGTCTGGATTTCCTGAATCAGAAATGTCCTAAACTAAACTGTTCTGGTCTGTCCTCTCTTAACCCCTCCCCCAGCACTCATTGAAGAATGAGTGCTGGGGGAGGGGTTAACCATGCTCGTAATTGATTTAGGCTTGTCCAAAATTGTTCATTTGGAGTATCAGGTTAATTGTGGAGGTCTGCAAACTGCATAGTAATTTAGACAAAAAATGCATTGAGATACCGATCTGTCATTAACATACAACTCGCGTCAAAAGCTCCAGCTGTAATGTCATTGCCAAAATCCATAAATTAAATAGTGTAATGAAGCATTCGGAAAGTAATCAGACACCTTCACTTTTCCCCATTTTGTTACGTTACAGCCTTATTCTAAAAAAAGTATATTTTTTAAAATCCTCATCAATCTACACACAATACAACATAATGACAAAGCAAAAACAGGTTTATAGACATTTTTGAAAATGTATATAAAGAAACCTTATTTTTTTTAAACTATTCAAACCCCTTGTTATGAGACTCAGAATATTGCTCAGGTGCATTGTTTCCATTGATCATCCTTGAAGTGTTTCTACAACTTGATTGGAGTCCACCTGTGGTAAATTAAATTGATTGGACATGATTTGGAAAGGCACACACCTGTCTATATAAGGTCCCACTTGACAGTGTATGTCAGAGCAAAAACCACGACATGAGGTCGAAGGAATTGTCCGATCCCCAAGACAGGATTGGGTCGAGGCACAGATCTGGAGAAGGGTACCAAAAATATTCTGCAGAATTTAAGGTCTCCAAGATCACAGTGGCCTCCATCATTCTTAAATGGAAGATGTTTTGAACCCAAAATATTCTTCCCAGAGCTGGCTGCTCGGCCAACCTGAGCAATCGGAGAAGGGCCTTGGTCAGGCAGGTGAACAAGAACCTGATTGTCACTCTGACGGAGATCCAGAGTTCCTCTGTGGAGATGGGAGAACCTTCCAGAAGGAGAACCATCTCTGCAGCACTCTACCAATCAGGCCTTTGGTAGAGTGGCCAGACAGAAAACCACTCCTCAGTAAAAGGCACATGACAGCCTGCTTGGAGTTTGCCAAAAGGCACCCCAAGACTCAGACAATGAGAAAAGATTCTCTGGCCTGGTGAAACCAATAATAAACTCTCTAGTCTAAATACGAAGCGTCACGTCTGGAGGAAACCTGGCACCATCCCTACAGTGAAGCATGGTGGTGGCAGCATCATGCTGTGGGTTGTTTGTCAGCGGCAGGGACTGGGAGACTAGTCAGGATCGAGGGAAAGATGAATGGCGCAAAGTACAGAGAGATCCTTGATGAAAACCTGCTCCAGAGCGCTCAGGACCTCAGACTGGGATGAAGATTAATCTTACAACAGGACAATGACCCTAAGCACACAGCCAAGACGAAGCAGGAGTGGCTTCGGGACAAGTCTCTGAACATCCTCGAGTGGCCCAGCCAGAGCCCGGACTTGAACCCAATCAAACATCTCTGGAGGGACCTGAAAATAGCTGTGCAGCAAAACTCCCCATCCAACCTGACAGCTTGAGGGGATCTGCAGAGAATAATGGGAGAAACTCTCCAAATACAGGTGTGCCAAGCTTGTAGCATCATACCCAAGAAGACTCGAGGCTGTAATAGCTGCCAGAGGTGCTTCAACAAAGTACAGAGTAAAGGGTCTGGACACTTATGTAAATGTTATATATATATATATATATATTATTAATCATTTGCAAAACTAAATAACCAGTTTTTGCTTTGTCATTATGGGGTATTGTGTGTAGATTGAGGGGGGAAATGATTTAATCCATTTTAGAATAAGGCTGTCACGTAACAAAACGTGGAAATAGTCAAGGGGTCTGAATACTTTCCGAATGCACTATGTGTAACTGTATGAAAAGGTCTTAAGTTACCTATAAAACCATTGCAGTGGAAAGTTGTAAGAGCTATGGAAACGATCTGAGTCTACAGATCCCTTGTGTGTATTTTAGATAGTTCAACCCAAAGTAAAGGGGTTTGAAAACATGAGGTGTCTGGTTTAATGTTTTAATTCCGCTTACTTCATAGAAGAACCTCCTTTTGATAGGAGATATAATACCTTAAAATGTTACGATAATTTCAGAGTATTACGAGGAGGGAATGTGAAGGTAAATGTTTATGCTTTTCTAATAACCAATTTGGCTGGGTTCATGCAAGTGACTGATTGATCGTGCTGGGAGGAATCCTCACTATCAGTATAGGCAATTTGGCAGTACGCCCAGAACATTGTTTTGAGAAGGGAAAGGGATATCTGTTTCAGGGTCTAAGCTAGGAGAGAAGAAGCCTCATGAGGTATTGGTCGGTCACATGTATGAACCAAAAGTTAATGATGAATTATGAATAATGTCATTCATGCAAATATAACTTGTCTGTGTAAGCAGTATATAAGAACTAACAGGACTGCCCTGATGGAGCTCCTGACTGAAGTGTACTATGGTGCATTGAGTTTGTTGGAACCTCTCCAGCTTGCTGTTAATAATGATTCATTTAAGATTGACTGCAGGTGTCCCTGGTGGTAATTTCCATGACAGCAGCAATAACTAATAATGATTTACCTAGTGTCGTTCAAGAGCTGTCACTATAAGGATATATATTGTGACTGTTAATTTAGTGAACCCTTTGCGCGCCAATCCCGTTGACGGGATTGATTTAACACCTAGTGAAATAGCAGCGCGCCAAATTCAAAAACAGAAATACTCAAAATAATAATTCATAAATAATACAAGTGTTAAACTTGGGTTTAAAGATACACTTCTTCTTAATCCAGCCACAGTGTCAGATTTCAAAAATACTTTATGGTGAAAGCAAACCATGCTATTATCTGAGGACAGCACCCCAGCAAACATACACATGAAAATCATAATTCAACCCGCCAGGCACAACATAAAAGTCAGATATAACATATAATGCATGCTTTACCTTTGAAGATCTTCTGTTGGCACTCCAATATGTCCATTAAACATCACAAATAGTCATTTTGTTCGATAAATTCTGTCGTTATATATCCAAAATGTCAATTTATTTGGCGCGTATGATTCAGAAAAATACACCAGTTCCAACTCACACAACATGACTACACATTATCTAATTAGTTACCTGCAAAATTGATCCAAACATTTCAAACAACTTTCCAAATCCAATTTTAGGTATTTTAAACGTAAATAATCTATACAATTTAAGACGGAATAAACTGTGTTAAATACCATAGGAAAACAAAGTGGAGGGAGCTTTCAGGTCATGCGCCTCAACCACAACAGTACACTTCACTCAAAACTCGTTCTGAACAGGGCTACTTCTTCATTTCTCAAAGGAAAAACCTCAACCAATTTCTAAAGACTGTTAACGTCCCGTGGAAGCGATAGGAACGGCAAGCAACTGCCTTAGAATTCTAAATTCCCCTTGAAAACCCA
Organism: Oncorhynchus tshawytscha; assembly: GCF_018296145.1. NCBI lineage: Eukaryota > Metazoa > Chordata > Actinopteri > Salmoniformes > Salmonidae > Oncorhynchus > Oncorhynchus tshawytscha. The sequence continues at coordinate 29,061,174 of NC_056450.1, read as the reverse complement.
TTGAAAAGTGACCTAAAAAAAATAATTCCTGGATGGTTTGTCCTCGGGGTTTCACCTGCAAAATAAGTTCTGTTATACTCAGACATCATTCAAACAGGTTTAGAAACTTCAATGTTTTCTATCCAAATCTACTAATAATATGCATATCCTAGCTTCTGGGCCTGAGTAGCAGGTAGATTAATTTGGGCACACTTTTCATCCGGATGTGAAAATAGTGCCCCCTAGCCTTAAGAAGTTTTAAATGGGCAATCAGCAGTTGCTTCATCCATTTTTGGACATATAAATTCATATCTACCCATTGATTCTTGAAGAACATAACTTGTTTTTTCAACTGTCTTACCCCATCAGAAACCAACATACAGTGCCTTGCGAAAGTATTCGGCCCCCTTGAACTTTGCGACCTTTTGCCACATTTCAGGCTTCAAACATAAAGATATAAAACTGTATTTTTTTGTGAAGAAACAACAACAAGTGGGACACAATCATGAAGTGGAACGACATTTATTGGATATTTCAAACTTTTTTAACAAATCAAAAACTGAAAAATTGGGCGTGCAAAATTATTCAGCCCCTTTACTTTCAGTGCAGCAAACTCTCTCCAGAAGTTCAGTGAGGATCTCTGAATGATCCAATGTTGACCTAAATGACTAATGATGATAAATATAATCCACCTGTGTGTAATCAAGTCTCCGTATATATGCACCTGCACTGTGATAGTCTCAGAGGTCCGTTAAAAGCGCAGAGAGCATCATGAAGAACAAGGAACACACCAGGCAGGTCCGAGATACTGTTGTGAAGAAGTTTAAAGCCGGATTTGGATACAAAAAGATTTCCCAAGCTTTAAACATCACAAGGAGCACTGTGCAAGCGATAATATTGAAATGGAAGGAGTATCAGACCACTGCAAATCTACAAAGACCTGGCCGTCCCTCTAAACTTTCAGCTCATACAAGGAGAAGACTGATCAGAGATGCAGCCAAGAGGCCCATGATCACTCTGGATGAACTGCAGAGATCTACAGCTGAGGTGGGAGACTCTGTCCATAGGACAACAATCAGTCGTACATTGCACAAATCTGGCCTTTATGGAAGAGTGGCAAGAAGAAAGCCATTTCTTAAAGATATCCATAAAAAGTGTAGTTTAAAGTTTGCCACAAGCCACCTGGGAGACACACCAAACATGTGGAAGAAGGTGCACTGGTCAGATGAAACCAAAATTGAACTTTTTGGCAACAATGCAAAACGTTATGTTTGGCGTAAAAGCAACACAGCTCATAACCCTGACCACACCATCCCCACTGTCAAACATGGTGGTGGCAGCATCATGGTTTGGGCCTGCTTTTCTTCAGCAGGGACAGGGAAGATGGTTAAAATTGATGGGAAGATGGATGGAGCCAAATACAGGACCATTCTGGAAGAAAACCTGATGGAGTCTGCAAAAGACCTGAGACTGGGATGGATATTTGTCTTCCAACAAGACAATGATCCAAAACATAAAGCAAAATCTACAATGGAATGGTTCAAAAATAAACATATCCAGGTGTTAGAATGGCCAAGTCAAAGTCCAGACCTGAATCCAATCGAGAATCTGTGGAAAGAACTGAAAACTGCTGTTCACAAATGCTCTCCATCCAACCTCACTGAGCTCGAGCTGTTTTGCAAGGAGGAATGGGAAAAAATGTCAGTCTCTCAATGTGCAAAACTGATAGAGACATACCCCAAGTGACTTACAGCTGTAATCGCAGCAAAAGGTGGCGCTACAAAGTATTAACTTAAGGGGGCTGAATAATTTTGCACGCCCAATTTTTCAATTTTTGATTTGTTAAAAAAGTTTGAAATATCCAATAAATGTCGTTCCACTTCATGATTGTGCCCCACTTGTTGTTGATTCTTCACAAAAAAATACAGTTTTATATCTTTATGTTTGAAGCCTGAAATGTGGCAAAAGGTCGCAAAGTTCAAGGGGGCCAAATACTTTCGCAAGGCACTGTATAAGCTTGTTTTACTCCAATGTTTGTAAACAAAGTAAATGTAAACAAACACTATATAGCCTCAACATGGTTGAAATTATAATTTTGATATCATAGATGGTCAGTCATTTTATGATGCCAAAATGCATCATACTGGCTGTATTTATGTATTTTGAAAGTTATATCTTTGTGTATTGCTGACTTGCAAAATATATTGGTACTGTATCAACAATGGTCTAGGCTAATGAAACGAATAGAAAAATATAGTTTTCTGTAGAGTTTTCCTTTAAGATACTTGGACGCTTCTGCTTATTGTCACTTGCTCAGAATTGTAGGCATACTGTTGCAAGCTAAGTTAGGGTTAAGTTTAGGAGTTAGGTTAAGGGAGAGAGATTAGCTAAAAGAGTTAAGGTTAAGGGTTAGCGAACATGCTAAGTAGTAGCAACCTTTGGGTTGCTAGATGTTCTTGTTATACCCTGCCATGACGTTAGCCTGTTGGGGAGGTATATGACCCCCACAAATACCTTTCCCCTTTTTCCTCTCTCTACTCTACTGATGTGACTATTGAAAATCCCTTTGTTAACATTGAGAGTCTGGTAATATCAAAAGGTGGGAAACTAAACCATATATCGGTAATCCAACCAGTTGAAAATATGCATTGGTACTTAATGAATATGATGTCAGATCAGTTGGCGTCTGAGACATTATTACTGATGATAGGATGACATAAATTGTATCTTGTAAATTCTACACATTCTAGTTATCAGATTCACATGGGATTGTTGTGCAATTTAAATAAACTATTTGTGAAAAGACTAAATGTAATTTTAGCTGATAAAGGAGAGAGTTGGTTGTCATAGAGTAAACTCTGCTCAGTCAGAGGCCCCGCCCATGTGAACAGATTTTGGTTGTAAACTATGAAACACGCCCTTCTTTCACCACTGTATAAACCCTTTGATGAAAATTCAACTTCCTGTTCCAAGGACGTGAGGACTTGCGGTCCCCGTGTTGAAAGGACAAAGACCACCTACAGAACTAAGCCAACCTCAGCAAGAACCTAACGAAATTAGTATTGAATTTCAATGTGAAGGTGACGATCGACACGCCCAAAGGACTAATTTCGACTATACCAGCCAGAATATTGCACGAGCTTAAAAGTATGGCAACCTGGTATGAATTTTGAACTCTTATTCACTCCAGAAGTGATACCCACTCTGCCCTCTAAATGTGGGCTAGGAGAGGACGGACAGAGTATCCATTCTACCACACGATGACGGTACTACCAAGTAGCCGTTCTATTCTTCAAAGGACAACCCGGTCTTCCATCTACGACCAACCGATCAAAGTGCAGCTCAGAGTAAATATTTATTGAGTTTTCTTTTTCCAAATGGGCAGTTATTTAGAATGCATAAAATACTGTATTTACGATAGCATAGCTGCCTACGGCTTGGAGACACAAAACCCTTTTTGTTCTTCAGTCTTCCTGCTCTTTCATTCAAACCCAACCCCCTTTCTTTGTGTAACCAGCCGTAACATATGTTCCGTCCGCTAGGGACGTTTTCCTTTGACATAATTTGTAATCAATGTATGATCCATTCTGTGTAGATGTAATTCTGTGGGATTATTTAGGTATTTAGTAAATAAATAATTAAACCAAATTTTGTATTGCTGATTGAACTTGTTAGCCAGGGTTCGTGAAGATAACCAAGAATTTACAACTTTCAGATGAGACTAAATAAGGTGACGATTAAATATTGACTGCTATTGAGGTAAAAGATTACCAGGTCTTTAAGTTTATTTGGAAGATAACAGCTCTATAAACATTATTTCGTGGTGCCCTGACTTTCTTGTTAATTATTTATCTGATTAGCTTAATCAGGTAATATTAATTACAGAGAAATGATTTTATAGAATAGCATGTCATATCACTTAATCCGGCATAGACAAAGACACGACAACCCCTACTCATCCGCCCCAACCAGCCACCCTGCTTTAGTGTTTAAGTAACCATCTGTCGTATGTAACCATATCAAACGTAAAATAGCATATTATTTTGAGTGTCCTATATTTACATTTACTATGTTACGTCTAGTCTACGAGACCAGGCTGTTAATTTTTGCATGGTGGGCAGTTGTCACGTATGAGTTATGACACTAGGAGGCTATATCAACCCTTTCACATTTTTTGCACATCCCTCTCTAAGGTGTTGAGGTTGGTGATTATAGATCTTCCTCTGGGAAATGAGGAAGGCAACCTTTTCTATGTCAGCATACCCCTAAAATACAGATTGGGATGGTGCGGAAGATAACCTGCCTGTGTCAGCATACCCCTGAGATACAGATTGGGGATGTGAGGAAGATAACCTGCCTGTGTCAGCATACCCCTGAGATACAGATAACCTGTCTGTGCCAGTGTACCCCAGAGAGACAGAGGCTCATTATGCTTCAAAAATATTCTGGGTTTATCAGAGGTTCTAAATCTACATCAAATATATTAATTTGATATATAACACATAGATAAGTAACAAGGTATTTTGAGAAGATTAAATATTCTGACATTTGGCTAAATACTGTTTTAGTAGTGCCATCTAATTAGAGACAATGAGCCAAGTCACCAGGTGTGCATTATTTGTTCCACATTTTAACCTGGATGCTTTAATAATATGAAGGTAGTGCAGAAGCTTGATATCAGCGCAGATTTATTGCCTTTGTATTGCAATACAAGCTTATTTTTAACTTGTGCACTGACCTGTGTTTTCAGTGTTATAATTCATACATTTTTGAAAGCTTTGCAAGGATTAATTGTAATTTGTTGGTCTGGTTGACAACTGCTTTAACCAAATATGCTCTTTGAGGTACACTGCACACAAAGGCCAGTAATTTGCATCCTCTGAGGGATGCACAGTCTCCATTGGCAAACCAACGCACCTGAACAGGTGGTATCAGATACGCTCAATAATTGCTGAAATAAAGAGGAAATTATACCCTGCCTGCACCTGGTGTCCCCCTGTGAACACCCTTATGACAAATACCAATTACACTCAGGATGAAGGAAAACTATTTGAACATTTAAAAAACTATATAGGATATTCATCCATAATTGTTAATACATTTTAAGACTTGTCATAAGCATGTATAACCCCTCATCTCATACAGCAGGGTAGCCTAGTGGTTAGAGTGTTGGACTAGTAACCGAAAGGTTGCAAGTTCAAATCCCTGAGCTGACACGGTACAAATCTGTCGTTCTCCCTCTGAACAGGCAGTTAACCCACTGTTCCTAGGCCGTCATTGAAAATAAGAATTTGTTCTTAGCTGACTTGCCTAGTTAAATAAAGGTATAAAAAATATTTAAAAAATACATCAAGCCATCTTGATGGTGGTTGATAATCTTTGGTAAGGTGAGTAGGAAGTTGGATATCTTGTTGGTAGTTGAATATCTTTGGCAAGAGCGTGCCGTCACGTGAACCAATGAAAACGCTTAAATATATGACGTCTGCAACGCCATCTTCTCTTATGCAGCATCGTGATAAATACAGTGGTAAAGGACAAAGTCGCCATGCATGGTATGCAATGAAGTAAGTAACAGATCATTAACGGCATTTTACTTTGTCTGTATGCTACCTTGCTTGCTACTTAGGTAATTGAAAATACTGTGAGTGTTAAAACACGAGGAACAGAAGAGATAATGTTTCAGAGGAAGAGTCAAAATATCAAGTACTTCCTGAGTCTTGTGCCAGGGAAACGTCGCTTTGGAGTATACAGATTTCTGCCCGTCTTCTTCTGTATTGGAGGTGTGATGGAATGGGTCATGATCAACGTGAGGATTGGAAGGGAGACATTCTGTAAGTATTCAAACCTCTGGCTGATTTTATCTGCACTGTCAAACTAGCGCACACGATTGAAGCATCACTGTCTGTGGATGTACGTACAGTAGAACTGCTGCTTTGCCAAGAGCCCAGACTTCTACTGTTGTAACATGGGGTGGTGGTTAACGTTAGTGCACTGGCCCTGTACGTTTCTGTTTTAACCCACATTCAGGTTGTTCACTACAGTGGTGTCAACAGTGGGGTAGTCCTTTATCTCAGGCCTTTTAATGGAGATACATTGTGTGTGGATGCATAGAAGGGAGTGTGCCTGTGGCCTCCCAATGTGAGTACTACCTCTGCCACAAGAGCCCAGGCTTGTATGGTGCTTGTCCTGAAACCAAAGGGTCACTAATTCAAACCCTGCTCCAGTTGTTCCTCTGAAATCGACACTGGATTCAGACAACTTTGGCTACTGCTGAGGTTACAGTAAATACAAGTCTGTTGGTCCTCTTCAAAAAGCTAAGATTGTGCAATTAAGTCAATGGTTGAGCTACTGTAAAGAATTTAATATATTTTTAATTATAGAATCAGTTAACCATTCTTCTGTTTCATTCATCTCCATTTCTCCCTCAGATGATGTCTACAGAAGAAAGAAGTCAGAGAGAGAATACCAGCAGAAGATCGAGGATGGATTGATTGTACTTACTAAACCAGTAGCCAAGTGAATTACTGAACCAGTAGCCACTATAATGGAAGTAGAACACTTGAGATGTGATCGGGACACAAACACTGGTGTTTGCAATGCAATGGACTTGAGGCGAACATTTCTGGATGGTTCAAAAGACTGGTATTTAATGTATTTAATGAAAACATGTTTATTTATGTACTCTTTGTGATACTGAGCTTGGATGAAACATTTTTCATAGCCAAATGTGACAACGTGATAGTTGTCTAATAAAGGTTACATTACTCAGTGGAGGCATCGCAGTGTCGTTTTAATCATTTTATATTGTTTTTATTCTGATAAATGAATATAAACATTTACGTCAAATTACATGTTCTACCCATTTAAAATATAGGTAAACAGTTTCAAATGTTAGCAAATTGTAGTTACTTTATGTACATTTATTAGCCATTATTATTTAAAGTAGATGAATGCAACGGATGCAATTTCCAGATGTGTTATTGGAAATATAAAACATTGATAAAAAATGGTCAAGAGTATTGTGCATATAGTTATGTTGTGTAAGAGAACTCCTGTCCTACGTAAGAGGACACCAATTTAACCAATCATGGCTCGTAAGATGACCTAAGAGACATTCAATTGTAACTTACAAAACAAACACATTTCTCATATTACATAGCTCTGCTCTATATATCGTAACATACCAGTACACACTTCTCATATTACATGCCACTGCTGTGCTATGGTCTATTGACTTGTGTTTTACATTAGTTGGCCCTTTTCACAAGGGAACCCCTCACTGTAGTATTGTGGTCCTCACTAGACTGTATCCCACTGGTTCAGTGGTACGGTCCAATGGGCAGGGCCCTGAGGCAAACAAAGCTGTTGGGATGCTTGGCCAGCATCAGAGGGTTGCCATCCAGTCTCACCTCCTCCATGTTGGCTCTGATGTACTGAGTGTTGTTGCCTTGGCAGAAGGTCTCATCCGATAGCGTGGTGATCTTATTGTTCTGCAGGGGGAGTAGATTAGAAGACAGATGTTGGTTGGTAAAAACTTTTTTGTTTTGTTTTTTTATACTCTAAAATGTGTTAGGTGAAAGATACATATTTGTCTAAACATTATTGCTGTGTGAGCCAAAGTTGTAAACAGACATATAGGTGCACAATGTGGAGACTCTCTGGAAGTTGTGGGATTGCCTCCAGCTCGTTATTGCCAAGGTAGAGGTACGCCATCTTGGTGAGTTTCTGAGAAAAGAGATTTGATGTTTTGTTTACATACTACAGAGTATTTCAGGTAAGATTCATGTTTGGCATAGAAATTGTTGTTGAAATTCTATTGACATTCAATGCAACCATTACTCAGACTGTAAAATGTTACTGTATGTAAAAAAAAAATATATAGTGTTTGCTCCAGAATCTTGGACTGACTTTCTGGCTTACCTTAAAAGCAGTTGACTTTATACCCTTGGTTTTAAGCTGGTTGTAATTGGCATTGAAGGATATGAGTTTGGCAGGTAACATGGGTAGTTTGGCCAGCTTGTTCTCTGAGAGATTGAGCTCTTCAAGGAGGGCAAGCTTTGAGAAAGCTCCGTCTTCTATCTCAGAGATGAGGTTTCCAGTCAGATCGATTCTTCTCAAAGTTGCTATAAAATGTTAAAGACCATAAACTTTAGAGATGTTCACTAAAAAAGTTTGAGTGATAAGTGAATAACATCTTAATGTTTAATTTTTTTTATTTTTAAGTCCACGATGTTACAAAGCTACTCTAATCACTAACCAATGTCTGCAAAGTCTTTGTTGGTGATTTTTGTGATTTTGTTGTAGCGTGCGTAGAGATAGGCAGTTTCCTTGGGCAGGGATGGAACTGCTGTCATCTCAGGGGAGACCTCCTCACAGTATACTGACCCAGTCAGACACACACACAGTAGGCACGTGGGCAGCTCTGAAATCCATAGCCATGTCCTTTAAATGCATTCTCCTTCAGCAATGACTTCCAAGTTTTCCTATCGATCAGCCAAGTAATCCCTCCCTGTATTCATCTCTCTTCATTCTTTATAGAAACCTAACATAAACGTGTGCCATAGTAGTCAACGGGGCACTACATGTAACATTCCTGCTGTAATGTGTGGTTGTTTAATGCATTCACAAAGGGGAAAACAGCTCATTAGACCTAGCACATGGCCTTAATAAATAAGTGATTGTGAATGCCTTTTCTCCAGTGTGTCTCGAGAGAATACACTCACCACCCTCATCTTTCGGAGCTGCTGCTGGGCTTGTATCTGAGTCTCCAGTGGTGTCATAGTCTGGGATGGTCACAACCTCTTTCTGTGGAATTGTTTAGAAGAAATGTCTCCAGATCACCTCACAAGAGAAGACATAAGCTGGCTATTTTATTTCACACCAACTGAGTTTTCCTAACGGTCTGATTATCTGCTAAGCAAGTATTTATAATCTCAGACACCAATGTATAGTCTTCACAGACTAATGTATGTTGAGTCATCATTTAGGCAGGGATAGGGTTTGGCACCTGGTGTGTGGGACTTTTACAACTCTCATATGCAAACTTTAAGCTTTATAGTTGTATTATAGATTCTGCTAAGTTTTTAGAGGTATGGATCCTGCCTCAAAAACACATTCTCATAAACTCTAAACAAAATCAAATAATCATGAATTTGCCCAAAAACATTTACAAAAGATTACCTTAGGTTTCCTTGCTTCCATGTATCCATTTCTTGCTGCAGAAGAGAGCATCCACGGTACCAGAATAATGGTGAAAAACAAAGTCCTCAGGTCTATCATTGTGTCTAACAGCTGGGATGGGAGCAGAACCGTACTGAGGACAGAGGGGTAGGGCTGTGAGTACTGGGCTGAGATCTGAGTGAGCAGGAGAATTTTCCATCCAGTTTTAAAGAAAAGCTGCTAGTGGAGTATTAAGTAAGACTAGGAAACAAACCTTAACCCAATATTTGCTGTCAAAGTAGCCTTCTCATCTCATCAGTTTTGACAGCTTTTGGAAATTGGCATGTTTTAGAAAATTGTGAAATATGACAGTAGGCCTTGGATGCATGTCATTTCAGGTTAAACCACACCGGTTCATAACATTTGAAAATAAAACATTCAACTCTAATGGTTTTAAGCCAAACATATCTTTATTTTTCATGTAACAAACCTTTATGTTATTGATGTTATGGTTTCTCTATCAACAATGGACTCGTTGGGCAGGATCATGGTTGTGTTCAGTAGGCATGAAAATACATGTTCCTATTGGACATTCATTCCTCCTGTTTAGTGCCCACTGAACACAACCCAGTTGATTGAGGCGTCTGTATGTTAGAGGGTAAGGCTGCCATTGTAAGCTCAGGTGTATTCATTACGCCAATTGTTATGGATGTTATGGACTAGAAAGTGTTATAAAGTGATGAAAAGATTAACATGTATATCAAGAGTGTAAAATGAACATGTATAACAAGAGTGTAAAATGAACATGTATAACAAGAGTGTAAAATGAACATGTATAACAAGAGTGTAAAATGAACATGTATAACAAGAGTGTAAAATGAACATGTATAACAAGAGTGTAAAATGAACATGTATAACAAGAGTGTAAAATGCAAGTAAAACCCACTTGTTTGCCTTATTATTGTTTTTATGCAACTTGTCAGAGACCCTTGCATCCCTATACATTCAACCATTATGTTGGAAAGGTTCACTTTGAAATAAAAAGAAGACCTTTGTCCCTTTAGGATGGACTGGCAAACCCCTGTGCTGTGTATGTTGGAAAAACAGTTGGAAAAAGTTCATGGAAAAAGGCTGGCTTTTAAAAACAAGAACTATTTATCTGGAAAATACTGACTGGTGTGGACAGAGTGCAGAGAGAGAGAGAACTTAAACGTAAAGAGCAGTGGGATATGATTACTGGAATTTTGGACAGAACTCTTTTGCATGAAGTGATTATAAAATCTAATGCCAAAGCAAGCAATGAAGAAAGGAATGTATTCTTCTTACTAACACCTCCCTTTCTTACTTAAAACTCCAACAAAAATGTTTCCCCTGGTCTCTCGTGGTTTTATTTGGAAATGTTTTGTGTAGAAGCGTTTGTTACAAGTCAGCATCTACTGTCTGCCCCTCCTATAATTTTTCAGAGTGCAGGTGTCCATCCAGTTGCTCAAACTTGGTTCATGTGAGAAAAACAGTTTTACTTGAGAGCTTATCCAACTATGGGAGCAGCCAATATTAAGACAAATGCATACCTAAAAGTATGTGTAAGTTTTGTTTAAACTGTTGCTCTCAAACTAGGCTGTACACATAAACAATTGAACTATCTCTCTTTTGCTTCTATACAAATTAAAAACATTCCTCATCCTAAGTACCTTGACAGTTTTCCTACATTTCGCACCATTTTCCATGAAAAGATATACAAGGTTCTCCTCTGGCTGTTCTCATGTTTTTCCATGCCTCATTTTTCCAATTGGCAAGGTTTATGTGAGATATTTAAAATCATTTTAATGCAATAACAATATGGTGTAATTTATTATTCATTATTATTAGCATTATTATATTCATCATACTCTCAGTGCACTTTTGCAAAGCAATATCACTTATATTCAAAGGTGATGAGATGGGAATTTTGGCTATATTTTTATAAAGTAGATGTGTGGTCCTAGAAGTGAATTCCCAGAGTGAGACATATCATGTTAATATGTGATACAGTAGATACAAACATGCTTCTATAGTTTTTGTGTAAGGTGTGACTGACCATTTTCCCCCCATAGTTTATTCCCCATTTATTTGCTACTCAGAATCTTGGACTCCATGAGCATGTGGATATGATTTGATTACTTAAACAGAGGTGTACTTTCACTGAAGTCTGCTTTAGACATAAAAAGAGGTTTAATGGGAGTCTTTGTAGAATCTGCTGCACAGGACAAGTCGTACCTAGACACTGAAACTGTGTTGCCCTTTTATGACTGCCTGTCTTATTGAAAAAAGGTAAGTATGTGGAAATGGTTCATTGCTGTAACAGATCAAATTAATGATAAACGAGTTACTTTGGCAAGAGCAGAGATTCAAGCCTTTTGGGTCCATATCATCTCACTTCAGGGACAACAAACCAGCCAAAACAAATGCTTTTTTTCATTTTATATTATGCTTATTACCGATCAATGATTTGTTTTAGACAAAAAGCATATTGTTTCACTCCCATTGAGAGCAGTCGATGGAAATAACTGTAGATGGAAATACTGTAGATGGAAATACCAAACCAAAAGAAAGGACAAAGTCATCTCTGATGGTATGCAACGGCAAATATGTTCCCCTAAAAAGTATTCTACAATTGCTAGCAGCTGTTTATCATACATCTGCTTTGTCGATGAGAATCTGAAGCTTCAGTTTACTTCCCAAGCTTCATTCCTTGAGTGTGTGCTGGTTTTCTTCCTGACCGTCTTAGTCAATTCTTTTTGCTCTTTACAGACTAGAAATGCAATTTCTCAACCTCATTGCAGGTGTAGGGTTACACTATCCATTGTGCTCCTCTTGTGCTCATTTCCCTGCCACCATTTCACTCTTCACTATCATTACAAAATCTGTGTTATTCATAAATCAACTGAGTGCCTTTGTGCAATACTGACCCCCTAAGTTGGAGTGGTCAAACATGCTTATGTCACTGCTCCTTTGCCTTTCGTGAAGGGATGGAAGATCAGAACCTCTACTACAATCTGATAATACATGGGGTCAGTATTTTCAGTCAGCTGCAGCTCAGGCTCCAAGTGACCTAAATATCCCGCCATCTAACAACTTATCTTCAACCTGATCAACACCTGTGGTGTATTCATTACTTCTTTCAACAGAAACGGTTTACTATCCAAACGACTGCAAACAGAATGAAACAAGGAGGGACCTACCAGAATTTATCCAAAAGAAACTTGTTCTGTAGCAAACGGTTTGTTGCAAAACATTTAGCAACAATTGGCGTAATGAATACACCTGAGCTTACAATGGCAGCCTTACCCTCTGTAACATACAGACGCCTCAATCAACTGGGTTGTGTTCAGTGGGCACTAAACAGGAGGAATGAATGTCCAATAAGAACATGCATTTTCATGCCTACTGAACACAACCATGATCCTGCCCAACATGAGTCCATTGTTGATAGAGGAACAGTTGCTTTTGAGGAATTTATTACAAATACAACTAATTGTAATATAATCTATACAACTTTTGCTTCAGGACAGTACTTAAGTTACAGATCATGGAACTAATGGAAAACAATTTAACATTTTCATGAGTCACAACAAACAGGGTGTGGCAGTAATACTAAAATCTTTAAAGGGATACTTTGGGATTTTGGCCATGAAACCCTTTATCTACTTCCCCAGAGTAAGATGATCTCGTGGGTACCATTTATGTCTCTGCATGCAGTATGAAGGAAGTTGCTAACGACTGGAAGTCTATGGTATCTGCTAGCATGCTAACAGATACCCATAAACTTCCAGTCATTGTGCCAACACTAGTTACCATTGGCTTACAAAATTAGCTTTAACTTCCTTCATACCTGACACAGATATATAGAAATGGTATCCACGAGTTAATCTGACACTAGGGAAGTAGAAAGGGCCTTATTGTCAAAATCCCTAAGAATCCCTTTTAATGTCTTAATTACATCAAAACGTGGGGCAGAACTGATACAGTAGTGCACAGAGAAAGCTCTGAACATAAAAAAAATATTAGCTTGAGACGGTCATCATGAACAAATTGGAGGGGCTTGGCCTTCCAAATCTCAGTTCTTCCTTGCAGCTGACCATGTCTGTTGTGTTGGCATTAGTTGGCACTGGTGGAGTGGACTCGTAGAGGATGCAGATGGAGCCATCCTCTCCTATCCGATAGGACACCTCGTATGGATCGACCCACATCGTCAGTTCACTGGGCAGGAGTGAGAAGAGTTGTTCTCGGGTGAGTCCAATAGTGCAAGCTGCTTGGCCAATCAAGGGGTCCATTTTGTGGTTGATCCTGAGACATCTGTACCCCGAGCCTTTGCATGGAGCCTGGGGGAACCAGTGGTGTTGGTAGTGCTCTGTAAGAGGGCAATGAGAGCAAAGCATTAGACCCAGCTCAGAGGTAATTAAGCTAGTTTGCTTAATAGTAACTAACTAGTAGTCTATAGGCTCTGAAATGTCAACACAACAACAATGGCTTTTACATAGCTAGCTACATACTCTACCTGCTAAAGCTTCCTCCAAGGAATGGGTGAAATCTTTCAGTAGGTCTTCGGACAAGTATCCAGTTGCTCTCAGCAATCTGGCAACAAAGCTGGCCGCTGTTGAGACTTCAGTTTTCATTTTCGAAGCAGACGCTATTTATCTCATCAGCCAGACGTTGAATAGCAACGAGCCCAAGTTGGCTCTATATCCGAAATGTCAAGCTAAATGTAGACTTTCCTCAGTTGAAACAAAGGCTACACAACAATGTCCAGAGACAACCAGTTGCCGTTTGTCTTTCTTTTGTCCAGTTGTAAAAGCTAGCTAACGTCAGTTGCAAAACGGAAGCCACAATAATTCACTGAGACAATGTAGGGTTAGGAGCTACAATTTGGCACCTACACGTCCGATAATTTGATTGGATCTAGTGAAAATAAATAACTTTAGATACAAAACATTTTCAGATAATTGATTTAATGTTCATAGAACATGATAACTTCACCCCTTAGCTGCTAAACATTCGTTTTGCGTCACAAAGCCACATCTACCAATCAGACCAAACGTTGTTTAAATGACGTCACATAGCTTCTTTCGCTATGGTGACGCAGCACCTCAATCGAAGAACTCAATCACAGCGCCACCTGTGAGTTTAAAAAATGTACTACATCAAATACCACATTTTACAACTCAGGCCAAAAGCTCTTTCTTGCGGCACTTTACTATTTCTAAACTAAAGCAAGGCATACACCTAATATTGCACACCCTTTTCAGACTACTGAACTGACCCAGCCAAGCTTTACTATGCCAACCTGATTACACATTCATAGTGAGAGAGAGAGCTCTATTATCTATTTATTTTTTTTATCTTATTTTTTATTATCCATTTCACTTGCTTTGGGAATGTAAACATATGTTTCCCATGCCATCCTGAGTGAGTCTGATCACACCTCTTCAAACTGTCCTGCAGATGATGTCCTGCAGATGAGGATAGTCCACAGATCCACAAAGACTTCAAAAACAAATCCATTTTTGATAAACTCCCATATCTACTGGGTGAAATTCCAGTGTGCACACTGATGGCCTTGAGATAGAAGCTGTTTTTTAGTCTCTCGGTCCCAGCTTTGATGCACCTGTACTGACCTCGCCTTCTGGATGATAGCGGGGTGAACAGGCAGTGGCTCGGGTGGTTGTTGTCCTTGATGATCTTTATGGCCTTCCTGTGACATCGGGTGGTGTACGTGTCCTGGAGGGCAGGTAGTTTGCCCCCAGTGATGCGTTGTGCGGACCTCACTACCCTCTGGAGAGCCTTACGGTTGTGGGCGGAGCAATTGCCGTACCAGGCGGTGATACAGCCCGACAGGATGCTCTCGATTGTGCATCTGTAAAAGTTTGTGAGTGCTTTTGGTGACAAGCCGAATTTCTTCAGCCTCCTGAGGTTGAAGAGGCGCTGCTGCGCCTTCTTCACGATGCTGTCTGTGTGGGTGGACCAATTCAGTTTGTCTGTGATGTGTACGCCGATGAACTTAAAACTTACTACCCTCTCCACTGCTGTTCCATCGATGTGGGTAGGGGGGTGTTCCCTCTGCTGTTTCCTGAAGTCCACAATCATCTCCTTAGTTTTGTTGACGTTGAGTGTGAGGTTATTTTCCTGACACCACACTCCGAGGGCCCTCACCTCCTCCTTGTAGGCCGTCTCATCGTTGTTGGTAATCAAGCCTACCACTGTTGTGTCGTCCGCAAACTTAATGATTGAGTTGGAGGCGTGCGTGGCCACGCAGTCGTGGGTGAACAGGGAGTACAGGAGAGGGCTCAGAACGCACCCTTGTGGGGCCCCAGTGTTGAGGATCAGCGGGGTGGAGATGTTGTTACCTACCCTCACCACCTGGGGGCGGCCCGTCAGGAAGTCCAGTACCCAGTTGCACAGGGCAGGGTCGAGACCCAGGGTCTCGAGCTTGATGACGAGCTTGGAGGGTACTATGGTGTTAAATGCTGAGCTGTAGTCGATGAACAGCATTCTCACATAGGTATTCCTCTTGTCCAGATGGGTTAGGGCAGTGTGCAGTGTGGTTGAGATTGCATCGTCTGTGGACCTATTTAGGCGGTAAGCAAATTGGAGTGGGTCTAGGGTGTCAGGTAGGGTGGAGGTGATATGGTCCTTGACTAGTCTCTCAAAGCACTTCATGATGACGGAAGTGAGTGCTACGGGGCGGTAGTAGTTTAGCTCAGTTACCTTAGCTTTCTTGGGAACAGGAACAATGGTGGCCCTCTTGAAGCATGTGGGAACAGCAGACTGGGATAGGGATTGATTGAATATGTCCGTAAACATACCAGACAGCTGGTCTGCGCATACAACCCATATTTATGCTTATTTATTTTCCCTTGTGTACTTTAACCATTTGTACATAGTTACAACACTGTATATATATAATTTGACATTTGTAATGTCTTTATTGTTTTGAAACTTCTGTATGTGTAATGTTTACTGTTCATTTTTATTGTTTATTTCACTTTTGCATATTATCTACCTCACTTGCTTTGGCAATGTTAACACATGTTTCCCATGCCAATAAAGCCCCTTGAATTGAAATGGAATTGAATTGTCACCCCACCCAGTACTAAACACACCCAGGTCAGACAACTGCACTGCTCCTCCATCATTGAGAGGGATAAATTCACAGAGCTGGAGAGGGACATGGTGGAGCTCAGAGAGCTAGTCCACACAATCCAGACAGAACAAACTCACAAAACAGACTAGCACAACAACACGCCCCCAACAAGACCAGGAGGGCAGAAGGTGGAGATGGACGGCTGTCTGAGAGAGCTGGCTGCTCTACGGACTGAGGTGAGAGAACCCAAAGAGGCACACATGGCACTGAAGGAGGTGAGAAAGCTGAGGTGTGAAAGAGAGCAAGACACTCCCCCAGAGAAGCCAGCAGAACAGCCGACCTCAGACCCGGACCACATCCTCAACACCACAACGGGACAGACAACACAGGACACACCAACCCAAAAGACACCCCCCGCTAACAGCCCCCCTGTCAGCTCCCCTGATAGCTCTCTTGACAACTCCCACACATCCACTGAGGACACACAAAAGCCAGAGATTGTGCTCCTCATTGACTCAAATGGCAAATACATTCAAGAGGTTAAACATTTTCCCAAACACAAAGTGGCTAAACTCTGGTGCCCAAACACTAGGCATGCCCTGGCGCTGTTGTCAGAGTGCAGACTAGGGTCCCCCAGCCACATCATAATTCACACAGGCACAAATTACCTGAGGGCACAGCAGGAAAGGGTGGCCACAGCACTCAAGGGAGTGACTGAAAAAGCTTATTTCACTTTCCCCAACGCACATCTCAAACATGCTACCACAAAAAAACATTCACCCTGTCACCATACAGCGGGTGAATGCAAGAACTTCGTGAGACTGTGCCTCAAAACCTAATGTCTACCTGGCCCACCACCATCCTGGATTTAAACAGCATTTACGACCAGGTCCACCTACAATGTATGTCACGACTCCGACCGAAGGTGGTTCCCCTTCCTGTTCGGGTGGCGCTCGGCGGTCGTCGTCATCGGCCTACTAGCTGCCACTGATCCCTTTTTTCCCCTTTTCTGTTTATTGGTTTCACCTGTGTTTGATGGATGGAACATGTCCTCCATCATACCACCGTCCTCCATCGGATAGGATCGGCGATGGACCAGATGATGGAGAGAATGGGCCGATGGGAAACGAGTGGTCTCCTCTCTGCACCTTTGGTTCCTCCAGCGCTGAATCCACCTTCTCCTCCCTCCCCCTCCGGCTTCGGCGCACTACGTCTTGCGCTCCCGAGGGATTATGATGGAGCGGCGGGGTGTCAGGGGTTCTTGCTCCAACTTGAACTGTACCTGGCGAACGTGAGACCCACTCCCTCTGGAGCGGAGAGGGTGAGTGTCCTCGTCTCCTGCCTGACGGGTCGTGCTCTGGAGTGGGCAAATGCGGTCTGGAATGGCCCAGACTCGGCGAAGGAGCACTACCCAGAATTCACCCGCCGCTTTCGTGCCGTGTTTGATCACCCTTCAGAGGGCCGAGTGACTGTTCCACCTTAGGCAGGAGAAGAGGAGCGCACATGATTACGCTTCGGAGTACCGGACCTTGGCCGCTGGGGCTGGGTGGAACGACAGGGCCCTGATAGACCACTACCGGTGAGGTCTCCGGGAGGACATCCGCAGGGAGCTAGCATGTCGGGACACCACTCTCTCCCTTGATGAACTCATAGACATATGTCTATCCGGCTGGACAATCTGCTGGCTGCCCGTGGGCGTTCGGCGAGGGTCCTGTTCGTTCCACCACCTAGCACTCCCGCTCCCATTCCTATGGAGTTAGGGGGGGCCGTGCCGAGGGGTACCGGAGGAGGAGGCTCCCCCTTCACCAGCTGTGGTCGGAGAGGACACACTGACGATCGGTGCTGGGGGGCCCGTCTGGGAGTCGAGAGGGCAGGCGGAACACTTCTCGGTCACCCCAGGTGAGTCAGCACCAAACTCACCTAGAACCGTTTCATGTGTCTCTCCTCAGGCCGGTGGTAGCTGGTCCCCTGCAGGACGATGAGGTTCTGGAGGTCCACCCACCCACTCTGGACATCGAAGGGTCCCCGGCGTACACGATACGGGCCATTCTGGACTCGAGACACCGGGTGAGGGGCCTGCAGTACCTCATGGACTGGGAGGGGTACGGTCCGGAGGAGAGGTGCTGGGTACCGGTGGGGGACATCTTGGACCCGCCTGCTGGTTGTGCAGGATTATTCGATGTACATGTGTACACGTCTGTATGTCATGGTTGTCCGTGTGTTTGAGTTTTTTGCTGGACTGTTTAAGTCCCCATGTTTGGGGCATTTGTTTTGGTTGGCATCTGTTCACCATTGTGGTGCATTAAAAGTTAGCGCTACCCCGAACTCTCTGCTTCCTACGCCTGACTTTTTCCCCACTACACCCCGGGCATTACAATGCAGCAATCCCAACTTTTGCCAGGACCCTGAAGGATGTCACCCTCAACCGTAGCCCCAGCACCTCACACAGGAGCAACAGAGTAACGGACACCCCGCCCAGACCAGCGAGACACCCTCCCAGACCTGAGAGACCCCCTCCTGAGGGCCTGCACAAAGAGAACCCACGCCAAGAGGACCTACACCCAGACCACAGCATCACCAGCCACACCCCAACCAGCTACGACCACACCAAGCAAACCCTGGCCACACCCTGTATAGGCGCCCCCATATCAGACCTATTCCCCTTCTGCCCACCCCATGTCCCCCGCCCCTGTGACAAGGACCTCAACATGACAACAGGACATATGCCTAGGCTGTGAGCAGAGTGACAGGCCCAGCCTATTACACCCGCCCAAGCCCCATCCTGCGACCTAAGAGGTATGTATCAGATGCTCAACATGCTCTGCTCACACCTACTGTGATGGTCTGGGCCTAAACCACACAAAACTACACTAGACACAATGGAACACAAATCATTTACTATCTCATCCTGAAATATACAAGATCTGAGGTAGTCTGCCTTTGTCCTAAAGAACAGGAACCCAGACTTCATCAAAGAAATTGGAAATACAGACATTGACATCCTACAAGAACAATGGTATAAAGGAGACGGACCCACTGGTTTGCCTTATAGGTTACAGAGAGCTGGTAGTCCCATCCACCAAACTACCAGGTGTGAAACAGGGAAATAACAGGGGGTATGCTCAGGGGGTATGCTAATTAGAGCAGACCTAACCCACTCTAACCCACTTTATCACTGACCTCAACCCAGAGTCTCTTAGAGCGTTTACAGTCAGTCCACTGACACCCCTATCAGATCACACAAAATCACACTCTACTTGAACAGTGCTATGCTCAATCACGAAGCATCAAAGCCAAAGGAACTGAATAATATTAAGAAATACTATAGCTGGAAGGAAAGTAGTGTGTAAATATACCAAAAAACAATTAGGCAACAGCAAATTCAATCCCTTCAAAATAATTTTCTATTAATGTTTCACTGTAATAGTGAAGGAGTAAACTTGGCAGTAGAAAACCTAAACAGTCAATTTGACCTCTCAGCTTCCCTATCAAATCTAAAAATGTCAAGCAGATAAACTAAAAAAATTAACAACAATGACAAATGGTTTGATGAAGAAAGCAACAACCAAAGAAAATATCCTCAATGTACAACGTAAAACACCAAATAATGCATGCAGAGCAGAATTAGGCCGATACCCGCTAATTATCGAAATCCAGAAAAGAGACGTTAAATTCTACAACCACCTAAAAGGAAGCGATTCCCAAACCTTCCATAACAAAGCCAACACCTACAGAGAAATTAACCTGGAGAAGAGCCCCCTAAGCAAGCTGGTCACAAACACAAACAGACCCCACAGAGCCCCAGGACAGCAACACAATTAGACCCAACCAAATCATGAGAAAACAAAAAGAGAATTACTTGACACATTGGAAAGAATTTACGAAAAAACAGAGCAAAATGGAATGGTATTTGCCCCTAAACAGAGAGTACACAGTGGCATAATACCTGACCACTGTGACTGACCCATAATTAAGGAAAGATTTGACTATGTACAGACTCAGTGAGCATAGCCTTGCTATTGAGAAAGGCCGCCGAAGGCAGACCTCGCTCTCAAGAGAAGACAGGCTATGTGCACACTGGCCACAAAATGAGGTGGAAACTGAGCTGCACTTCCTAACCTCCTGCCAAATGTATGACCATATTAGCGACACATTTTTCCCTCAGATTACACAGATCCACAAAGCATTTTTTTTAAAATCTGATTTTGATAAATTCCCATATCTATTGGGTGAAATACCACAGCAACAAGATTTGTGACCTGTTGCCACAATAAAAGGGCAACCAGTGAACAACAAACACCATTATAAATACAACCTATTTTTATGTGTATTTATTTTCCCTTTTGTACTTCAACTATTTGCACATCATTACAACACTGTACATAGACATAATTTGACATTTTAAATGTCTTTATTCTTTTGTGAGTGTAATGTTTACTGTACATTTATTGTTTATTTAACTTATGTTTATTATCTATTTCACTTGCTTTAGCAATGTAAACATATGTTTCCCATGCCAATAAATTTAAATTGAGATAGACAGCCCAGCAAAATAGTCTTTGCTCTGTTTTATTGCCTCTGTTTATGCCAATGACTGTAAATATAATGGACACTGATCATGTGACACAATTCATAATTTGTATTTTTTTTAAACTGCATTGTTGATTAAGGGCTTGTAAGCATTTCACAGTAAGGTCTACTACACCTGTTGTATTCGGCCCATGTGACAAATTCAATTGGATTTGATTTCTATGTGAGACTCAATAGCAAATTAAGACAGTCATGGAGGGCGTTATCCAGTACTCATGTTAGGCAGCTAGCTACAGTTACCCATAGCTGGCTAGCTAGTTTTATAATTTGATCGGAAGTTGATGATATTGCTATGCAACCTCTTGCTAGCTTGTTAGCATAACAAATGACTAGCTATACATTTCGGCTGTGTTCGTAAATTCAGAGCGAGTTGCCATATTGTCTGTTACAAATTCAGAGCGTTTCCCTTTCGGAGCGCAGCTTTGGTCGAGGTGTCATAACAGCAGTCAAGCTCACAAGCTAGCTTCCAGACACAAATGAGAGAAGGCCTCACTCTGACCATTTTACTCACCCAAGCGGAGCTGGTTAGGCTTTTTTCATGTTATCCAGAGCTTTGGTGATAGTCACTGTGCTGCTTGTGTAACAGTTTAACTTTAGTCCATCCCCTTGCCGGGCTTGAACCAGGGACCCTCTGACAACTGACACCCACAAAGCATCGTTACCCAATGCGCCACAAAAGCCACAGCAGAGCAAGGGGAACAACTACTTCAGGTCTCAAAGCGAGTGATGTCACCCGATTAAAACGCTATTAGCACACACCACTGCTAGCCATTTCACATCGGTTACACTCACCCCCCTTTTGACCTCCTCCTTTTCCGCAGCAACCAGTGATCCGGGTCACGGCACCAATGTAACAGTTCAACTTTAGCCCGTCCCCTCGCCGGGCTCGAACCAGGGACCCTCTGCACACAGACAACTGACACCCACGAAGCATCGTTACCCATCGCGCCATAAAAGCCACAGCCCTTGCAGAGCAAGGGGAACAACTACTTCTCAGAGCGAGTGAGTCACCCGATTGAAACACTATTAGCGTGCACCACCGCTTACTAGCTAGCCATTTCACATCGGTTACACTTGCAACAATTGAATTATGCTTTTTTTGCCAACACCGGCCATATTCAACAGGTGTTGAGCGTGAGAGCTTCCGATTGGCGCAGTGGTCTAAGGCACTGCATCTCAGTGATAGAGACATCACTACAGACATCGTGGTACAAATCCAGGCTGTATCACAACCGGCTGTGATTGGGAGTCCCATAGGGTGGCGCACAATTGACCCAGCGTCATCAGGGTTTGGCCGGTAAATAAAAAATGTGTCTTGCCTAGTTATAAACAAAAAAAATAAAAAATATTCTGTGCTCTGACAGACTGGAGTACTCTGAAATTGGAGTAGATAGTGAATATTACTATTTACCACTTAGCTAAGAATGACGTGAATAATCAAGTCAATAAACGTTGGGTAGTTAGTTAGATAGCATGTAGTTAATATACTGGCAAGTTCGATGTATTAGTAGCCAATTAACGTTAGGTAGCTAGCTAACGTACTGCTGTAATGATATGCGGTTTTTAAGGACAGCGTAGCCAACATAAAATGTAGCGTAACTTATTTGAAAAGTAATTACTTTATTACATTGCTCAGCATTTTCTTACATTTGTCATAATTAGTTAAAGCAATGAAATTGTATCCGCTCTTGCCGGACTTCGGCTGCATTTTTACCCGACATTTTTTTCAAATCTGAAAACGTAGTGAAGCTACGCCCATTTGAGGAAGAATTGTATTATGGGCCCTAAAAACACTGAAATAGGCCCACTGCTTATATACTTGGTATTTTCGCGAAAGAAGTACGACACCCGAGAACTTTTGGCATACTAACTATATCCTTACTAGGTGCTTGCTGAAAAGGTGAGAGCAACTGACTTGTGTTACTAAAGCATACATTCCAAAATATAGCAATCAGCTGTTTTTATAACATCTACTAATGAGAAATACAAAAAATGAATGTTGACGCTAAACTTGTTTTCCCAGTAGATGGTCCTGACGACTCTGTAGAGATGTTGACACGTCAAGGGACTACTTCCCCAAGATACCCCAAACAAGAGGCTGCTCGTGTGTCGAACAATGGAGCCCTACCCCCTGACCTCAGCTACATAGTCAATGCCAGGTAATGGGTGATTCTGTAGGCTGTTTAAAATAGGTTCACCCCAAGCAAGGTCTAAAATGTACATATCAAATCAAAATCAAATCAAATGTATTTATATAGCCCTTCTTACATCAGCTGATATTGCAAAGTGCTGTACAGAAACCCAGCCTAAAACCCCAAACAGCAAGCAATGCAGGTGTAGAAGCACGGTGGCTAGGAAAAACACCCTAGAAAGGCCAAAACCTAGAGAGGAACCAGGCTATGAGGGTGGCCAGTCCTCTTCTGGCTGTGCCGGGTGGAGATTATAACAGAACATGGCCAAGATGTTCAAATGTTCATAAATGACCAGCCTGGTCAAATAATAATAATCACAGTAGTTGTCGAGGGTGCAGCAAGTCAGCACCTCAGGAGTAAATGTCAGTTGGCTTTTCATAGCCGATCATTAGGAGTATCTCTACCGCTCCTGCTGTCTCTAGAGAGTTGAAAACAGCAGGTCTGGGACAGGTAACACGTCCGGTGAACAGGTCAGGGTTCCATAGCCGCGGGCAGAACAGTTGAAACTGGAGCTGCAGCATGGCCAGGTGGACTGGGGACAACAAGGAGTCATCATGCCAGGTAGCCCTGAGACATGGTCCTAGGGCTCAGGTCCTCCAAGAGAGAGAGAGAGAAAGAAAGAGAGAATTAGAGAGAGCATACTTAAATTCACACAGGACACCGGATAAGACAGAAGAAGTACTCCAGATATAACAAACTGACCCTAGCCCCCCGACACACAAACTACTGCAGCATAAATACTGGAGGCTGAGACAGGAGGGGTCAGGAGACACTGTGGCCCCATCCGATGATACCCCCGGACAGGGCCAAACAGGAAGGATATAACCCCACCCACTTTGCCAAAGCACAGCCCCCACACCACTAGAGGGATATCTTCAACCACCAACTTACCATCTTGAGACAAGGCCGAGTATAGCCCACAAACATATGACTGTTTACACAGGTTTAGTTCCTTGCTTTGAATCTAGGGACATTTGTAGCTTTCACCTAACCCTTCCTGTTATGGCCCATTTCGCTAATTCTGCTGCCTTTATAGATTATAAGCACAAGTGAATAGCTGAAGGTTGTATCCGAAATGGCATAGCAGTAAGACATTTTTGTCCCGTGTAAATGTTCTGTTTTTTGGGGGCGTTTTCTGTGTGCATTTCAATATAATGAAATCTCTTTTTTTTACATTTTAGAATTAAATATACCTTCCTGCAACCCGCCTCACCCAATATGGTATGGATCTGATATTTTTTAGACCTTATAACTGGAACCTCAAGAAGTTAGCCAGCTAATTAGCTACTAGCTATTTAGTCATTGTTAGCCACTGCTGGCGGTCTTTCCCTTTAGCTCAGACACCAGCTGCTTTAGCCCGGATAATACCTGCCAGTCTAGTCTGCACAGCGCAATATCAGCCCTGAGCATATCGTGCTGCTTTTTCCCACTACATTACTGGATTCCTGCCGCAAGATCTGGACCATCACACCTGATCATCGTAGCTAGCTAGCTGCTACCGAGTGGCTATTGTGGCTAAAGCCCTTGTCCAGAAGCAAGCACCAGTTAGCCTCGAGCTAGGCCCATCTCTCAGCTAGCAAACGATGTACACCAACTACAATACCTCTCTTGCCAATTGGCCTGGACCCTTTGTCGACAAGGAGCCCCGCCGATCCATCACTGCTGGTCTGCTGACGTAATTCAGCCTATGTGCTCTCAACCGGCCTCTGTCGGTGAAGACCTATCTGCTAGCCCCGGCCCGTTAGCCTTTTGAACTCCCGCTCGCCTAGTGTAGTAACGACTACCGAACGGCGTTTCATCTATTGCTGCTCATTGGACCCTATGATCACCCTCGGCTACACAGCTGATGCCTGCTGGACTGTTCATTAACACGGTACTTAATTTTGTTTATCTGTCAGGGTCTGTGTGTAGCTAACTGACCCTCTCTGCCCATTCATCGCCATTTACCCGTTGTTGTCTTAGCTGTTTACCCGTTGTTATCTTACCCGTTGTTGTCTTAGCTCTCCCAATCAACACCTGTGATTGCTTTATGCCTCTCTCTCTAATGTCAATATTCCTTGTATACTGTTGTTTAGGGTAGCTCTCATTGTTTTATTTTACTGCGGAGCCCCTAGTCCCGCTCAACATGCCTCAGATAGCTCCTTTGTCCCAGCCCCCACACATGCAGAGACCACACCTAGCTTAACTGGCGCCTCCAGACATGCAACCTCTCTCATTGTCACTCAATGCCTAGGTTTACCTCCACTGTACTCGCACCCTACCATACCCTATGCCCTGAATAAATCCTACCATGCCAAGAAATCTGCACCTTTTTATTCTCTGTTCTGAATGCCCTAGACGACCAGTTCTTATAACCTTTAGCCGTACCCTCATCCTACTCCTCCTGTTCCTCTGGTGATGTAGAGGTTAACCCAGGCCCTACGTGTCCCCAGACACTCATTTGTTGACTTCTGTAACCGTAAAATCCTTTGGTTAATGCATGTTAACTTCAGAAACCTCCTCCCTAAGTTTGCTTTATTCACTTCTTTAGCACACTCTGCCAACCCTGATGTCCTAGCCATGTCTGAATTCTGGCTTAGGAAGGCCACCAAAACTGCTGAAATTTCCATCCCCAATTACATTTTTCATCAAGATAGAACTGCTAAAGGGAGCCTATATGTGAATTGAATGCCCCCCCCATCTATCGGCAGAGTTCGTACTGTTAGGTGACCTAAACTGGGATATAGATGACCTTAATCTCACACAAATGATCAATGAACCTACCAGGTACAACCCCAAATCTGTAAACATGGGCACCCTAATAGATGTGATCCTGACCAACTTGCCCTCTAAATACACCTCTGCTGTTTTCAACCAGGATCTCAGCGATCAATGCCTCATTGCCTGCATCCGTTATGGGTCCATGGTCAAACGACCACCCCTCATCACTGTCAAGGGTCCCCTAAAACACTTCTGCGAGCAGGCCTTTCTAATCGACCTGGCCCGGGTATCCTGGAAGGATATTGACCTCATCCCGTCAGTAGAGGATGCCTGGTTGTTCTTTAAAGTGCTTTTGTCACCATCTTAAATAAATATGCCCTTTCAAAAATCGGAGAACTAAGAACAGACATAGCCCTTGGTTCACTCCAGACTTGACTGCCCTTGACCAGCACAAAAACATCCTGTGGTGCACTGCACTAGCATCAAATAGTCCCCGCGATATGCAACTTTTCAGGGAAGCCAGGAACCAATATACACAGTCAGTTAAGAAAGCAAAGGCTAGCTTTTTCAAACAGAAATTTGCATCCTGCAGCACTAATTCCAAAAAGTTCTGGGACACAGTAAAGTCCATGGAGAATAAGAGCACCTCCTCCCAGCTGCCCATATCACTGAGGCTAGGAAACACTGTCACCACCGATAAATCCACATTAATTAAGAATTTCAATAAGCATTTCTCTACGGCTGGCCATGCTTTCCACCTGGCTACCCCAACCCCGGCCAACAGCTCTGCACCCCCTGCAGCAACTGGCCCAAGCCACCGCTTCTCCTTCACCCAAATCCTAACATCTGATGTTCTGATAGAGCTACAAGGTCGGGATCCCTACAAATCAGCTGGACTAGACAATCTGGACCATCTCTTCCAGTATTTCTACTTGCACATCCTCATCTGGACACCTATCACTCCAGTGTTATTTGCTAAATTGTAATTACTTCGCCACTATGGCCTATTTATTGCCTTACTTCATTTGCACACACTGTATACAGATTTTCCTATTGTGTTATTGACTGTACGTTTGTTTATCCCACGGGTAACTCTGTGTTGTTTTTGACGCACTGCTTTGCTTTATCTTGGCCAGGTTGCAGTTGTAATTGAGAACTTGTTCTCAACTGGCCTACCGGGTTAAATAAAGGTGGGGGGAAAAAGGACAGTTGTGAAGGAAATGGTCTTATAAGTGTGCGGTATTCACAATCTGCCTCCGGCTTTCCTTGCAGACATGGAGGAGAGAACTACGTGTTCTCCTTACTGACAGGGTACTGTGACCCCCTGCAGGGGTCGAAGTGAGAGTGGAGCTCTACTACAATCGTTATTTCCCTGGCAAGGCCATTTGCTTGGCTCCTCCCATCTACAACAAGGTTTTAGAGTTTGAGGATGGTGAGTGGTCTACATTGTGTGTAGATTAGACTCTTCTCTTTATCAGACTAGGATATCACACACCTGTACAAAACCACTAGATATGCACTGTGCATGTTCAACGGCAACCCTTTTTCCTGATGACATCGCTCCACACGCACCTCAGCCACTATGAGCCAGGTGGCCAAAGATGTCTGCACCTGCCTGAGGTGGACAGTGTGACCTGAGCACGATCAGAGGAAATAAATGGGACTGAAAGTGTGTGGCTCTCAATTATAGTTCTCTAAGCTGCCTACTTTGTTGAGCAACTAGGTCATACATTTTGTCTAATGCCGTTGATACTTGTGATGGATGCCAATGACGGTATGTTTTCTTTTTCTCTACAGCTACTCATGGGGTCTGAAATCTAGGTACCATTGGTCTATTACATGAAGAGACACAGGTGCTCACTTTTTGAAGAGCTGGAAGATAGATAGCATACAGACCACCAAAATAAGACAGCTCAACTTCATGACCCACTGGAATTGTGATACAGTGAAATAATCTGTAAACAATTGTTGGAAAAATGACTTGTGTCATGCACAAAGTACAGTGGGGCAAAAAAGTATTTAGTCAGCCACCAATTGTGCAAGTTCTCCCACTTAAAAAGAGGAGAGGCCTGTAATTTTCATCACAGGTACACTTCAACAGACAATGAGAGAAAAAATCCAGAAAATCACATTGTAGGATTTTTAATGAATTTATTTGCAAATTATGGTGGAAAATAAGTATTTGGTCAATAACAAAAGTTTATCTCAATACTTTGTTATATACCCTTTGTTGGCAATGACAGAGGTCAAATGTTTTCTGTAAGTCTTCACAAGGTTTTCACACACTGTTGCTGGTATTTTGGCCCATTCCTCCATGCAGATCTCCTCTAGAGCAGTGATGTTTTGGGGCTGTTGCTGGACAACACGGACTTTCAACTCCATCCAAAGATTTTCTAAGGGGTTGAGATCTGGAGACTGGCGAGGCCACTCCAGGACCTTGAAATGCTTCTTGCGAAGCCACTCCTTCGTTGCCCGGGCGGTGTGTTTGGGATCATTGTCATGCTGAAAGACCCAACCACATTTCATCTTCAATGCCCTTGCTGATGGAAGGAGGTTTTCACTCAAAATCTCACGATGCATGGCCCCATTCATTCTTTCCTTTACACGGATCAGTCATCCTGGTCCCTTTGCAGAAAAACAGCCCCAAAGCATGATGTTTCCACCCCCATGCTTCAAAGTAGGTATGGTGTTCTTTGGATGCAACTCAGCATTATTTGTCATCCAAACACGACGAGTTCAGTTTTTACCAAAAAGTTATATTTTGGTTTCATCTGACCATATGACATTCTCCCAATCTTCTTCTGGAGCATCCAAATGCTCTCTAGCAAACTTCAGACGGGCCTGTACATGTACTGGCTTAGGCAGGGGGACACGTCTGGCACTGCAGGATTTGAGTCCCTGGCGGCGTAGTGTGTTACTGATGGTAGGCTTTGTTACTTTGGTCCCAGCTCTCTGCAGGTCATTCACTAGGTCCCCCGTGTGGTTCTGAGATTTTTGCTCACCGTTCTTGTGATCATTTTGACCCCACGGGGTGAGATCTTGCGCGGAGCCCCAGATCAAGGGAGATTATCAGTGGTCTTGTATGTCTTCCATTTCCTAATAATTGCTCCCACAGTTGATTTCTTCAAACCAAGCTGCTTACCTATTGCAGATTCAGCCTTCCCAGCCTGGTTCAGGTCTACAATTTTGTTTCTGGTGTCCTTTGACAGCTCTTTGGTCTTGGCCATAGTGGAGTTTGACTGTTTGAAGTTGTGGACAGGTGTCTTTTATACTGATAACAAGTTCAAACAGGTGCCATTAATACAGGTAACGAGTGGAGGACAGAGGAGCCTCTTAAAGAAGAAGTTACAGGTCTGTGAGAGCCAGAAATCTTGTTTGTAGGTGACCAAATATTTATTTTCCACCACAATTTGCAAATAAATTCATTAAAAATCCTACAATGTGATTTTCTGGATTTTTTTCTCTCATTTTGTCTGTCATAGTTGAAGTGTACTTATGATGAAAATTACTGGCCTCTCTCATCTTTTTAAGTGGGAGAACTTGCACAATTGGTGGCTGACTAAATACTTTTTTGCCCCACTGTAGATGTCCTAACTGACTTGCCAAAACTGTAGTTTGTTAACAAGAATTTTGTGGAGTGGTTGATACACTTAGGTTGGCGTCATTTAAAAATAGTTTATGTAAATTTCCGACTTCAACTGTATATCTTTTTTACTGGGGTCAACAATTTAAAGTTTTTTTTTTCAGGTCTTTTGAGGTCAGGCTACATGATTGACAGCACTGAATCAAAATAGGACAGGTGTTAGGAAAACTGGCCTATTATCGCACAAACATTCTGTACACATTTTATGTGCAAATACATAACATACACATGTGTAATCAATAAAATGCATTTCCAATGACCAGATTGTTTTTGTGGTAAGGAAGGGGAGGGTGATTAATTACATTATAACCCGATGGTTCTAAGTATTCACCCCTTTGGATTTTTACACATTTTGTTGTGTTAGTTGGATTGAAATCTATATTTTGATATACAAAAAATACTCAATGTTAAAATGAAATTCTACAATTTTACTAATTTAATAACTAAAATATAGTTGTTCAGGAGTTAAATTTGGATTAACAAATCACATAAATTACATGGAATAACTGTCAGATAATAGGGGTTGACATAATTGTGTAATGACTACTCCTTCCTTTGTCCCCTATATATACACACATCTCTAAGGTCCCTAAGTCAAGTATTGAATTTCAAGCACAGACCAGGGAGCTTTTCAAAAGCCTCATGAATAAGGGCAGTAATTGGTAGATGGGTAGCAATAACAAATCAGACATTGAATATCTAAGCATGGTCAAGTTAATAATTATGCTGTGGATGATGTATTAAACCACCCAGACAAATTGAAGATGGTCATCCTTCTGAACTGAAGGACAGGAAGGAAACTGCTCAGGGATATCACAATGAGGCCATTGATGATTTTAACAGCTACAGTGTTCAATGTCTGTGATAGGAGAAAACTGAGGATGGATCAACATTATCATGACTCCATAGTAATGACAGAATGAAAAGAAGAATACACATACAGAATACAAATAATCCAAAACATGCATCCTGTGCAACAAAGCACTGAAGTAATACTGAGGGGGGAAAACACGGCAAAGTAATTCACTTTTTGGCCTTAATGCAAAGCCTTATGCTTGGGGAAAATCCTTTATACTCAGTAACTGCCTCCTTATTTTCAAGAATGGTGGTGGCTGCATCATGGTATGGGGGTGCTTGACATCAGCAAAGACTGGGGAGTTTTTCAGGATAAAAAGAAATGGGATGGAGCTAAGGACTGGCAAAACAATAACCTACAAGACAATAACCTACAACAAAATGTCAAATCTACACTGGAGTTGCTTACCAAGAATACAGTGGATGTTCCTGAGTGGCCAAGTTACAGTTTTGTATTAAATCTGTTTGAAAATATATGGCAAGACTTGAACATTTCTGTCTAGTCATGATCCCCAACACCCTGACAGCTTGAAGAATTTTTAAAAGAAACATTACAAGTAAATATATTTTAATCACATTTTGACACAACATGTGAAAAAAAACAAGGGGGGGGGGGTGAATACTTATGATAGGTTGTGTATATGAATGGAATTTGGACACTAGAGAGTTTTAGTCACATGCACAGGGTTGCAGGGTACAGTGAAACTATAAAGTTTTGAGCTCCAACAGTGCAGGTCAAGTCTGGGGGGAGGAGGAGCAAGTAGCTGACTAGTGGTGGCTGTTCAGCACAATAAATGTCCATTAGGTGGGGGCAGGGCCTGTTGAGGTGGGGGAAGTTCATAGGGGGAGCAGCAAGGGGTGGGAATGGTGACAGGGGAACTGGTGGGGGCTATTCAGCAGCCTCACGGTCTCGGGGTATAAGATATTGGATCGTCTTTCAGTTTTTGCCATGATGCTCCTATACTGCCTGCGCTTGAGTGATGGAAGCGGGGAGAACAGTCTGCGGGGTCTCTGATGATCTTCTTTGCCTTCCTGCGACACGTGGTGTTGTTGGTGTCCTAGAGGGCAGTCAGTATGCACCCAATGGTGTGATTGGCTGAGTGTACCACCCTCTGTAGTTCCTTGTGGTCAGCGGTGGTGGAGTTGCCGTACCAGGCTGTGATGCAGCCCAACAGTATGCTCTCAATGGTTCTCCTGTATGACACTGTGAGGGCCCTTAGGGACAGGATGAATTTCTTCAGGCTGTCATGCATTCTTCACCAAGTGCTAAACTGTTCTACATTGGACCCCTGATCATGCAATAACTTGGGGCATGCACAACACCAAAGCAATCAAAATGACTGATGAACAGCACTGCACTTATGCAATGTACGTGTATGAGTCAACTTTATTATTTGAAATTAAGTCATTGTAAGATACTGAACACTGTTTGCCATTTTGCTCATCCACATTCCAAAGCATGTCTATTTAGCTTTGAGTTATATTGACTCTACAGGCTCCACTGTAAAATGCTCTGAATGTCAATTGCACAAACACTACAATGAGTAGAGTACAGTATGTAGGAGTGTGCAAGCCCATCTATAGTGCAAAAACACACCTGGCCGTGGTATATCTTAAAACACTGGCCAATTGCTAGTGCATTTATTTTTCAACAATTTTTCAAAGCTGTGATGAGATTTGTCCTTCAACTATTAGTCATAGGGAAGTATAACTGCTTCCAATGTCCAGTGGCAGGTGCATCCATAGAATGGGTCCAACGTGCATTGAATTCAGTGCAACATTGAAGAGATGTGTACAGCTGTTCCTCTTGCTACACATTGCACTGTCCTGGTTTAAATAAGAGGTTGAGTCTTTCCCATTGAGTGCTTTGATAATAAAACATAGTAGGCAGCTTTATAAACATGATTAAAACCAATAAATGTAATGTCTGTCAAAGGTTGAAGTGTCGGTTTGATATGTCGTTAGCTAGCTAGAGGAAACAGAAGCGTCAATATAGCGGAAGTGGTACTGCCCTGAACGATTCTAGGAGCGAGACGGAGGACGGAGGCTGCATCTCTCAGAGAAAAAAACAGGAATTAGAGCCGTAAATATTGTGAGTTTGTATAAACGGGGACCCGATGAAAGTGCATTTATGTGTTAGGTCTTTATTTATTGTGTTCAATATTACACAGTATATTCGTTTCGGTGTAATTATATTCGTTAGCCATCATGCTAGCTCGCTAAATCAAACAGCGCTCCTCTGAAGTGGGCCGAACAAGGACTTGCTAACTGGCAATCATGACACTTTGTTCTTGCAAGCTTGCTGACCTAGGCCATGTACGCAACTGAAAATCGTTAGCTAACTGTAAGATACTCGTTAGAAGCTGGATAACGTTACATCGTAGTACAAAGTAACAATTGACTTGTCCCTATTTAAATGGACATATGAGAAGTCGATAACCCTCAAACATCGTATTTTTCAGCTAGCGAAAGTTAGCTTGCTACTTTCCCGCTAGCCATTATTTGACATATCCTCCACTCTCCTGACGTGCTTAGCTGCTACTAGCTGATCTCTCGACTAACATCCCTACTAGCTATCCGCTAGCAGGCTGAGCACAGGCCTTTGCGGCTAGTTAATAATGTCACAATCCGACCTGCAACGTTAGCGAGATAATTGTGTAGATTGTTGGCAACGCTAAATCTATAAGAAAACAATTATTTGTTAGCCTGCTACGTTAAATTATGGTTTTGTTTAACAATAATGGTAACCAAAGTTAGGCCGTTTGAAAAATGCCGTAGCGTTTGTTAGCCAGCTAGTTAGCTACATCAAGCGTTTTACCGCAACGTCGTTAGTTAGCTAAAGCTAGCTAGGCAAATCTCCGCCATCCAGACACCGTTTTAATAATGTAAAAACTAAAACGTCAGATGGCAAACCAATATCTAACTATTGAGACTAAATCATATTTAGTGATTTGGAGCGGGTGAAGAGATATCTTAGGGTCGATTGGTTGTTCTGTCAGAATTGGCTAGCTGGAGTAACTAGCTTGCTATCTAACTCGACGACATGTAACTAGGTAGCCCAACGGCCCCACGCATTGCTGCCACAGTACTAGACAAGTTACTTGCGAGACCATTTTCAGGAACACACCACCATGACGGAGTGGTAGGGTATCCGGACTCGTACAACAGCGGCCATGCACCAGTAAAAAATGAAGGCCGAGTGTAAAAAATATATAAATAAATTAAATCACACACCGGATAGGTGCAGTCATAGTAGACCTTTCGGTTACTGGCAAAACGCTTCTACCCGTTAGGCTACCTTCCTGTTTTAGCTAGTAGTACGAGCTACATTCAATTGCATTCGTATTTGAATTCATAGTAAATAGTAAATTGCATAATCATGGCCCAAAAGGTAGTATGAAAGTAGGTGATGTAATTCTCCCTTTACAATTCACAAGACTTTCCGAAACTAACCAAGAAGGAACCTACTGCCCCTCTTGCAGGTGTCTCCTCTCAGCAGTTTGAATAAATGCTGTAATTTACCAGTTATATGACGTAGGTATATTTAATCTCGATAGTCCTTTCCCTCATCTGCACAGACATAAGACAAAAAGAAAAAGTCCCACCTTACTATGTTTCTCTCTCACACAGACTGAAAAATGGACAAGAACGACCTAGTACAAAAGGCTAAGCTCGCTGAGCAGGCAGAGCGCTATGACGACATGGCCGGGGCCATGAAGTCTGTGACGGAGCAGGGCGGGGAACTCTCCAACGAGGAGCGCAACCTGCTGTCAGTGGCCTACAAGAACGTGGTGGGGGCACGCCGCTCATCCTGGCGCGTCATCTCCAGCATCGAGCAGAAGACAGAGGGCAACGAGAAGAAGCAGGCCATGGCCAAGGAGTACCGGGAGAAGATTGAGACCGAGCTGCAGGACATCTGCAATGACGTGCTGGTAAGAATAACTGTTGTGGTCTACCCTGTGAAAGGGGACTTTTTACATTTCTCGCTAGGCAGATATGCTGAGTTAAACAACAACAAATATCTTTCAGGGACTTCTTGACAAGTACCTAATTGCCAATGCAACTGCAGCTGAGAGCAAGGTTTTCTACCTGAAAATGAAAGGCGACTATTATAGATACCTGTCTGAGGTAGCAGCTGGAGACGCAAAGAAGAGTAAGTAAGCAAGATTGCATTTAGAGTTACATAAAATGGGACAATGCACCAAATCACATCGTCATGACTCGTGAAACTCCTAATGGATCAGATGTGTGCATAGAGGAATATGTTAAAATATTCTCTAAAGATGTGATGAAATGCGCTGCCGCACACTAAGTGCATGTTGGAATCATGGCATTGCTCAAACTCATCTTCTTCCTTGTTCCTTTTTAAAGCCACAGTGGATAACTCCCAGCAGGCATACCAGGATGCTTTCGACATAAGCAAGAAGGAGATGCAGCCCACACACCCCATCAGGCTCGGCCTGGCCCTCAACTTCTCTGTGTTCTTCTATGAAATCCTCAACAACCCAGAGAAGGCCTGCACCCTGGCCAAAACGGTGAGAGAGTGACTTCAAGTGCCAAGTCATGCAGCCTCATCTTTTACCCCCAAGACAATCAATGGCACAGAGCTTCACTCAAAGCATGCAGAGCCATTGTAGCATGTCTTGTCTTGACAGTTTCTGCATTTGTATGAAGGGACCTTGGCTCAGTTTGCAAAAAATGAAATTGGATTTAAAATGGCACCTCTGCTACAGTTATTTCTGCATGCCACTATTTACCCAAAATGATTAGTGGCAGTGTACATGTGTATAGTTGAGGAATCGCTGTGTACTGGAATAGCTGGTGGCAGTTTTGCATTCTATTCTTAGTGTAATTTACTCTTTACAGGCATTTGATGAAGCCATCGCTGAACTTGACACCTTAAACGAGGATTCCTACAAAGACAGCACCTTGATCATGCAACTACTAAGGGACAACCTGACTGTAAGTTCTGTTTATGTAATCCATTTTTTTTGTGTAAATGGTTTGATATATCTTCCTCTTGTATTTTCAATTATTCTATAGTAATTTCATTGATGGTTCCAGTTATGTGTCTGTTTGTAAATTGCTATGGCAATGTGTTTTTTTTCTCTCGTTAATTCTAATGTGGAAAGTTCCAAATGCAATTTTGGGAATATAATGTAACAAATCTTTACCTCTTTGCAGCTGTGGACATCGGAAAACCAGGGAGACGAGGGAGAGACCGGAGAAGGAGAAAACTAATGGAATTGCACTGTTAATCCACCTACACTCTTAAACACAAACAGCTTATAAACATCCCCCTCCACTCCATCAGCCCCTCCCCCTTCTGTATGACAAGCAGCCTGAATTGTTCCTGACCAACTAGTTTACCCCTCTCAGGTCACTGAGGCGACAGGGTAATGTTCAGTTGTTAGCAGGTTGTCATTTTGTTTGTGAAAATAATGTGGTTGTATTGAGTAGCGAGTCCATGTTTGTGTGCGTGCGTGCTAGATCATATGTCTGTGCGCCTGTGTGTATGACTGTTTGTGTTGGGGGCCGGGGGGTTGTGAATTCTAATCATCCTTCATTTCTTTGTCCTACTTAGCTGGTTAAACATTTTTCATTCTTTTTTTTATGGTCATTTTTTTTAGTGTGATTCGTCATGGTATTTGAAGGTTTTATCTTATGGTTATTAAACTGGCAGTTAATTTTCACCTAACACTGTGATGCTAAGTGTTGCATTTTCTTCCCCACTCCACTATTGCTTGCTTTTGAAGTTCTGACACGCAGTACAATCCTGTATTTAACTAACAGTGCAATTCTGCTGTCTGCTCATACAGAAAGGAGGCAGGCTGTATTGTGACACTGGCATCTGGGTGTTTTGCTCTAATCATGATCACAATTTTAACGGTTTGATTAAGGGACCCCTTCATTCGCCATGTTTGATTTCCTCCATAAGACATTCCACCAGAATTATATTAGGCATTCTGAAAGGCAGAACTCTTTTTGAACAAAGTGTGGATTATTGTCCTAGTGGTGTAACTCACGGTTCAAGATCAAGCGCTGCTTGAACTCGGTACAATGAAAATTTTATGTGCTTAAATGTACCTTGTATTTTGCAAGATTGACTATCATCTTTCTGTAAAACCTACAGTAACCTTTTTTCAACGTTAATTGAAAATGTCTTATCACACTGTATCAACCCTGCTTGCAAAATATTCCTCTTAAAGCGGTTGTTTTCTCCAATTGTTTCTGTGCCTGGGTTTCTCTCCTGTCTCTTATGGACACTTTGTTTCAGACTGCCAAAAAGTTCAAATTAATCTTAGATCAATCAAGAGTCTTCATTCAATTCTCATGTTTTAGAATCTAAAATGTATGAATCAAGGTTTGTAAAGGTAACGAATGGTATGATGTCATACTTCTGCTTACTTGCCCCTGAACATTACTGCTTTGAAAATGACCCTCAGAAGGAATTGCTGTCCAATTTATCGGGCTTGTTTGACAGTGCAGGTGACTGCTGACAGGCTGATCTATGAAGAAACTTGCATCAATAAGTTACTTATTATTTGTAGATCAGTTTACGCATTCATTATGGTTTTGATCCTCTTGAACACAGCCATTGTGAAGCAGCAGATTGGAGACCCAACCCATACCATAACCCAAGTAAGAAGCAGTGTCACAATACCATGCATCCCACATAGAGTAAGACACGACTACATATGTCAGTCTGTTTTCTTAAAGATACACATACTGAGTATAACATATTTAACTAGGCAAGTCAGTTAAGAACAATTTACAATGACAGCCTACTCCAGCCAAACCTGGACGACGCTGGGCCAATTGTGTGCCGCCCTATGGGACTCCCAATCACAGCCAGATGTGATACAGCCTGGTTTTGAACCAGGTACTATAAGTGACGCCCATAGACCACTCGGGAGTTAGAATCCTCTGAATATATAAAAAGGCAATTAGTTTTCTTGCTTTGTTTTTACTGACCAGTATTCTTCTAGATTGGTGTCTTTTAAAAACCATCCTAGTTTCACTTACTGTACATGTTTAGGAAACTGAAAAGTTGTTTAAGGTAAAGGTCATTATTTTAACAATATTTACAAAGTACATTGTTGTACAATTCCCAAAGTATTAAATGTAGATGTAAATCAAAATGTGTGTAGTCAGTCAGGCCAACCCCGCACTCCAGCAAAGTGTGTTTTGCCAATGAAGTACAGGTAACTGCCAAAATAAAGGAAACACCAACATAGTATCTTAATAGGGCGTTGTGCCACTAAAAGCCGCCAGAACTTCAATGCGCCTTGGAATACATTCATACACACCCATAGAATTAGTCATTTAATCAAATCTCTATAGTGACACCATTCGGAATTCCATCATTTGGAGTATTGTTGATGGAAAATGCTGTTTCAGGAGCCGCTCCAGAATCTCCCTGCCCATCCTGAGACCCCTCCTTTCAGAGTCACTGAGATTTCTTCTATTCATATTTGCCAAAAAAATGGGCCACTGGGCCCATTATTTTTATATATGACCCTAAGCATGATGGGATGTTAAATTGCTTAATTAACTCAGGAACCACACCTGTGTGGAAGCGTCTGCTTCGTATCCCTCGTTTTTTTAAACGTGTTTTTTATTTTGGCATTTACCTGAATATAAACTGTTTACATCATTGGGTTTTAGCTCTTCATTTAATTGTTGAAACAAATGTTTGGTCTTTGCAAAGTGCAAATTAACAGTGGTCAATTTCACACTTCGCTAGCCTAGACATATACTTAAAAAGTATGCAAAATTGAGTGGCGGGACGAGTTTTGTTGTTTTTCGAATCCCAGAATGTAGCTTTTCAATGTACATGGACTACTTTTTCACGCGGAGGATTAGTCGGGCCGTGTCATTATCATAGTTTATAAATAGGTCATTGAAGAATATTCATGGTCGCGGAGTGAAAAGGCAGGTGTTTCACGGCAATTATCAAATTAAAACAGAAACATTTTACTAAGTTTTAGGCCAGAACTTTTTAAATTAAAGAATTTGAGCTGTTTCCACCTTGGCCAATTCAATAAGGTAAGACATTCTACAATAATATATGTATAAGTGTATTTTTACTGCAATTATTTCGATTTCCATTAAAGTTAGTGATGCTGGGTTTGATTGGCAATTACTAACTTATTGGCTAGTAGCTAAAGTAGCTGGCATTGTATGTTAGCAAACACATTGGGTTTCAAACAAATGTTGAACTCTGATGGTTTACACTAACGTTAACTTACTGCCTTCTACAACTCAGCAGTCTGTTTCAACTACTAACCGGCTAAAATAGCTAGCTAACATTTAATGTTAGTTAGCAAGCTTGTGATGTGTCAAGGATAGACAGTACACATGGTGTACTGATCCAATCTTTTAGGTTTACTTGTTTTAAGACGAGATAATACACATTTACTGGCATCTAACTAGCGAAGTTAATAGGTCGCTACTTTAGGTAACTGGAGAATCTATGTCAAACCTTTACACTGCCGGTGGTGGCCATGTGAGAGCAGAAATACTCATATTACCATGTTAAATAGCTAAAGTAAACTTTGGTGATCGTCATCGTGAGGTTGTCATTGTTGTGTAACAATAGTGAAGTTTTTATGGAAGGTCGGGTGTTAGTATAGACCCCACAACCAGTTCAGACAGAACTGAGTTGCCCTAAAAACGCCTTGATTGGCCATCCTGATCCTCAACTGGTGAACTCCATTATGTGACCCCTCCCCTCACAGCCACCCCAAGTTTGTTTTATTTATTTGCACCAAAGAAAACAAGCTATAGACAACAATACAGATACTAAATAAATAATGGGTGTAGTTGGAAACCCAAGTGCTTATATGAAAACCACACTACAAACAGACCGTGTGTCTCAAGTGCCAAAGGTCAGATAACTTAACTAGCCTACATTTGTAGGCAACTTCATATAATACAGAAGTCAATGAAAACTAGGTGTTTTAATAGGCATATGCTTACTTTGATTTTTACCTTACGCTGATTAAGATAAGATGTTTACATGACTATTTCATAATCTGCCTACTGCTGTAATTCGATATTAAACTGATTATCACTGCACATGTAAACGTACTGGCTGTTAGATTTGGTTGTCTGCCAGTTTCACCCCCTCCCTCTATGATCTTCACTATCTCTGTCTGCAGGATGAACAGCAGTGGTCAGTCATACCCATTGGCCTCCCTCTACGTAGGGGACCTGCATCCTGACGTCACAGAGGCCATGCTCTACCAGAAGTTCTCTCCTGCTGGGCCCATCACATCCATCCGTGTCTGCCGTGATGTCATCACTCGCAGGTCCCTAGGATACGCATACATCAACTTCCAGCAACCCGCTGATGGTAATAGTATTTTTGTGATCAAATTTGTACTCTGTATCAATCATGGACAAATTGATAAGCTGATGGCAACTCGCACCATATGAGAGTTCTCTTAATTAGAGCCACTCCAAAGGTCAACTACATTAAAGTAGCTATTTGCTTTGATCAAGGGGATTTCAAGAATAATCCTGCTTAATGGATTAATATTCCAATGAATACACAACTTAAATCCTGTATTAGGTTATTCATGGACGTGTGTGATTAGCAGATGTCTGATGCTGTGTTTCTCTATACGTGTCATTTTTTTCCCAGCGGAATGTGCTCTGGATACAATGAACTATGAGGT
Source organism: Oncorhynchus tshawytscha (assembly GCF_018296145.1). NCBI lineage: Eukaryota > Metazoa > Chordata > Actinopteri > Salmoniformes > Salmonidae > Oncorhynchus > Oncorhynchus tshawytscha. The sequence continues at coordinate 29,021,253 of NC_056450.1, read as the reverse complement.
CCTCAAGGGTAGGCCTATCAGAATAATGTGGTCTCAGCGCGACCCAGGGCTACGGAAGTCAGGAGTTGGAAACATTTTTATCAAGAACATGGACGAGTCCATTGACAACAAGGCCCTGTATGACACATTCTCAGCCTTTGGGAATATTCTGTCTTGCAAGGTAGACATTGCATTCTTGTCTTTGAGTGTCAGGGCATAATTTATCTGTACATCATTTCTAACATGCACTTTTCATTTCAGGTAGTGTGTGATGAGAATGGCTCCAAAGGCTACGGCTTTGTTCACTTTGAAACCCAAGAGGCAGCCAATCGTGCCATTGATACCATGAATGGAATGCTATTGAATGACCGGAAAGTGTGAGTGAACAAATTCCTACCAAGAGCTGTTTATTCTATCTGTAAGGTACCTTTTGTACCCTATTTTATTTACATTTCTTTCTAACAATATATAAACCACCTTGAATTTAGTGAGATGTAAGTAGGGGAAGTGCAAAGGAAATCTGTAATGGTTAGGGAGGAGGAGGAGGGACTATTGATTTGGTCAACGTTGTATCATTCTCAGACAGTGATGCACGTTTTTGCAGATAACATTTTCATGTTCTTTGCTCAGGCTAGAGACAGGTAGTGACTCTGGCATTGCAGACCCAAAGGCCCATTTCCTGGGGGGGAAATGTCAGTTGTCCACGATTAGGTGAGGGAAATGGTAGACGTTTGTTCCTGTCCTTTTTTTTTTTTTTCCTTTGAATAATGTTTGGTCTGTTGACCACAAAGTTGAGACTTGCAAGACTTTCTAAATTAAGCTATGAAAAAGCTTAGGCAGCAGATTATCATTCAGCATTTCAATAATTACAAGTAGTGCTTAATGTCAAATTAAAGGTATATATCAACCACTTGTCTCATATGTTGCGACGTGTTTATCAAGGTGAGAAAATCATTGTCTCCACACTGATATTCTGGGATGTGGAGCAGTTTGTTTGATATTTTGTAACAAGACTGATTGTAGTTTGATATTTCTCTCTCTCAACTGTCCCTGGTGACGGGTGTGGTGTTCAGTTTTGTTGGCCACTTTAAGTCCCATAAGGAGCGACAGGCTGAGTTTGGGGCCAAAGCCATGAAGTTCACCAATGTGTACATCAAGAACTTTGGCGACGACTATAGTGATGAGAAACTCCAGGAGGTCTTCTCTGCATTTGGTAAGAACATCCTGAAAGTAGGACATATGACAAGCTTTGACATTCTATTCCTTTCTTTGGGCACTAGTATAAAGTGGTGGTTGATGTTATAGCTATTTGATTTAAATGAACATTCTGGAACATCCATGCAATCAGATGTTTTGGGTGGATTGGCATGAAAGCTTATGAAATCTGGGCTCCTTCTCTGTTCTTGGACTCCTAGGCGGGACCCTCAGTGTGCGGGTGATGATGGACGAAAGGGGCCGGTCTCGTGGATTTGGCTTTGTAAACTATGAAAACCATGAGGATGCACAAAGGGTCTGTATTTGGGGTTTTTTGGTAATACTCTAAAGTTGCTCCCATATGTGCCAGCTCCTTGTCAACCAGCAGGCTGTCATAGTGTGAAATGGGGAACATGACATCTAAAATGTGGCATTTTGAGTTGACTTTGATGGACTGCTCTTAGGCAGTTGAGGAGATGAATGGGAAAGAACTCGTTCCTGGCCGAGTTCTGTATGTGGGCCGTGCTCAGAAGAGGATGGAGCGACAGGGGGAGCTGAAACGCAAGTTTGAGCTGATCAAACAGGAACGTATCCACCGCTATCAGGTACTGTGAGGAAGTGCACACCTGTGGTCTTAAGAAAAATATTTTTAATATAATTTATTTTCTTGTTGATTCAGGGGGTCAATTTGTACGTCAAGAACTTGGATGATGGGTTGGATGACGAGAAACTCAGGAAGGAGTTTGCCCCTTATGGCACCATCACCAGTGCCAAGGTAGAAATACCCATACTTTTTCATGAGTAGTCATTTCTGCTATCCAATGATGTATCACAAAGGCTGAAAAAATCATATCTGGATCCGTGTAATACCTCTGCACCTCTTAACGTCATGGTTTTCTCTAACCCTTTCCTCCACTCAGGTGATGACGGACGGGGGCCACAGCAAGGGCTTTGGCTTCGTCTGTTTCTCGTCTCCCGAGGAGGCCACCAAAGCGGTAACTGAGATGAATGGCCGCATTGTGGCCACAAAGCCGCTGTACGTGGCTCTGGCCCAGCGCAAGGAGGAGCGGAAGGCCATCCTCACCAACAAATACATGCAGAGGACCATGCCTGGCCCAGTCATCGACTCCTACCAGCAGGCAGGCTACTACATGTCTGCTGTGCCTCAGGTCTGTAGTACGGTTGAAGGGAGGGGGCTGGCCCTGGAAGGGGATGTTTTTATCTGTAAGATATTGTTTTTTTTTTGTAGCCCCCAAGTCGCACCTTCTACAACCCCAACCCTGCGAGCACCATGAGGACATCTCCTCGCTGGGCTGCACAGCCACCCAGACCACAGGGTGAGTCGGAGGCAGATATTTGAGATATTGGAGCTAAAATAAGTATATGACTAAAGCATTACTGCTACTCTAAAATGTCTATTTGTTACACGAATGTGTTTGATGCCCTATTGACATGGCATGTGTTGCTGTCAGCACCCTACTCGGGCCAGTTTGTCAGGTCTGCTGTTCCCCGACGCGCCTCCACCCCCATCAGCACCGTCAGACAGGCCTCCACCCAGGCTCCACGCATCATCAATTACACACAGAGGATGGGTAAGGGATACACACTAGCTTACTCAAAACATATACTTGCTGTGATGCAAAAACCGAACAGTAACTAACAGACACCCCCATCTCCAGCTAACATTGGCACACAGACAGCAGGAGGTCGGGCAGGCATGTCTGGTGGTATGGTCCGAGGCACCCAGTATAAATACTCATCAGGGGTGAGGAACTTACAGCAGGTCATCACTATGCCCGCACCAATGGCAGTGCAGCAGGTAATCTCGTAAATTGCATCCTTTCCCCACAAGAAATGCCATGCAATATAGCTGTGTAATTTTTTTTTACTCAACTGTTCTTTTAGAGGTCCATCCCAGTGGTAATGTGTATTGCATTGTGTTTATTCTTTCCTGCTGTGTTTTAAGGTTGTTACCCAGCAGACCATGGAGCCAGCGGTGCATGTCAGAGGCCAGGAACCCCTCACTGCCTCCATGCTGGCTGCAGCCCCTCTCATGGAGCAGAAACAGCTGCTTGGTATGTACCTGGAATGTTATTGGGGAGTGTTCATGATCTGTGATGTTCTGCAGTCAATCCTATATCGGAGGGTGTTGAGATACCTCACTGGCACTCTCTCCTCAATCTAATTCGTTCTCTTTCCCTTGGTTTGCAGGTGAGCGATTGTACCCTCTGATCCATGGCTTTCACCCCAACCTGGCTGGTAAAATCACTGGGATGCTGCTGGAGATTGACAACTCTGAGCTGCTGCACATGCTGGAGTCACCCGAGTCCCTGCATTCTAAGGTACGAAAAGCTTCCATTCCCTCTGTCCTTTCAGATAAACTTTTACATGCAAAAAGGAAGCCACTTATGATTGTTTGGAGTTTCTTGGTGGTGGGTTATCATGGTCATAGTTGTTGTTATGCTAATCCCATGCGTTCTCTCTCTCTTCACTGTTCTCTCCAGGTGGATGAGGCGGTAGCTGTGCTGCAAGCCCACCAGGCCAAGGAAACCTCTCCTAAGAAGTAGAGAACCCTTTCAGGTTAGGTTATAATGAGTTAACAGTAGTTACTATGCCAAAATTGACCACACTCATGTCATTTGTGACTGTAAAGCAGTTGTTACTGAATTTGGATTTTACATGTATTTCAGGACTCTGCGAAGAAATCGCTGAAGGAGGAAAAAGTTAAAACGAACAAAAAAATAGTAAAATTTTGTAAAGGGGGGGGGGAAAAGGAAGTTTTGTAAATGGCACTTTTGATTCAAATCTGAGAATTTAATTAAAATGTATCTATGGGGAAGAAAAGCTGTTTGCAATGGGTTATGTTTATTCTACTTTTTGTTTAAAAAAAAGAAATGTAAAATAAGAAAATAAAGTCTTGGTGTTTTGAGCATTGAACCTGTATATCACTTCTCATTTGTTGTGCTTCATGGATCTGTGGACTGAAATCTCCTTAAATGTTCCTGTTAAAGATTAGTGATCAGTTCCAATCCATAGACTATAGTGGAAAGGATTGTGATGTACTGTAATTCCATGGCGAAGTGGGATAATGGCCTAATACACCAAAGGGATCTGAGGTGAAAACAAGCTTGAGGCAAGAGGGGATCATATTTAGAAAGGAATTAGTGTCTGGATGTCCCAAAAGCCACATGCTATTAGTGATGGACACAATCAAAATAATCTTTTTGAGCTGAATTCAAAAGTAATTCACAGTACATTACTGGCCAGTCACCATTTTAATAAGTGTTTTCATAAAGGGCAATACAACATTGCAGAGCAGATTGTTTTAGGTGTGCAGTATAGCAACAATTGGTGTTATGGCACACTTTTTAATCTGACTTCTACTCAAAGGTTTCACCGCTGGATCTGTTTTTCTACAAAGGGACTCCTTAATGACCTTATACTTTTGATCTCTGACCATGGATGAGAGGGCTGGGCAAGTGTGATAACATGTCAGTTGTGATGTAATTGTAGAACAGTATGACAAAGTGGAACTTGGGGAAGAGGCTAATGAAGGCATTGTCCATTACCAGAGTGATGTATGACAGCATACAGATTTAGCAGCTGCACCCCATGCAGTAGTATAGTCATCTGGGCCTTTCTGGCTGAAACGGGATCTGAGATTGCAGCTTTGGCTGAAAACATCACTTTGAAGTAGTTGTAGATCATTGTGATCCACACAAAGCACTGGTAAAGGATATTGGTGGCATATTTGGTGTTCTAGTTGTGAACTGAGTCAGACATTCCTATTATAGCACATACTACCGGTAGAGAAAAATGACAGGCTTGTGGATGAAGGCAATAATGACATGAACACCAGGATGGCCCCTACAACTCAAATACATGTGATAAGCACATGGGTCCTGTTCACTGTGCAGATCAGAGGATGCTGTAAAGATTGACAGATGGCTACAAAGCATTCAATAGACATGACTGTCAAGTTCAGAGGTGTGTTTTTGGCTATCATGAGAAATATACACACGGACAAAATTAGGAAAGGGCATACATAGGTCAAGACAATCAAGAGCACAGTCAAAGACATGATGCTATAATTGATTAGCTCCATGTAAAGGATGTTGTACCTGGAGTCGCTGTGGAAGGTCACGTTGGTGAAGGTGTACAACGGTGCCATTGATGAGGGCCAACAGAACCACTGTTAGGTTATTGAATAAAGCCTCAATTAAGTCATTGCTGTCATCCCTGTGGCCTCTGGTGCAGAATCACAGAGCAATGATGAACCTGTCACTGCTACTCATCTCTCAGGCACAATAGTACTTGTTTCCAAAACACAAAGGACAATGTATCAAATAATCCGATTCGAAATGAATCAAGAAAAACAAAAAGAACCCATGCCTACTGTTAACCATTCCTATTCCCTGAAAGTGGATACATAGAGCACTGAACATGTGCCCTATTGAATGGATGTTTATGTCTTACCCCTCTGAAGGGGGCAAGAAGGCTTTCTTATAGTCAATGGTGTGGAAAACAGCAATAGCACATAGGATAAATGCATAAGACAATGTACTCACAAGGGTCCCAGCCTAATGTCAAGACCCAAAGTACAGTAAGGGGACCAAAGTTTGGGTGTGAGGTTATGGGTTCATGTTTATTGAAGTCTGAAGTTTCAACAAATCACTGCTGACCTGGGGAGTTCTACACAAACATCTTATCATGGGCTTAGGGGACTCTGACATTTCACATTCTTAGAAGTCTTTTAGGCCTGACTAACAGGTTATTACCAGAATGCATCATTGTCATAAGAAATTCTCTTTAGAGCCTGCTGACAAGGGTCAGGCATTATTTGATGCGAGTTTCATAATTGGCATTAATGGGAGTTAGTGCAGTCTAAAGGGAATGAATAGTGAGTTGGCAAAAAGTGGTCAAGATTATCTGAAGTTCCAAGCACAAAACTTCTCAAACTCTGCCAGTACACTACTGCTAAATGTATTGAGTTCTCTGTCAGTACCATATCCATGGTGTAACTGTGGGTAGGAATATAATGTCCACTTGTGAATTGAAGCTTTACTGTATATTAAAACTAGAGGTCGACCGATTAATCGGAATGGCCGATTAATTAGGGCCGATTTCAAGTTTTCATAACAATCGGGAATCTGTATTTTTGGGCGCTGATTTGTTTATACCTTTATTTAACTAGGCAAATCAGTTAAGAACATATTCTTATTTTCAATGACAGACTAGGAACTCGTTCGGGGCAGACCGACAGATTTTCACCTTGTCAGCTCGGGGGATACAATCTTGCAACTTTACAATTAACTAGTCCAACGCAATAACGACCTGCCTCTCTCTTGTTGCACTCCACAAGGAGACTGTCGTGCGAATGCAGTAAACCAAGGTAAGTTGCTAGCTAGCATTAAACTTATCTTGTAAAAAAAACAATCATAATCACTAGTTAACTACACATGGTTGATGATATTATCTAGCGTGTCCTGCGTTGCATATAATCTGACTGAGCATACAAGCATCTAAATATCTGACTGAGCGGTGGTAGGCAGAAGCAGGCTTGTAAACATTCAAACAGCTCTTCGTTGTGCTTCAAGCATTGCACTGTTTATGACTTCAAGCCTATCAACTCCTGAGATGAGGCTGGTGTAACCAAAGTTAAATGGTTAGCTAGTTAGCGCGCGCTAATAGCATTTCAAACGTCACTCGCTCTGAGCCTTCTAGTAGTTGATCCCCTTGCTCTGCATGGGTAACGCTGCTTCGATGGTGGCTGTTGTCGTTGTGTTGCTGGTTCGAGCCCAGGGAGGAGCGAGGAGGGACGGAAGCTATACTGTTATACTGGCAATACTAAAGTGCCTATAAGAACATCTAATAGTCAAAGGTTAATGAAATACAAATGGTATAGAAGGAAATAGTCCTATAACTACAACCTACAACTTCTTACCTTGGAATGTTGAAGACTCATGTTAAAAGGAACCACCAGCTTTCATATGTTCTCATGTTCTGAGCAAGGAACTGAAACATTAGCTTTCTTACATAGCACATATTTCACTTGACTTTCTTCTCCAACACTTTGTTTTTGCATTATTTAAACCAAATTGAACATGTTTCATTATTTACTTGAGGCTAAATAGATTTTGATATATTAAGTTAAAATAAGTGTTCATTCAGTATCGTTGTGATTGTCATTATTACAAATAAATAACAAAAAAAAGTGTTAATTTTTTTTTAAAGAATCGTCCGATTAATCGGTATCGGCTTTTTTGGTCCTCCAATAATCAGTATCAGTGTTGAAAAAAAATCATAATTGGTCAACCTCTAATTAAAACAGTAATTATTAAAAGGTCTGAGTGTAAACCACAAGACCAGCTGTTGTAAACTAGGATTTTATTACAAACACATTTCACATCCCCCTTCATTCCAGATGAAACAATCCAATGTCAACAAGACAAAATGCACATCACATTGAACCACCCAAATCACTTATTTTGATAGTAAATTTAAATCAAGAGTTTTTACAAAATCAAGTTTTGATTACAAATGTTAAAAACTTAGTGATCTCAAACACAATGAATACCTTGAAGTTGTTAACAACAAAAAAATAGATCTGTTTTTGGGTGTTTGTAGGCATTGTTCTTTTCATTTAACACATTAACTGAAAAACGTACTGGGCAAATCAATTTCTAAAGCCGAACTGAATGACAAAACGTACAATGATAAGTGGTAATTGGATGAGGACAGAGCAAACTGCACTTAGAATCAGAGGTTAATTAGGTGGGGTTGTCCCCAAAATGGGTTCTTTTGTGGTCAGTTTCAACTTAAATCTACTTAGTACCCACTTACCACTGTATAACAACTCCTTATCGCAATGTAGGTTGAAACACACAACGTAATTTGCTCAAGTGCACCAACAGAAATGTGCGGATACAGAACTCAAGCTCAGCCTGATGGCTGTCAGATTGAACAATAAAACAAATATCCTTCAAAACCTTTTGTATTTCTGAATGAAGATTGGGTGGACTGGTGCAGTATTTTGCTACTCTGGTAAATAAGTTCCCAACATATTAGCAAACATTATGTACATTTTGAAGCCCACAGCCGTTGCAACATCTACGCCATGCATGGCAGACTTATCGCCGCGAAGGCATCAGTAGCTGGGTGGCCGTTACTGAATCAGGGAAAAGGTTATGGTAGGTTGGAAGGGGTACGTACGCCGCAGTGATCATTTTACCTACGGAGAAAAGAAAAAAAACTTGCATCATTACTTGTCTAACACATAAGAACAAGTTATTTATGAATGTAGAAAGCAGATTTCTAAAATAAAAAACCATTCTAGCTAGAGATAAAAATGTTTTAATAATCAGCAGCACAACTCACTTGAACCTAAAATAAAAGACAGTACAGTAGGAAGATTGGAGAAGCAGTTAGCCTATAGAAATCCCTGATCACACTTGTAGGCGATGTTGGCTAACTAAGCTCATGGGTAGAAAGAGAAAAAGCGTTTAACGGTGGTCTCGTGCCAAACTGCATGTGCAGGCCGTCAAATCAAAGGCACCCCGTCAATATAAAAGTTGTTTTAGTCTAAAATGTGCCAGTTTGTCACTTTTACAAGGTTGGAGTAATATGTTCAACTACTTGAGACATTTGCTCGAATCTAGGTTGTGCCTTCACATTTCGATTAAATTATCAACTAAGAATTTTGGCAAGCGTTCCCAGTAGTCTTGCAATGCTGTGCCTCTGGGTTTAGAAACTCTGTGCTAACATGGTACAGTTTTGTTTCAATTACTTCCCATTATCCCATGCCTCAAACATAACTGATATAAATGCAAGGTATGTAAATATCAAATAATGACCCTATAGAATGCACTGGTACAAGGATACACACCTGCAAACCACCGTCCATGTAGGGCATTCACCGCAGCCATCGCAGTTGGGATAGTGGGGCATTTTACGTACACGTTGCCCTATAAGAGAAAGGAAGCGGTAAGGGCAATAAAACATCTATCGATCTGCAACATTGCCCAAGTACCTCAAATCCAGAGTTGAGCACAGACTAGATTTTTTTTATTTTTAAATGAACCTCCGACTTGCTATGCAGTCGATACTTTCCAAATGTAAATTCTTAAACCCTTACCGTGTACCCATGTTTGGCTTCGGTTGTTGCGTGTCTTTGTTTGCTTAAATCAAATACAACTGACTCTTTCCTCATTGCTGTTGCTCTAAGATGGCAACTCAGCACATGTGCCAATTGAATCTCAACAAGGAAACACTGTGGCTGTATTTCATTAATGTTTTATTAAAAAGTATGGATTTCAGCAAACAAAGGCACGCAACAGAGTACAAACATAGGTACAAGGGTTAACATTTTGAAATAACTGCACAGAGACTCGGGGGCATAATTTAAAAAATATATATATTATTTTATAAATAGTCTGCACTAAACTCAGTGGATGAAATTGTGGGGTTGAGGTACTTGGCAAGCTGCAACAGACAATTTGATGGACGTAAGGCTATAATTGATCTTGAAATTAACGTAACATTCTAGATTTTACAATTATATAAAACATGCAGCACCAAATTTTTGGGGGGCAAAGTGCATAATTTGCTGGACCAGTTTAGAACTATCCACCTCTATAGTGCATTTTAAAAGGGTCTTACCTGAGGTGAGTTCTTGTCGACATATATATGGACAATTCCACCATGTTTGTTGCACTCCTCCATGACGTCATCTTGAATCTCGATGTCCCAACCAGGCTCATTTTCCCTGGAAAGGAGGCAGGTCGTTTCAACCCCTTCATCACAAACTAATGACTCGCCTAACCAAGCTTCATGAAATGAAAAGTTAAGCCCTTTTGGCTCCCAGAAAAAAAGCCATAATCAATGAGTTGACAGTTATTTAGTATCTCCCCAATTGTACCCTAATCTTACATTTGGTGATGCATTTGTGAACCTAGTTCAGTGAATCAAAGTTCTAAAACAATGGTTTCTGCCATCATGAAATGAAAAGGGGAAAGTAGTGTCTTACGACTGTGGGCTGAACATGTTGGACAGCTGTAGGCAGTGTGTAGCCAGTGGTTGAGTTGGGAGGTTCATGGCCTGGTTCATGCTTGGACCCAGGTTCAGGGCAGGGTTGGCAACAGCTGTAAAAGGAGATGACAACATCATTAACAGAGGTCCTTCTCACCAGGGGGGTCAAGTGCAGTTGAATTCCTGTCTGTTGAATTGACCATCAGCTCCTGAACATACTGTAATTGACCCCAACCCTGCATCTGACTTAATCATCAGGTTGACTTAGTAAATTTGATTACCTCCCCCCTTTAACAAGCAATCAATGAATACATGTAAAAGTACAGGACTGGTCTTTCTTCCGTGTTGTTTCAATGCACTGTTGGACAAAATGTAGTTACACACAAGAAAACCAGAGAAGATGTATACGGAGAGCTTGAGAATCTTATTTGGCTTAAACAAGAAAAGCATTTATATGCATACTGTGAATTCAGTATGCATGACAGCAATGATTTCAGACCACAACAAGAAAAAAGGACCATGGGAGATTTCACTCTGGTTTGAAACATGAGAACTTGAAAGGATTTATTTTAGATAAGCATTAAATTGTGTGCAGATTTGATAAATTGTGCACTCCAATCTTTCACATTCACCTTCAGGTGGTGGGTTCAGCCTGGCTTGTATGTCTAAAAGATTAGAAGAAGAGAAGTTAAAAACTTGCACTTAGGCTGGAAAGGGGAAATTATTTAGGTTGTGAGGATGGAAAGATGCACAATAGATGAAGAGCATAGCCAAGACCATTTACTTACTACACTGCAGTGCACATCATACCATTAGACCTAGTTGCTACAGGTGGACATCTATACCATAAGGCAAACACAGAGAAGCTAAGGTTCTCCTGTTCCTACATGTTAGTTTAATATCAGCATTCCATCTAACATTATAGTGTTTCAGCAAGTTGTAAGTGTCCATTCACTTAGTAAGACAAATTGCCGGCTTTGGCAAGACAAAACACACAGGTTGACTTGAATGATGCCAACTCATTATAGGTTTCCCACCAGTTGCCCATTATATTCAATGTGCTCTTTTCACGCAGTGTCATAGTGAGGGAAGAAAACATCTTTCAGATAGAGTAAGTCTCTGAGATGTCTTTCACCAAAAGCTGACAACATGGCAGGTTGTTGCAGGGATGTGGTCAGAAGCGATGAACATACCACATAAAGGAGTATTGGTGGCAATGGCAGATTGGCATTTAGTGTTTACGTGTGGATCCATTAGATAAATGTGGAAGAGATCATTAAAAGATAAACGATAGTGAGAAAGGATGAGAAGTCTTATGGTGGTACATTTGAGATGATCAAATACTGGTGGTCACAGAAGCAGTTTATTTGAACCCACGCAGTCTCCAGATCATTTGAACCCACGCAGTCTCCAGATCATTTGAACCCACGCAGTCTCCAGATCATTTGAACCCACGCAGTCTCCAGATCATTTGAACCCACTTTGCATTCATCGTTCACTGGAAACCATCCTGCCAATGGAGGTCTGACAGCTCTCGTTTGCTATGTACCTCTAGAATTAGTTATGATCAACAGTCAAAGCAAACTTAGTACATTTCACATTAGCATGAGGTATCAATAAAGCTTCAAATTCAAAATCACAGGTTTTGAACTTTTCTCCTTTGAGGAGAGGCATGTCTGCCGTGTCTTAAGATGAGGCCAGTGAGTAGTTCATTCCACAATATGTAGTGTGACATGTTACATACAGTATAGATCATGCGAGTACCTGTACCAGCTGCCATGTTGCCGAAGTGGATTGAAGAGGAGTGCATGGAACCACTCATCTGTAGAGCCTGTTGTGCAGCTGGAGGAATCTGAAGACCAGTACCTGAGGGAAACAAGTATTCATTAGCATCAAGTCTGTTCAATGCTATTTAAAACAACTTGAGCACACATATTGGAGTGATTAGAGGTCAACTGGGGTAACAACACCTTGGTTGATATAGGTTTTACATTTCATCACAACAGGTGGAGATATTGAATACTAAGCTCAACTTTTACTAACTGCTGACAAATAAACCCAATGGCAATTTTGAGCACAAAAGAAACTACATTCACTCAAAAACATCAGCTAATAGCTCACCCTCTGCCAGCCGGGCCATGAGCTGCAGGCGCCCGGTGGTGCCCAGGTCAATGCCCGTCCTCTCCAGCTCGTCGTTGTCCAGGAAGGAGCTGGCGGTGGAGGAGTCGGTGCGTTCTGTCACGTTACCAACCTTCATGGGCCGTCCGGCCAGCTCAAAGCCATTCAACTGCTCCAATGCTTTCTTAGCGCACTCTGCATCTGCAAACTACAATTACACACAGTCACCCAGTAGGAAATCAGCTAAATAACATGGCACACACACACTTTTGGAATCAGGAACTTACTGAGATGAAACCATATCCTTTGGATCGTGCAGTTTCACTGTCCATCATCAGCTGTATGCTCTCAATCTGTTAAGGAAAAAAAACATCCAGTTAGATAGAACAGAGTTAGTGGAAAATTGAGGTTAACTTTTTATGGCTGCAGGGGCAGTATTGAGTAGCTTGGATGAAAGGTGCCCATATCAAAACGGCCTGCTCCTCAGTCATAGTTGCTAATATTTGCATATTATTATTAGTATTGGATAGAAAACACTGAAGTTTCTAAAACTGTTTGAATGATGTCTGTGAGTATAACAGAACTCATTGGCAGGCAAAATCCTGAGTTTAAATCAAAACAAGAAGTCATAAATCTGAGCTTCTATGTATTCAGAGTCCCCAATGAAATCTCCTTGAGATATGAATGATGTTGCACTGCCTAGGGGTTCCACTAGATGTCAACCATCAATAGAAATTATAATGAGGCTTCTATGTTGTTGAGGGAGTGAATGACAGCAGAATATATCAGCTGTCCATCAAGCAGCCATTTTGTGATCTCACCTTTTCCTCATGGTAGTCACTTGCGTTCCATTGCTCACGAAGACAATAAAGAATACTCCGGTTGGAACTTTATTGAAGCTATATGTTAAAAACATCCTAATGATTGATTCTGTACATAGTTTGAAATGTTTCTTCGACCGGTAATATCACCCTTTGAAATTTTTGTCCGATATAACGCTGACCAGAATTAGCGTTTGGATATGTATATCAAACGCTCGAACAAAAGAAGGTATTTGGACATAAATAACGGGCATTTTCGAACAAAACAAACATTTGTGGACCTGGGATTCCTGGAGTGCTTTCTGTTGTAGATCAAAGGTAAGGGAATATTTATCATGTCATTTCTTGTTTATATTGACGCCATCTTTGAGGCTGTGGTGTTTTTAAATTGACCGCCGTCTCAGATTATTGCATGCATTTCTTTTTCCATAACGTTTAAAAAAGAATCTGACACAGCGGTTGCATTAAGGAGTGGTATATCTATAATTCCATGTGTATAACTATATTATCATCTACATTTATGATGAGTATTTCTGTTGAATGATGTGGCTATGCAAAATCACTTTATTTTTGGAACTAGTGAATCTAACGCACCAATGTAAACTCAGATTTTTTAAATATAAATATGAACTTTATCAAACACAACATGCATGTATTGTGTAACATGGAAGTCCTATGAGTGTCATCTGAAGAAGATAAAATGAATCACTAACCTTGAATTATCTTTATTTCTGGTTTTTGTGAAGGCTATATTTTGCTGGAAAATGGCTATGCTTATTGTGGTTTGGTGGAGACCTAACATAATAGTTTGTAGTGCTTTCGCTGAAAAGCCTATTTGAAATCAGACACTTTGGTGGGATTAACAATGAGAATAGCTTTAAAATGATATAAGACATGTATGTTTTAGGAATTGTAATTATGAGATTTCTGTGGTTTGAATTTTGGCGCCCTCTATTTTCACTGGTAGTTGTCATATTGATCCCGGTATCGGGATTGCAGCCATAACAGGTTTTAACATACATGACAAGTAATGTGGTTTCCTCCTTACCCTTCCGAAAGGCTCGAAGATGCCTCGCAGCATGTCCTCTGTGATGTTGAAGTGCAGAGAGCCCACGTACAGCCGCATGGGGCCAGCATTACCCTTCTGAAGGTTGTTGGCCATTGCTGCTGCTCTGTTCTTCTCAGCCTGCACACACACAAAAATGGTGAGTCTATGCCATCTGCCAAGTTAGTTGTGAAAGGTGACATCACATTTACTAATTCCATCATTTCTAAAAATGTTATGGTTAAACCAACTACCTGAGAGGCCTGGACAATGATGGGCACTCCAAGAAGTCTCTGTCCAGTCAAGCCAATAGCCAATGGGACCGAATTCGCCTCCAGAAACTCAATGTAGGCAATGCCCTTTGACCTCCTGGAGTTTCTATCGGAGATCATCCTCACGTCTCTCACCTACAGGGGACAAAATAGCAATAGTGTGTCAAGAGTGCGCACCTTCCTATTGACCATTAGCTAAATGCTTTGGCAAAATAAAGTCTTGATCTTGACATATTTCAGGCTTCTACTTTAAAATGTGTGTAAACTGTGAATACTGACTTTCCCCACAGCAGAGAAGAAGTCCTCTAGATCTCGTGGTCTGATTCTGGCTGCCAGCTGCATACAGAACACAGTACGGGCATCCCTCTCCTCTGGGGTCAGGTTGTCAATTGGTTGCCTTGAAAAAGAAAACAGATAAACACTTTTTTGATGGACGGTGAGAAAAGAATTCCAGTTCACAAAACTGATCTGAAACCACGAGAGCTTCTAACTAGACAATCCAGCCGTGTATCTCACCTTACTGGACTCTTGTCTTTCTTGAAGGGACTACGACTTCTTGAGCGCCTACGACTGAAAAAATTAACAATCACAAGAGTTAGTTCTAACCCAGACTTTACATTAATACTTTAATGACAAGACAGCCAACCACCAACACGTCATATCACAAAGAATTTAATCATAAAAACCTTAGTTTGTTGGCATTTGGTGGGCCAATCTTCCCTCCTGGACCACCGTTAAATTTCGGCCCCAAACTAGGGGTGTAAAACAAGGTTCAGCTCAGTATGTATGCCTACTACTGATGAAGATTATATTTCAAACTGTGTTGGTTTTTAATAAGTGTTAAGTGTATAATATGTGTTAAGTGTATATTCAATTACCAATGACCTCAACGGAGTAGGTTAATATGCCTAAGAGTACAATTCATGCCTATGTGTTCGGCTTTAAGTTTTAGGGACACACTGACTATCTGTGGAGGAAACTGCATAGCTGCATAGTAGGAATGATGAACACTTTCTCATCCATAAAGGCGACAGTCAAAATGGGCCCTACAACAGCCTCCACCCCCACTTGGGCCTACTTTGTGTACTCTACTTCTCTTGAAACACAAAGGCTAAATCAGCCCAGTCACATGACACTCAGCTGAAAGAGGAAGTAAGAAAGGAGTAATAAACGGGGTTGACCTGAGGACAAAACCAGGGCTACAGCATTATTTATCCACCTCATGCCTGAACATCCACACAGAAGTCAACCACCATACCCTAGATGATTTTTTTTTTTACTATACCGCTGTCAAATACAAAATCCTGTTTCATTTCATCATCAACATTTGTACTGCCAGCTTTCAAGGGGGGAAAAATAAATTACCTACATTGAAATGATAAAGCAGACTATTCCCCACCAAAATGTGGGAAGTAGACAACACAGATAAGGGACGCCAAAATTGGAATATCTCTATACATACAAGGGGCTGCGGCGTCCTCTGTAGCGCCCGGCACGCTCCCTGCTATGGGAGCCGCTGCGGCGGCGCTCCTTACTGCGGCTGCGTTTCTTCTCCCGACTCTTACTCCTCTTCCTGTCCCGGCTCTTCTTCCTGTCTTTGCTCTTGCTTCTGCGCTTGTCAGAGCTCGGGCTCCGACTACTCCTACTGTGGCTCCTCTTTTTCCTGGAACACAAGTCGAGATTGTCAGAGTGCAAGTCACGGAATCAAATAATACAGTTGTTAACAGATACTTGAAACATCTTCTGTCCATTACTGATGTAGTTTTGTAAAGGTTACATGATTAAAACCTGACTAAAACTGTAGATAGCTAACTGACCAGATAATGTGAAGACGGTTTAGCAAATAGCACAAGTTTAAAACTCAGTACTTACTTCTTACTACTGCGCTCCTCATGTCCATTAGCGCTAGAGGACTTGATCTCATCCTAAGCAGGGTCGATAGAAGAACATCATGAGGACGTAGAGGAAACATTGCAAGTCGTCAGGGGTAAGGGGAGGGAACAAGAAAATACAGAATATATTCATTTAGTAAAAATACTGTTAACATTACTGATATGTTGGAGAAGTATCTAAGGTGGTCCATCTACAGCCCCTGTAGAGTTCCACCCCCACCCACTGTTATAACTACATGCTGTACAGTACTCAATCCAACCAAAAGTCAAGGTGTATGGGGAAAGTATCTAACATTTTGGCATGCTACAGTAAGCCATGGTAACAGTTTGGTCATCTCAACCCCACCCCTCCTGCTTTGTCGTACCAATACCACTATCTGTTCCTAAGCCCACTGAGGCCATGCTTGGCCCACAGCCACTAAAAGAGATCCTGTGGTTGGTGCCAGTCCAGTGATCTTCACCCATTTTCCTTCTTGGAATGTAAGAGTTCGATGCCACCTCTGTCACACATCTCGCCCTGAAGCAAACAGGGATTCACACTGCTTAGTAATATGGACTCCCAAGAAAAACTGAAAAGAAAAAATCCACTAGTTCAGCCTCATGTTAAATGACCTATGTTTGTTCTTTTAGTGCCGGCTGAATGGAGGTGATCCATTTTGGCTTGTATTTCATGAGGGGGAAAACTATTCTTATTGGTGAAATCAATAACTAAATGTATCATGGAAATGAAATCTTGAAATGAAAATCTTAAATAAGTTGTAATAAGAAAATAAACTTTGAATATTACTGGTGTTAAAAGGCATGCAAAGTCAAGATGCTGATTTACGAATCGGAATCAATAGACTTGGGCTTGGAGACAGTATTCATATTTCAAAGTTATCAATAGCTTACTCTGTTGACCTCGGCAAAATCATGACTACACATTTAAGCCATATCAATGATTTGTAAAACAACGTATACTATTGAGTCAGTAGACTAATCTACGAAAAGACATGTAAGGGTAAAAGTACTAACACACGTAAGGTCTATTTCAGGTCTGACTTACTTGACAACGATGCATAACAAATGTCAATGCATATAAATAGAATATGTGCCAGAACTACTGGTATCGCGGTCAATCTAACTAACAGGTGTAAACATGGTGGAACAATGCCGTTAGTTACCATGTCAACAGAAATTTTAAATACTGTCTCCTTTGCATGTGAGGTAAAATGCGCTGATTATCATCCATTTGCATTCACCTTGTTGCAACCGAACAGGTGATAGGATGTTCTAAGATGAGGCTCTTTTTGTCCTAGGGGGATCACAGTACATCAATACATTGCGCAATTACTACCTTACTTTTTTCACAGTTCACACTGGAATCAAAGGTGAATTCATGGGAGTAGAGGTGAGATATCATTAGGCAAGTCTACAAAGAAAGATAGATGGGCGTTTATTGAGAATTTTGGATTATGTCTGACTGCATCACACACCACATTCATACATTGAGAGGCACACACAATCATTTAACTATCAATAATAGCGAACTTATACATCTCTGAGCAGCAAGATGATACTAGATCAGCAAATAGTGAATGCACAAAAAAAAAAACATACAAGCCTGGCAATTCTACCCACCTTTCTGTATGGAGCCTCTAGCATAGCCTCAATGTCAAAATCGTCTGCCATGGTCTCCTGCAAGAGAAAACAAGATACAATCAACTCATGTTTAGTCACAAGATAAAAACATTACATTCATATAGAATTCGTTAGGTCTACTGCGGCCACAGAATATAACGTTAGTTAGCAATCTAGCTAACGTTAGTTAGAAAAACTGTTAGCTAGCTACCAGTAGCTAGTTGAATGTTCTAACAATATAACTACATTTTAGCTGGGCAGCTAACTAGCTAGCTAAATAGTTCCCAGCTGACAACACAGAGCATCAACTGTGGAACATTCCAATGCATTTGACCAACACTCCTACACGTTAGGCTGCAGCTTACAGCTAGCTAATGTTAGCTAGACTAGTTATAGCTACCTACAGTAGCTGATTAAGAACTATAGCGAAGACATTTAGCTAGCAAGATGTTTACTAGTAACGTAACTGGCGTTAGCTAACTAACTAGCCAACGTTCGTTTACTACTATCTGAGGAAGATGTGCAATGGTAATTTACCGCAGGGATTTGTCCCACCGTCCCGTCCCGTCTGCTTCTTTTTCTGTGACCAGAAAATGAATAGTTACCTAGCTAGCAAGCTAACCAATCAGCCAGTGAGCTAGCCTGCGAACTACCGTTGCCTCCTTCTAAAATAGGCCCAATTTGACCTCGGATTCGCCTGCTGCTGTTCCTACCAACAGATTCAAAATAATCGCTCCAGAAAATGCTCTCTCTAGACTACGTATTACCCAACGAAATTATCAGTAACAGCCCGTAAAGTATTTAGCTTTATATTAGTTATCTTTCTTCGCCTTTCAAGCGTTTGAAGTTGTTTCACAAAACAACTTCCTTTGCCTCTCTAAAATGGCGCTCTGCACTCAAGCCTCGAGGAAGGCGGGGTTGTTTGTCCTAGCTATCTAGAAAGGCTACTCCACCGCCTCTCTCTTTTCAATATGGTACTTTACCGCCACCTACCGGAATATTAGATCAAATCACCCAAAATGTGAAAAACAAATGCCTCCTAGGACTGCATTACCTCCCCTGCACAGATATGATCATAGAACAGAGCTATGTAGCCAACCTTTTATTTATTTATTTAGTGTTTTTTTTGTGGGGAATAAACATGTCTGGCTCTTTACGACTGTAATTTGGCTGTAGAATAACAACCTCTTTCAATTTTCAAACACTTGTTTGATGTCAGGAAATAAATTCACAAGATCAGGAGAATTTCCTAACCAGGAAAAATATTAGTCCCTAGCTAAGAATTTTGCACTCAAGGCCTCTCTGCATGCTAAAGGGTCACCTTAAGTAGTTGCATAATAGCTTACTGCATGTTGGCCATCAGACTTTGTGACCCTTTAAGGAGCTGTAAAATACCTTTCACCACTCCACTAAACATGATCTAAATCAGTATACACAATACAACATCGCAAGGAGGACTGCAGGAACAGTGTAAAGCAATAGTGGGATTGTAATGAGAGATTCTTTATTAATAGAGTCATCAAATTAGTATCAATATTCTGTATTATGTGAATGTGGATATGTCAATATTCTGTATTATGTTAATGTACACTGTATGAATGATATAATCATGTGGTTTGAGTGCCCACATTTGCAATTTTTTTGCTAACCGCAAAATTGTATTCATTCTCAGGTCATTTGACATAAAATTACCAATGTTGTACCACACTTGAAAACAAAAGCCCTCTGACCTTAATACATTTAACAGTCAGGTGTGTGAGGCTACTGTAGTCAGTATGAGATGACGCACTTTTACAAACCACTAAAAATAGACAAATGGATTTCATTAGGCAGCGAGACACAGACTTGCATACTAAAACATCTTAAAATAAGTACAAATAAAAACCCAATGGTTAATTTGGTTACAAAACCAAGTTTGTGTCCATAAAACCTCTCATGTGGGATTGTAAAATAAAAAGTGCAAGAAAGAGAAATGGATCACAGAGTACATTAACCACGAATGAGGATTTATTCTATTGCTAAACTGCATGATTATCAAATCAATTTAAATGTTTTACCTTCATTCAGCATTAAACTTATTTATACAACTAAATGCATAGCTAGCACCCTATGATGCTGTCGAATCGTCAGTTTTGATTTGACCATTTAGGGCCATCGGACAATCATAATGAGGCGGAACATTGAAAAATAGCTCATCATCAAAGCAGAGGTCATCTGAGGGTGATGCGAGATACGGCAGCTTCAACACAAAGCCTGTCAATATGCCCCCCAGTGCTGCCACTCCCATAGTGGAGAACACAGCTGCCACCTGGTAGAGGGCCTGTTCCCTGGCACTGCGCCCCAGACCTGGCTGCAGACCAGGGATCAACTCCTGGAGCTCCAGAAGCTTAGGATCTCCTTCCATAGGTGCCCTGTGGCTAAAGATCTCATACATGCTGGGTCCATACACCTCCTCAGTGGCTGTCAGGATGGCACATATCCCTGCGGCACAGGATATGAGTCCTGTGAGGCCATGCAGGTTGTGGATACCACACTGGTCCTGGATCCGGAGGTGGCGGGCCAGGAAGGGGCTGAGGTACTTGTATCCCAGCATGCAGGCGGTGCAGCCCATCACACCCAGCGCGTACGCAGCCGCAGGGGAGATCATCATGTCCACCGACGCCCCCACTGTCACCCCGCCCGCCAGGGTCACGTTCTGGATGTCGGCCATTGTAATCTTGCCATTCTTGTTGAGCATGGCAGAGAGGGCGAAGGCTGTGAGGGTGGAGGAGCTGAGGCCTATGAAGGTGTGCAGGATGGCCCTGTGCTGGTCGTCTCCCTTCAGGGTTAGAGCAGAGTTAAAGGAGGGCCAAAACACCCAGAGGAACAGGGTGCCCATAACTGACAGGATGTCTGACTGGTAGCTGGTGTTCTCCTTGGCGTGACCCTCGTTCAGACGTGGCCTGTACAGGACAAATGTTGCACCCAGGCCGAAATAGCAGGCAAACAGGTGGATGAGGATGGATCCCCCTGCATCGTTGATCCTCAGGTACTTGAGCACGGCCCATTCATTGACTGAGAACACTGGGACCTCCAGCAGGGCCATGACTAGGAGCTGCACTGGGCTGGTCTTTCCCAGGACAGCCCCGAAGGAAATGAGCACCACGGCACAGGCAAACTCAGCATTGATCAGGTTGATGACCCCCAGGTGGATCTTCCCAGCATGGCTGAACTGGAAGTAGCCCTGTACCAGGATGGCCCACTGGATGGCGAAGGTGGCCGTCAGGAAATTGAAGACCATTCCACTGAAGCCGTAGAGACGGAAGAAGGCCAGAAGGCACCCAAATCCAATGAATATCATCACCTGAATGTCAGCAAAGTATGGGTAATCTCGGTAC
Organism: Oncorhynchus tshawytscha; assembly: GCF_018296145.1. Classification (NCBI taxonomy): domain Eukaryota; kingdom Metazoa; phylum Chordata; class Actinopteri; order Salmoniformes; family Salmonidae; genus Oncorhynchus; species Oncorhynchus tshawytscha. The sequence continues at coordinate 28,999,908 of NC_056450.1, read as the reverse complement.
AGTGCGTTGTCCATGGGTTTGGTCTCATTGTTCTGCAGTTTAGCATTAGCATCATTGTCATAGGTTACAAAGGCAGTGTAGAGAGCTAGGAGGAGAACCTCCAGGACCAGCACCAGGACAGGCAGTCTCACCCTCAGACTGGTGGAATGCTTTTTCATGTTGAGAGCTTTTTCAGACAAATGACCAGAATTGCTTTTCTCTGCCTTTATATCATCTCACCCTCGATAAGAAAGGCCTAGAACATTGCTGGAGTTTTTACTAAGACTGATGTGCATAGACTACACCCCCTTTGTAGAGCAACATTACTACTTGTACTTTGGCCTTTACAATAAACCATCTCCCAGGCATTGTGTGGAAAGCTACTCTGAAATATAGTTTACCAAGTTACCAATTACTTCACACTGGAAAAAGTTGAGCTACATAATGCTACCCTGAAGATAATTATAGTTTGTTTAATTAAAGTTACTCTGAAAAAGCAGTTCACTATATCAAAACTACCTTGTGAAAAACTATAACTAAATCTAAAATGTCATAATACAAAGTTAAGAAACATGACCGTAGGAACATCACTTTTAACAGTTTTTTCAAAACAGTATTAACAGTGTAGTGAGATCTATGTGACAGACAGAATGTGAGCGTGTCGGCTAGCCCAGCGGTCATTAACTACTGAAAACACTATCAACATTTGAATGTAGTTAAACTGCCAACAAGCTACTGCAAAATGTAGTTGAATTACTCGTTGAATTACATGTTGTGGTACTATTCCCCAACACTACTCCCAGTCAGAATCTGTTTCGCAATTTTACAACACAGCGCAACCTTCAATAAAATTATATAATGAGCACAGATGGTATACACCTGACTTCAGGATGATCATTGTAAATGAGTGTGTCACAGGTGTGATGAAAACCCTTGAGTACTGTGCATGCTTCAGCCAATGCGCTCCTAATTGAGTCCCTGCTAATTGATTGATTTATTGAGAACTGTGATTGTCTCCCTGTTTTTCCATGCCTGTTTTTAACCCTTGTTTCGGTGGTTTGAGATGTGGCTGTGTTTGGGAGGGAAGCAGCTGTTTCGTTACGAGAAGCATGATGTGACAGATGATGCGATAGCTGATACCCTGAGTTTTAGGTAGTTGTAATGCTTTCCCTCCACCAGCACAGAAACTTGTTTTTATTTGATTTGATTGTAAAATTGTTTTGTGTTCTGGCCTCCCATTTTTGTGCAAAGCTAACACTAACTAGTTTATTTATGAGAACTGGCCCTTCCTATGTTCTTCCCCTGAATCCCAAACGTAAAGAACCTTTGTAAACTGGTATAAATATGATTCTGAACTCCCTATGCTCTTGGTGTAAATCTTGGGTTGTGTAGTTGGATCTATGGTACTGAAAGGAGTTTAGCCATCACAGCCCCTCTCAGCCAGGGTGTGATGTGTTTCCACAGAGTACAGCATAACACCATCATGATCAAAACATGGCATAATCACTTTGTTAAAAAAGGTTGAGGACTGTGCATGCATTCTTACTGTGCGTGGCCGCTAAAGGAAATTCCCCCCCAAAAATATAGCTAAAAGAATGTGATACATTTTGATTACTGTTTTTCTAGTGCTAAATCTGGGGCAGTGTGAAATGGTTAAATGTAAACAGGAAAATAAAGTATTGATTGAATCCTCAATTCATCAGTCTGAGAGGTTAGCATTATTCATGTATACTGAAAAAAATAAACACAATGTGCAATAACTTCAAAGCTTTTACTCAGTTACAGTTCATATAAGGAAATCAGTCAATTTAAATGAATTCTCTAGGCCCTAATCTATGAATTTGACATGACTGGAAATAAACATATGCATCTGTTGGTCACAGATACCTTAAAAAAAAGCAGCGCGACACATCTCCTTTGCATAGAGTTGCTCAAGCAGTTGATTGTGGCCTGTGGAATTTCGTCCCACTCCTCTTCAATGCCTGTGTGAAGTTGCTGGATATTGGCGGGAAATGGAACACACTGTCGTACACGTCGATCCAGAGCATCCCAGACATGCTCAATGGGTGACACGTGTGGTGAGTATGCAGGCCATGGAAGAACTGGGACATTTTCACCTTCCAGGAATTGTGTACAGATCCTTGCGACATGGCACCGTACATGATCATGCTGAAACATGAGATGATGGTGGCGGATGAATGGTACGACAATGGGCCTCAGGATCTCTTCACGGTATCTCTGCAAATTCAAATTGTCATTGATAAAATTCAGTTGTGTTTGTAGCTTATGCCTGCCCATACCATAACCCCACCGACACCATGGGGCACTCTGTTCACAACATTGACGTCATCAAATCGCTTGTCCACACGATGCCATACATGCGGTCTGCGGTTGAGGCCGGTTGGACATACTGCCAAATTCTCTAAAACAATGCTGGAAGCAGCTTATGGTAGAGAAATTAACATTCAATTATCTGGCAACAGCTGTGGTGGTCCTTCCTGCAGTCAGCATGCCAATAGCATGCCCCCTCAAAACTTGAGACATCTGTGGCATTGTGTTGTGACAAAATTGCACATTTTATTGGCCTTTTATTGTCCCCAGCACAAGGTGCACCGCCAAACTGCAGTCAGTTCAAGACCCTGGTGAGGACAAAGAGCACGCAGATGAGCTTCCCTGAGATGGTTTCTGACAGTTTGTGCAGAAATTCTTTGGTTGTGCAAACCTAGAGTTTCATCAGCTGTCTGGGTGGCTGGTCTCAGACGATCCCGCAGGTGAAGAAGCCTGATGTGGAGGTCCTGGGCTGGTGTGGTTACACGTGGTCTGCGGTTGTGAGGCCGCTTGCACTTACTACCAAATTCTCTAAAATGATGTGGGTTATGGTAGAGAAATGATAATTAAATTCTATGGCAACAGCTCTGTTGGACATTCCTGCAGTCAGCATGCCAATTGCACACTTTGAGACATCTGTGGCATTGTGTTGTGTGAAAAAACAGCACATTTTAGAGTGGCCTTATATTGCCCCCAGCACAATGTGCATCTGTGTAATGATCATGCTGTTTAATCAGCTTCTTGATATGCCACACCTGTCAGGTGGATGGATAATCTTGGCAAAGGAGAAATACTCACCATTAGGGATGTAAACAGAATGTGTGCACAACATTTGAGAAAAATCTGCTTTTTGTGTGTATGGAACATTTCTGGGATCTTTAATTTCAGCTCATGAAACATTGGACCAAATTTTTACATTTTGCGTTTTGTTCTGTTTACATTACATGGGTGGAAAGAGTATTGAAATACACTATATATACAAAAGTATGTGGACAACCCTTAACATTAGTGGATTTGGCTATGTCAGCCACACCTGTTGCTGACAGGTTTATACAATTTAGCACACAGTCATACAATCTCCATAGACACACATTAGCAGTAGAATGGCCTTATTGAAGAGCTCAGGGACTTTCAACGTGGCACCGTTATAGGATGCCACTTACCATCAAGTCAGTTCATCAAATTTCCACCCTGCTAGAGCTGCCCCAGTCAATTGAATGTGCTGTTATTGTGAAATGGAAACATCTAGGAGCAACAACAGCTCAGCCATGAAGTGGTAGGCCACACAAGCTCACAGAATGGGAGCGCTGAGCGCTGAAGCGTGTAAAAATCATCTTTCCTTGGTTGCAACACTCACTACCGAGTTCAAAACCTCTGGAAGCAATGTGAGTTCCAAACGGACTCTGGAAGCAACGTCAGTTTGCTACATGAGGCTTATTTATAATGGTTAAGTTGTTATGAATGCACTGATGTAAGTGGACGCAAGTTGTATTTCGGCTACTTTGGAAAAAAATATGTGCCTGTTGTCATAGCGATAGATCGAGGATTTACCGATGTAACCCGTTTTAGCTTGGACATTGCCGTTGAGGTCTTTCATCATTTTAAAGTAGTCAATTGGGTGGGGATTCCTATGAGTTGGGTGCAATTAGCCAATGATGAAAAGGAACATTTAAAATTGAGATAGCCTCAATGTCACTGCCCATGCTGTGTCATATACTATAATAGCACAGATGCAAAGATGAGGCCTCTATCTATCTCTATGGCCTGTTAAAACTCATATCGGCCCTCTCCTTGGCTAGAATGTTCCCACCTGATCTCACCTCACCTCCTCCCCACCTGCCTTCCAACTTTGAGACCCGAAGACATCTATTTCCATTGTTAGAGCTGTCACTTGACTATTTTGTCAATATAATAGACAATCGTTGTATAAAGGCAGGCTGTTCTTTCCTCAGTGTTGTTCAGTGTTTGTGGTGGCATGGGGCGGCCCAAGTCCTTTATTCTTTTCCTTTTTTGGGGGTGATCTGACGATCAGTGCTATCCAGGATCCTTGGGACTCCCCCTACCATAAACCCTAACCTTAACCCCTACTCTTACCCTAACCATAACCATGATAACCATGATCTAACCTTAACTCTTACTTTACCCTTAAAAATGTTAACTTCAATGGAGTAGGGATGTCTAGTACTGCATGTTCAATATCCTAGTTTATACTAGCTTGTTATTGATATTGTATAGGCTACTTTATATTATGTTATTAGTTATGACACTGGTTAATCATGTCTGTGTTGTATCTACCCTTTAGTGTCCTCCAAAACCACAACATGATTTCAGAACCTTACCTATCATACCTACCTGCCTTACAAGCAATACCATATCTCCATCCTACCCCTCAATGTGCTCCTGTGTCCTTTTCTAGTTAATAACTACTCTGAACTGGAAACCGTTCTTACAGATGCACCCTAGTGGCAATATCACTCCTTAACCTAGCTTAAGATACTGTCCACCCTAGTCCTTTTCTTTAGTTACTATAATTACATTTTCTTTCACTTGAGTAATATGTGTGTATTTTTCCTTTATTCAACCAGGCAAGTCAGTTAAGAACAAATTCTTATTTACAATGACGGCCTACACCGGCCAAAACCGGAGAACACCGGCCCTATGGGACTCCCAATCACAGCTGGTTGTGATACAGCCTGGATTTGAACCAAGGTGTCTGTAGCAATGCCTCTAGCACTGAGATGTAGTGTCTGCGCCACTCGAGCAGTCTAAGTACTTGGAGTAAAAGTAATTTAGTTACTTTTGATATAAAAACATTGACCTTGATAATTAGCTAATTCCGCTAAGGTTACCTGAATGTTCTTACACAATCTTTTCCATGCATTAAATTGAAAAGCAAGATGAAATTAATGTAGTACGAACTAAGTTAATTTACTTTATGAGTTGCACAAAAAAAATGAAGGATTTGTCAAATATACTATTAACATTTGAAAATAACTTAAACATTCAAAGCTATTAAAACGTATTGATACATGTAAAAAATCAATATAAAATAAACTGCATAATTTTTTTGCCAGACATCAAAATACTTCCATAAATAACAGTCTGGCTTCAGAGCCATACGAAACATTTATGTATTTCTGAGCACCTCCAAGATTTAGACAGTAATGAAAGTAGGGAGGTTGGTCTAGGAGGATGGATGGGTGTGATCCGTGACTGTCTAGCAATCCAAAGGTTGTGTGTTTGAGTCATGTCGGCATAACTGTAGAATTTTAGCTAACTTTTATTCTAAACTTAACCCAATACATCTAACCTCCTTTGTAAATACACACAATTTTTATTACAACCATTGTTTTAGTTCTCCTAACCAGTTACGTAAAATTATCCTAACCTTTGTCGTTAGTTTCCCTAACCGCCAATGTTAATTCTCCCCGTAATTCTCCTTTGTTGTTACAGCGCAACAAGCAACCTGTTCTCAGAGAAAGATGTATAATACTATACATCCTCCAAGATATATGATAAATTGTCATCCAATTTGTATGCTATAGTGCCCCACAGTGGACGTATCATAATACCCATAAAACCTATTGATCAAACGGGGAACTGTTCCAATTCTTTTTTTCACCATACATTTTTTAGAAACACTTAAAATAAGGGCTGTGTTTCGTGTAGGACTACACTAGCATGACGTTTTGATAACCATGTAAATATCTCTCAGACAATGTGACTTTTATCAATATAGGCTCTATTTCCTCTCAGATTCGAAAAATTATAATTGGCATAAAAGTAGTGTCACATCCTGACCTTAGTTCCTTTTTTATGTCTCTATTTTAGGTTGGTCAGGGCGTGAGTTGGGGTGGGCATTCTATGTTTTGTTCTATGTTTGTATTTCTATGTGTTTGGCCTGGTATGGTTCCCAATCAGAGGCAGCTGTCAATCGTTGTCTCTGATTGAGAACCATACTTAGGCAGCCTGTTTTCGCCCTTGAGTTGTGTGTAGTTGTTTTCTGTCTCTGTACCAGACAGAACTGTTTTGTTTGTTCCGTTTTGTTCTAGTGTTCAGTGTAATTAAAATATCATGAACACGTACCACGCTGCACCTTGGTCCTCTCCTTCTTCCACCAACGACAACCGTTACAGAACTACCCACCACAAAAGGACCAAGCAGCGTGGTAAGGAGGAATGGACATGAGAGGACATTCTGGACGGGAAGGGATTCTACACATGGGAGGAGATCCTGGCTGGAAGGGATCGCCTCCCATGGGAACAGGTGGAGGCAGCCAGGAGAGTGGAGGCAGCAGGAGAGGTGAACCAGCGGTACGAGGGAACACGGCTGGCAAGGAAGCCCGAGAGGCAGCGCCAAAAATGTATTGGGTGGGGGGCACACGGTGAGATTGGCAAAGTCAGGTAGGAGACCTGAGCCAACTTGCGGTGTTTACCATGGAGAGAGAGTGACCGGGCAGGCACCGTGTTATGCGGTGAAGCGCACGGTGTCCCCAGTGCGCATAAATAGCCCGGTGCGCTACATCGCAACTCCTCGTATCGGCCGGGCTAGAGTGGGCATCGAGCCAGGAGGGATGAAGCCGGCTCAGCGCATCTGGTCTCCAGTGGTTCTCCTTGGTCCGTGTTATATGGCACCAGCCCTACGCACGGTGTCTCCCGTGTGTCTGCACAGCCCAGTGCGTCCTGTGCCTGCACCCCGCAAGTGCTGGGCTAAAATCAACATCCAGCCAGGACGGGTTGTTCAGGCCCTTAGTTTGAGACCTCCAGTGCGCCTCCATGGACCGGTCTATCCTGTGCCTCTTCCAAGGACCAGGCCTCCAGTAGATCTCTCCAGCCTGGTGAGTACTGTGCCTGTTCTAAGAACCAAGTCTCCTGTGTGTCCCTCCAGCCCGGCCCTGCCAGAGTCTCCCTCCAGCCCGTCGCTGCCAGAGCCTCCCTCCAGCCCGTCGCTGCCAGAGCCTCCCTCCAGCCCGGCGCTGCCAGAGCCTCCCTCCAGCCCGGCGCTGCCAGAGCCTCCCTCCAGCCCGGCGCTGCCAGAGCCGCCCTCCAGCCCGGCGCTGCCAGAGCCGCCCGTCTATTCGGGGCCCCTGAAAGGGTCCCCAGTCCGTGGTCAGCGGCGATGGTCGCTGCTCCAAAGGCGCCACAGAAGTGGGCCCAGACTAAGGTGGAGTGGGGTCCACGTCCCATGCCAGAGCCGCCACCGCGGACAGATGCCCACCCAGACCCTCCCCTATGGGTTTAGGTTTTGTGGCTGGAGTCCGCACCTTTGGGGGGGGTACTGTCACGTCCTGACTTTAGTTCCTTTTTTTATGTCTCTGTTTTCAGGTTGGTCAGGGCTTGAGTTGGGGTGGGCATTCTATGTTTGTATTTCTATGTGTTTGGCCTGGTATGGTTCCCAATCAGAGGAAGCTGTCGATCGTTATCTCTGATTGAGAACCATACTTAGGCAGCCTGTTTTCGCCCTTGAGTTGTGGGTAGTTGTTTTCTGTCTCTGTACCAGACAGAACTGTTTTGTTTTGTTCTTTTTGTTCTAGTGTTCAGTGTAATTAAAAGATCATGAACACGTACCACGCTGCACATTGGTCCTCTCCTCCTTCCACCAACGACAACCGTTACAAGTTGACATCATGCAAAATTACAAATCCCTGCAAGCTCCTGCACGTCGTCTCTAGCAGACACCTTTGCTGACAGGTATTGTGTCAATTTTAAACTTGTACAAGACAGTTCACAGAATTTTACATGTAAATTAATATTGCCAATTTATTCATTACTACATTTAGATAATCAATCCAGAGATTTTTTTACCTTTGCCTCGATTTGGCAGTCTCATCCAGATCATCATGGCATTTGTAGTTCTTGATGATCGCCACATTAAAAGCTAATTAGTATTTAATTTAGGGGGGGTAAATACAGCCGACTGTATTGATAATATTCACCTTGTCCAAGAGATTTACACGGTTATCAAAACGTCCCGCCACACGTGCTTTTAAAATCCCCTATGTGAAAAATGAATGGTGGGAAAATGATTGGAACCATTTCCCTGTTTGATCGCTAGGTTTTATGGGTATTATGACTCATACTGTAGCTATTGTATGACTGAGTAAGACATATGATGACGCAAGTGTCACTTGAAAAACAAGGTCTTCTGGTGCACTTTGTCCATAAGAAAAATATGCCTACAATCTTTTGAGCTTTGCTTGGTGAGATAAGAACACTTGTCTTAACAGTCAGTTTAAATAGTGCATTGTGGTGTGTCTGCCTAACCTGCATATGGTATTTCACAATTTTTTCAAACAGCTCTATGGTAAACATTTAATCTATAATGTATTATATACATATTTTTACCTCTAACAATGTATTATTATCATATATTTTTAAAAATGGCTTTTTACCCCCTTTTTCGTGATTTCCAATTGGTAGTTGCAGTTTTGTCCCATCCCTGCAACTCCGGTACGGACTCTGGAGAGGCGAAGGTCGAGAGCCATGCGTCCTCCGAAACATGACCTTACCAAGCCACACTGCTTCTTGACACACTGCTCACTTAACCTGGAAGCCAGCCGCACCAATGTGTCGGAGGAAACACCGTACAACTGGTGACCGTGTTAGCGTGCATGCGCCCGGCCCGCCACAGGAGTCGCTAGAACACAATGGGACAAGGTCATCCCAGCCAACCAAACCCTCCCCTAACCCGGGCGATGCTGGGCCACTTGTGCATTGCCTCATGTGTCTCCCGGTCGCAGCGGGCTGCAACACAGCCTGGAATCGAACCCGGGTCTGTAGTGAGGACTCAAGCTGACTGGAATGGTCTCCTGCCCCCCTCACATATAAAGGTATTGTTTCACTCCCAAAGTATTTCCCTGTCTAGAAAATGTCACTGGACCAAAGAAGTTCATGAGTGTTTTTAAGCATTTAATATGCTTTGAACTCTTTAGTAAGACCCTCAATAGTTTGGCTATAAACAAAGAATACGCCTGCAAGCAAAGTTGTAATAAAATTACTTCAGTTTATTGCATTTTGTGCAGACAATTCTATAAAATGGTTTGAGGAAACCATTAGCCATTGATGTATACGCCTTTGACATGGTAAAACAACACAGTAAAACAACTGTTTATATATCATTATTGAACACAATAGAGAATACATAGTTCTATATCTGTAAAATATTAAACTTGCATTGACACACAAATTAAACATCTAAGCTCTACTTTGATAATTACTGTTTTATTTACAGATGTCCCATCTTTATTCTTCATCTTTTCGTTAAATACAATGTCCTCTCTCAAACAAACACATGCATACACACACACTCTGCAGACACTGACATAACTGAACACGCCACTACATTTTTTTCTACATCATCACTCTTGTTCCTAGGAGAGGGAACATAAAATTGTGAACACAAAACAATTACTAATCAAGATAGCTATTCATAGATCTACATAAAGGTCTACATTTAAAAATGCATTACAATGCTCTTATGGACCCAGTATAAATACAGTATCATACGTGAAGATTTAGAAACACCAGCTTTTGTTTTTTTTCTCCTGCTTGCGTTAAGTGCTCACACTTCTTGAGATGATGAAGGAATCATGAGGGTTGCACAACAATTCAACCTTCTAAAAAAAAGGAGGCTTATTCAACATTAATACAATGTGTTGAGGTTTACTTTACTGTCATGAAAACGGCACATCTACATGCATATACTAGGTTCTAAAGTCTTAGGAAACCAGAATAGAGAACACACAGTAGTCCATTCTCAGTAAAAGCTACAAAATCCCCCTCACACTTTGCATTGTCCTCAGTTAAATCAGCAAAACAGTTCCTTGCTTAATCAAGAATAGGTCTGTATGAAAAACAATTGGTATTTTAGAAGAATATGGGTGGAAGTGCAATACAGCAGTTGGAGCTTGTACATAAAATGGCAGTTTTTTTCTTCTTCAAATTCACCATATAGTGCACAGATTTTGACCAAGTCCAAAAGTGCCCAACATTGCAAATAAAGGGTGTCATTTGAGACACAGATGTAGAGGAAGGTTCTACGAATAGAATTATGTGTCTAGATTTCCTTGGACTGAATAGCCCTTCAAAGGGGTTATGATTGATTAGAGTTGTATTTCCCCTGTGACTTTTGATTACACTGGAAGCCGCTGACATAATTGTATTGGGGGCAAACTCAGTGTTTCAGTTAAATAATGACATAATGATTCATTTTCAATCTAAATCAACATGTATCAAGAATTATTGAGCAAATGTGCACAGTAAGACCATTGCAGTTATATTACCACTGTGATGTACTTTTTGTGGCCACAAATGCTTTACCTAAATTGTAAAATAAATAAATAAAAATAAATATAAAAATGCTGAATATTAAATTGCAGAAACACACTGCAGTATACATTACGTGCATGCATTAAACCAATCACAATTGTGCACATATGCGCTAGAACTATCACAGTGAAAAGCCTGTCCCTGCTTTGGACTGACACAAATAGCCTCTCAGCAATATAACATGTTGGATTCTAAATGAATAAATCAATGGTCTAAACAAATTGGCTGAGTTTATTCAGGTTCTTTTACAGGGTTGTAAACAGAAGTGCATTCCAGATGAACACTTTCATAACTTCAATGTAGTCTGCGCAAGTAAAGGTCCAATGTAACAGGGTAAGGATACATGGATTTGAGAGCCCTTATCACACCCTGTTTGTTAAAAGATTTAGATTATCTGACATCTTGTTTTACTCAAGAGAAGGTTTCTAATGTACACTGAGTGTACAAAACATTGCTCTTTCCATGACAGACTGACCAGGTGAAAGCTATGATCTCTTATTGATGTCACTTGTTAAATACACTTCAATCAGTGTAGATGAAGGGGAGGAGACAGGTTAAAGAAAGATTTTTAAGCCTTGAGACAATTGAGACATGGATTGAGTATGTGTGCCATTCAGAGGATGAATGGGCAAGACAAAATATTTTTGTGACTTTGAACAGGGTACACTAGGTGCCAGGGGCACAGGTTTCAGTGTGTCAAGACCTGCAACGCTGGCTTTTTCACGCTCAACAGTTTTCCATGTGTATCAAGAATGGTTCACCACCCAAGGACATCCAACCAACTTGACACAACTGTGGGCAGCATTGGACTCAACTTGGTTCAGCATCCCTGTAGAATGCTTCAACACCTTGTAGTCCATGCCTCGAAGAATGTCGGCTTTTCTGAGGGCAAAAGGGGGTGCAACTCAATAATACGAAGGTGTTTCTAATGTTTTGTACACTCAGTGAATATTTCTAGGGCTGTCAAACAATTAAGAACATTTCATCGAATTAAATTGCAGGATTTGCTGTGATTAATCGCAAATTCAGAATTAACTCAAATTGAGCAGTAATTTCAGATTTCTTTTGTACAGAAAAAGCATTACAATAATATTGACACCTTGATTTTGTCCAAACTAATGGTAAGCAAAATTAGGTACATTGTTAAAGCACATTTTCTTTATCGTCAATGTCAACTTGTTTTGACATCACATTGTTGTTTTTAGATATATAAGGTATTTTGAACATTTCCAGACAATGCAATTAAGTAGTACACTAAAATTACAAAAAGTTAACTCAAGTTAACTCTGACAGCCCTGATATTTGGGACATGATACTTGGGAAACACCTGAAGGATGGTAGTTTTACTACAACAATTCTGTCACTGACATCCTTCCCCCTTCTAGAGATGGAGTCATCAAACATGTGAATATAATACCATACTGTAAAGGTCTCTCTGACCTCTGCCAAAGGTGGAAGCCCTGGTTTTGTTGTAATATTAATAACTACCACAGTCACACTGCTGGTGAATCAGTAGGTTGGTTGGTTATAAGGGAGGATTTTATGTGTCTATAGAAACCACATATCTAAGAACCACACTGTAGCCAAACATACAGATGATCTGCACAACGGACATCCATGTGCCAACACACAGCCATTTTCAAAACATAGATATTCTAGTTCTATAGTTCGATGGCTCCAACACTTGTCATCTCATGTACCCAATAACTCCACACACAAAAAAGCTATGAATCTACTTGATTCCGAAGATTGCAGCATTTGAAACTTCAGCTTCATGCAACAACAATAGGCTCAGCAGTGTACTCCCAAGCCCAGATAACATCTTTTACCCATGTCAAACTGTTGATATGGCGATGGACACAGCTGAACTTTGCACGTATTCTGACAAAATATATGTTCAAGAAATGCCTTATGTTTTAGTTTTACAGTAGATTTGAAATGCATAGATACCCAGTTGACACACAAATTCATATTCCAAATCACCATATCTTTTAAAGTTTTCTGTAGTTAATTGATGACTGAGGCCAAACATATTGAATCAATTACTAGTCTCCCTAGCCAGGCGGGTTGCCTCCCACAATGTAAACAATGTTCCAGCTGTGTCTGGGTTTTCCGAGACTAAACAATGACCTATTTTGAGTTCAAAAGATACACTTTGGACAAATCACTTTATGCATTACTCAATTCAAATAAGATTTCAGCGAGAATAAAACGTAAGAAGACCATATGAAACTACTGTTACAAACACCATGCAAACAGGGATATAACACATTATTTTCAACCGTCTTTCAGACAAGTCATATCATATTAATATTTTGAGTTACTGTATATACATTATAGTATTTGAGATTTTATTTAAATAGTTATATATACTGTATAGCTAAATATTTCCAAGATTATATTATTTTGATTGTAGGTAGTATTTGTGTGACACTTAGTGTGCTGAGTGAGGATAACTATTTCCCACTAACTTCTAGAAAAGACCCCAGACCTAATCACCTCTTCCCCAGCTAAGAGCTGTCAACAAAACTTACTGGCGTGTCTTACTGGGATCCAAGGGACCAGTCAAACACCTAAAAAGGTCAGTCCCCTCATTGACTTCAGCATATTTTAAAATCTATTTGGGAAACACCTGAATATTTTATATCTCAAATAAACTCGATATATTTTTGATCTGCCCTCAGAACTGCCCTTAGATATCTAGTTCAAATGATTGTTTCAGGTCTTCAATCTAAACTTAATATTGAGTAATATTCGTCAATGTTGGTCCTCAAGTAGGCTGCATTTGCTCCAACTAAATAATGCTCAGTAGAGATGTTGGTTGACTAATGTCAGCTGTGAATCCTTTTGTATATATCTTTTTTTCTCACAAAAACAGCGTCATGTCAACATCAATAGTTAACAACTCCATTGACTATGTGATTTGTTGGAGCAAAACGCAGCTGACTGTTGAACCTCAAGGACAGTGTTGAAAACCACTGACTAGCTGCCTTGCTATTCAAGTCACCCCAACCCTGTATGCCCTTTCTACTCCCCCATATGTTTTTGGTTCAATATTTACACATGGATCAGTATAGCAGCTTTTGAAATGTTAGAACCTCTATAATGTCATAATATGTTAGATAAACAATATCCTTCACATAAATACAGTGCACATCACACACAAAATATCCACTTTTTACATAAACTATTCAATAAATAAAATTCAATCATTTTCTTTTGAAAACAATATAATACAAAAAATAATTGAGTTATTTATATAGATAAGACTTTATATATGTTTCTACCACATGGTAAACAGTGCCCTCCACTGCACAGAAACTAATATGTGAAATACTTGCAAATATGAGGTCTGTATGTACACATATGTATCTATTTCCATATAATATTTGTTTACAAAAATAATTAATATGATTCATGTATTAGTTCAGGGTTGATGCTTTAGACATGACCTTGTAAATATGCAGAACTTAGGAATTGACAGTAATATTATATTTAGCAAATAAATAGCTGTGCCACATTGAAAATAAATTTTGTTTCTTCCCATTCTAGTACAAAGTTGTGAAGATTCGCAGTAATGCTGGGTTCAAAACTATCCATTCAAACCAGTTGTAATTTCACTGCTAAATTCCACCTTACACATAGTCAATTCAATACACAGTTTTGCCTTGGTACTACAAAGAGGTTTGTATCAAAAAGTTATTTATTTTCATATGGCACAATTTGTATGTTTGTATTTGGCAAGAATTATAGAATTCACATTTCTAGACTGGAATTAGTGTAAACCAAATCATGATGAAGAAAAACAGATGTATTTACTAAAAATATATCACAAACATAGTTTGAGTGTCTCTAAATTAGCAATTCACATGTTCTAATGTAAACTACTACATGGTAAAATATTGAAATGTTTGCCATTTGGTATGATAGTATTAAACAAATATAATTTTGTTTTAGATTATAACACAGTAGTTTCTTGCAATTATTATCTACTTTATATCAATACATTTTTCACGGTTTCTTCTTACAGTCCTATCACTGGTATAACAATAGTTTATGCCACCTAAAAGTCTTGTCAGCACTCTCTAGGTATAGCTAGTAGTAATATATATTAAATGATTGGACAAAGGACACTATTTACAGTTATCAGCTTTTTTGGGGGGGGTCAAAGGTTGAGGTCATGATGTGTCTCTTAGCAACTTCAAATATCTCATTGTACTGTTTTCTTCACAGTATCACAGTATAAAAAGCCAGGGTTGTGATCAACACCAACTCCATCATAATTGAGTCAATTCAATGACAAATGAAATGTATTCAATTCATTAAGTACATTTCAAATACCGCCTGTGAAATGACTGGTATGAACGCTATTCCTCTCTCCTTCCTTCCCACTGTAATATACTTCACTGCTGCTCAGGTGTCCTCAAGGATACAACCCATAGGAAGACATGTTGCTGATGACTGATGAATTCTCGACCCACCCTCTTCCCTCAATGATTTCAACACATCATATCGTACATAACATAAAACAACCAAATGCACAACAAAAAAACATATTAACTGTATTCTCTAAATAAATGAATGCATACATTTAAAAATCCTTCTCTTGCAAGTAACCCACAACCCTACAAAAATAAGAAAAGCAACAAGACTGACAGACAGATAAAATAAAATAAAACACAAGGACAAACAACAAAAACATCTGACCTCTAGTTTGGGGAATAATTTGTCTTTTGAATATGTCCACTCCTCTGTATAAGAAGAAACTCATGTGCCATTTGACATCTAGTGATCTGATATCCATTGAAGAACCTAAACAGGTTTGATACCACAGCTTTCTAGATGATGAGATGAGCAGACATTATGCTGGTAGAGGTGATTGAGAGTAAAGGAGAATTGAGCTGGTGCCTTTTGGGGGGTACTAACTACGTAGTGCAAACTGAGCTGATATGTTTTGGGACGGGTTTATGTGTATGTGGGTATGTGTGTGTGTGGGGAGGGGTGTAGGTGGGATGTGAGGGATGTGACTGAAGTAAAGATGCAGGGGGAGTGGAAGCAGGGGCCATAAACCATTAAGATGCAAGGTGAAGGGGTGTGGATTTGATTTGAGGTCTCTCAGGAGTAGATGGTGATGACCTCGCGTCCACCACCACGTACTAGGAGGACCCGGTTGAGACCCTCGGTGAGGACTTCCAGGAACTCCATATCTGAGAAAGGATTAGAGTTAAGAAATAAGCAAGTTTTCACATCTGGCTTTTGTAGCCTATTCATGTTAGCTATCCTGTTGAGCCCCTTGGTTTCACTTACATTTATGACAGTAGAAGCTACGTATTGTTATAGTATTATAAAACACAGAAGTCTATAATATAACATATCTATGACAAAGATATGATAGGATACAGTTTTCCTCTCCCATGCGGTTCTTGGGTGGTCCAGGCATGTTGAGCAGCACTAGCTTGGCCTCCTTGGACTTCTTCATGATGACCTCATTGAGCCTCAGCGCTGTGTGCATGCGCCTCACGTTGGACTGGTTCCTGACGGGAGTAGGTTACAGAATGCATGTTGCATCATTACTGCTATTTCACAACATGCCTGGAAAACATTTAAACATCATGCTAATATAATACTTACAGGCTCTCCCACTCCCTGCAGCATGTTAAGAAGAGAATGACAATGCAGAGATCTTTACAACACTGAACTTACATTGAGAAGTTGTGTTGTGCGGATGACACTCAAAGCCTTTCAAACCTTTGTGGTATTACTTCTGAAACTAGCTTATAAACAACTGCCCCCCCCCCAACAGTAACAACCTATAAATACTTTGACCTTATTTTCTATTTACTTTAAAGGGAAAGGGGGATACCTAGTCAGCTGTACAACTGAATGCATTCAACTGAAATGTGTCTTCCACATTTAACACGGTTTAGGAATACACTCCCAGAAAAAAGGGTTCCAAAAGCATTCTTCGGCTGTCCCCAAAGGAGAACCCTCGGTTCCAGATAGAACCCTTTTTGGTTCCAGGTAGAACACTTTTGGGTTCCATGTACAACCCTCTGTTGAAAGAGATGGTTCTACATGGAACCAAAAGGGTTCTATCTGAAACCAAAAGTGGTTATTCAAAGGGCTCTCCTATGGGGACAGCCGAAGAACCTTTAAAGGTTCTAGATAGCACCTTTTTTCCCTAAGAGAGTAGTCCACACAAGCCTTCGGACACGTGATTGAAAGTGAAAGTGACAGCAGACTCACGGCTTCATGTTGAAGATGTCTTTGACCCCGCCCTGCTCTGGGTGGCCTGCTGCAGCCTGGGTCTCAGCCTTGTCTGTCCAGGTCATCTGCACCTCCGACCCGGGGGTGGCAGCGCTCCCTGCGGGCGTGGTGGGGGACGTGGGGTTCTTATTGTGGATCAGCTGCACCTGTTTAGGGCGGGAGACAGCCACAGACTAAGAGAGGGACACCACACAACAACGTGACAGGGTGAAGGAAAGAAAGAGATCTGTCAGTTGGGGTGACGCAATAAAAACACCAGACCACCACTGGGCGGTGAGTTGAAAGCACAATTGGGGCACAGTAACAAAGAAACTAGGTAAGATGCTGTTCTGTCATATCCCTTCTTTCTGCTGTAGAGGAAAAGGTCCCCTTAAAATGCTACACGCCAGAGAACAATGTCAAAGTGAGAGAATTGGCATTTTGACAGAGGATGAGGTAAGGCAGTAGGCCTAGAGTTGACAGAGGATGAGGTAAGGCAGTAGGCCTAGAGTTGACAGAGGATGAGGTAAGGCAGTAGGCCTAGAGTTGACAGAGGATGAGGTAAGGCAGTAGGCCTAGAGTTGACAGAGGATAGACAGAACA
Source organism: Oncorhynchus tshawytscha (assembly GCF_018296145.1). Lineage (NCBI taxonomy): Eukaryota > Metazoa > Chordata > Actinopteri > Salmoniformes > Salmonidae > Oncorhynchus > Oncorhynchus tshawytscha. The sequence goes on along the minus strand of NC_056450.1, from coordinate 28,982,425 downwards.
AAGAAAAAAATGCAGCGGATGAGAGAGATGGTGAAAAATAGAACCATTTAAACACAGCAGAATGAAGGACAGATAGAGTAGCACATGGGGATGTGTGAAACTTACTCCTCAGCCTGAAGTGTCCCCAATTATGCCAGAGAATAGCTAGCTTTTCATGTGGTGCTGACTGGTAAGACGCTTTAGGAGGGGTGGTCACGTCTGCAAGCAAGGCACAGGTCCTGGGTTTGAGGCTCGGTGTGAGCTGAATCAGTAGGATGTGGTACTAGCTAAGCAAGCAGCGTGATGTCCTTTACAGTGGTGCCTAGTGACTCGGATCTACAGTTGCGCTCAGCTCAACACTGGGATCAATGTTGAGTAAGTTCTAGGGGTGAATGTAGCACATGGGAATGTGTGAAACTTACTCCTCAGCCTGTAGTGTCCCCACTTATGCCAGAGAATAGCTAGCTTTTCACGTGACGCTGACTGGTAAGATGCTTTAGGAGGGCGGTCACGTGCGCTAGCAAGGCACAGGTCCTTGGTTGGAGCCTCGGTGTGAGCCAAATCAGGAAGAATCGGTGCTTGTTAAGCAAGCAGTGTGGCATCCTTTACACATAGTACAAAGGTTGATCAGAGAGTTAGGTATGAGGACACTTCTGTACCTCCTCCTCTGGTTTCTCCTCCACGCTGACTCCTGCCGGCTCCTCACTGCTCTGCAGAGACTGCAAGTTAGACGGGTTCTTACGGCGGATAGAACCACGGGATGAATCCGTGATGCTCTGGATCTGTGGAAATCAAAGCAGCAAGAGGTTTTAAAGAAAGACAAAGAGTTCAAACATGAGACTTCAAGTTGTGATATGTAAGTTACTGGTACAACAAATCACAGAGAAGCAATGTGTCAATACTTGACAGATTATAACTGGAGGGGTGGATAGCTCAACGCAAAGCCAGATTTGATGCTTATGTTCTGTAGCATGTGTTTTTCTGTATTTTTTTATATTTTTACATGCATGACATTATAGAATGAATGCTTGTTTTTGAAGTGGAATAGTCATTGTTAGAGCACACAGGTTGTTCTGTAAGTCCTCACACTTTATCTTATCTGATGTTAATATTGTTCAGTCTGCTTTCTTGATTAATGAGATAGATCAATCCAGGCAAGTGCAGACACAGAGATTGCATTTTAAACCTAGCTCAGTAATTATAATCATTTCCCTGCTGCCTTGCCCTGTTGCCTGCATTTCAAAATCAGTGAGTGATGATGGCTGGCTGAATACAAATAACAAGGTAGAGGTGAACTAAAAAACCTTCAGATAATCTATAAGGTCATTGTTTTATTCAACACAAGTGGTACTAAAAGGGGTTAGATAAACCATAGGAGCTTTCTTTTGGCCACTGTGGCTTTGTTTGGTGATTGCTAACAACCACACTGGTAATATTAAATCCTAGTCAGTTCCCTATGTATGAGTTATACATTAGAGGAGGGAGGTGTCAGGGCTTACTTCTCTCTCCATCTCATTTTTGGTGAGGTGCATCTGTTTGAGGATCTGGGAGCGCTGCTCCATCACCAGGGTCTTCTCATATGTATAGGCTGAGATGTCACTGTCATGCTAAAAATGTGTGTTAAAACATATTGTATCAATGCACATTATTTGACTGAACTGCCATTGCTCTCACCAATACATCACCTTACGGAGCATATGTTAAAAACATATAACATGGTTTTGTCTCTCACCATTTCCACCACCTCGACCTCGGCATCGATACGCAGGTGATACAGGAAGGTGATCAGGTCTTTCTTCATCTGGATGCTGTTGTCGTCCATTTGGGCCACGGTGAAGATGCGCATCTTACACTTCCTCCAAACCTGTCAACACAAGAAAGTCTATGGCTGATTGCTGAATAACAAACACTGAAAAACATGTTCTCTCCAAATCCCCAAAATGGGATCCCACCTTGTGCTGGCGGAGAAGGAAGGGCAGCAGCATCAGCATGCCTCCATCATGGACGATCCACCACACGTCAATGTGGCCTTCAGTGAAGCGTTCTCCGTTCGACGGGTAGGCAGCAATGTTTTTAGGGACCAGCAGAGCCATGCTTGCTGCAGTCGTCTCCCTAACCACCTCTGCAGAGGTGTTGAACATGAGTTAGGATATGATGATAACATACAAAACCTTCCCAAAGCATTCTTAGTATAGTGAAAAACCTGTCATCTGACCACCTCTAACTCACCGATGAAGTTCCTGAACCGCAGGTTGTCCTCTGCCTGTTTCCAGGTGCGTGGCCAGCTGACCAGCACAGTGTTGTGCTTCAGGCCTCCCAGCCCCCCGACCTGGATCAGGTGGGAGGTCCCATCCCTCAGGTTGGAGGAGATCACCACCTGGGAGAAACCCTTCACCTTCTCTGTCTCCATCAGCTTTCTCAGAGACTGGAGCACACAGTGGAAGAGAGACCAGGGTGTTATAAATGATTCATCACTGTTTCTGTGTGTGTGTCTCTCAGACAGTACGAACCTGATCTGCCTTCTGGGCCTCTGCATGGTTGTTGAGAAAGGTGCCCACCACTGAGGTACCCACGATGGTAAGACCTTTTCCTGCTTTCAGCTGATTGGTCAGGGACAGCAGACGGGGCTGCTCCACATTCTGTTCTGAATCCATGCTCACCAGAACCATAATCTGAGGCCTAACCAGCAAGAATATCAACAATCAGTCACATTCAGATTTACAGAGAGACTAAAGCTGGAAACCGGCAGAAATACCATAGATAATGTCTTTTTTAATTCATGAATATCAAATATCAATATCAAATCTCAATATAATCAAATACATTTCCCTTGAGTTCAGTATGGTACAGATGATGACTAAAGCTTGTGCAATAATAGAAGTGGATCTTGTAGTTGTGAGTACCCCTCTCTGTGACTCACTGACCTCCAGTTCTTGGTGTGAGGCGGTCCCTCCTCCAGCCTCATGAGGGCGAAGCGAGCAGCGCTGAGTGAGATGCCACGTATACCATCTCCCCACTCCTTCTCTGCCCTGTCACACAACACCAAGCAGAGAGTTAGAGCCAATTAACCATCAATGAACTGACATTTTCACTGATGCTTAGTATGTGTGTTTAATAGCCTGTGAGTGTGAACATGAGAACATCCCAACAGTGTTTAACCATTGTATTTCAAAATCTCCAGTTTGATTTATATTTCATTCACATATATTTTTTAATGCCAAGAGTGTGGAAAGCTGTCATAAAGGCAAAGGGTGGCTACTTTGAAGAATCTCAAATATTAAATATATTTTTATTTGTTTCACACTTTTTTTTCACTATTATTTTACAATGTCGAAAATAGTAAAAATAAATATTTTTGACTGGTACTGTGTGTGTAATGTAATGTAATATAATATATATATATATATATATATATATATATATATATATAGATGTGAGGACAATATTAGCATTACATGTAAGTCAGTTTTTACCATCTCCTCTTTGGTCACTGTGAGAGTTCCACATGTTGTGTCTGAAAGTGGTGACATGCCAAATGGTGCTAACCGGAGAAATGTGACTGCTATTCCTACTTTCTTTTCTTTTCCTAATACGTATAATCCAATCTTTGAGTCTCCTGTTGCTATGAAATCTCAAAGTAATCTGACTTGTATTGAAACTGATTTTAAATGCAGTAAAGGTTTGACATTTTAACAACTTAACATTCATAGTTTATTACCTAAAATGGATCATGTCAGGATGTGGACCTCTCAGGCAGACCCTGATATTTTTATTTGATCTGAAACTTGGTTAACTGATAAAACTCTGGTTAAAATGTGTTTAGGGCTGATAGGAAAGGTAAAGGTGGTGGTGTTGCAATTTACACAAATAATTTTCTTTCTTTGTCTCTGTTAAAGGCTACCACCAGTCCTTAACAATTAGAATTTTTGGCTTTAAGTCTTTAGTTGGGTTCAAACCAAAAAATAACAGTTATGTGAACATATCGTCCACCCTCCACCAAGAAGTGTGTACTAAACAAACTCACTGATTTAATTGCAATATTTACTACCCCAGAGGTGTTGATCGCAGGAGATTTTAATCTTGCATGTGGAATGCAGGATGCTGACTGACTGTCAATTATTTTTGTACTAATCTAAATTTGTGCCAGCTGATGACAAAGCCTACTCCTCCAAACTTAAAGGACCCTACGAACTTTGATTGACGTCATATTTACAAATACTCCAGAGTAATATGCTGGGAGTGGGGTATTTTCTTTGGATATTAGTGACCACTGTCCCATTGTATGTGTCAAAGATATACGGATGATGAGATCCAAAGAGGAATACATTTTTTTAATGAACAGGCCTTTTTTTGTGATCTTTATTTTGATGACTTTGATTGTATTGCATCTATACCTGACCCAGAGTTGGCTCTGAACCACTTCTCAAATGTTTTCAACTCTATTGCAGATAAACATGCTCCCTTTAAAAAACTGAGAATTAAAAAATAGGTCTTGCCCTTGGTTCAGTCCTGAGCTATCTGAAGTCATACACAACAGAGATGCTGCCTGGGTGAAAGCTAGATTCACAGACTCGGGCCCAGACTGGCAGTCTTTCAGGCGATTGAGAAATCGGTGTGTATAAAAATAGTTAAAAAAGCAAAATCGGATTATTATGTTAATACACTATCTGAATGTACAGGGAAACCAGCTACATTTTGGAAAGTTGTTATGTCACTGAAGGGTTGTGTCTCCTCTTCTCTCCCCCAATAAATCCATTTAGATTCTGGCCCTATAATGACAAAATTGATATCATTAATGCATTTAATTGCCATTTTATCTCTGCAGGCTATGTATTTGAATGTATTTCAAAGCCAGCTCTTGAAAAGAATAGTTTGGATGTTGATGGTGAAAATATATTGACTGAAAATGCTGGTCAGGAGTTTTCATTTTGGAAATTCACCGATAAGGAAGTCCTGGATGCTTTGCTAACATTAGACAAAATAAATCCACAGGGGCTGATCATTTGCAGCCTGGTCTGCTTAAGGGTGCAGCTCCCTTTATTGCTGGCTCTGTAGCACACATTTTAATTAACATTGTTATCAGGAAGTATTCCCAAACCATGGAAATCCGCAAGTGCTGCCACTACATAAGGAGGGATACAAAGGATCTTGACAACTATCGCACCATTTCAAGACGACCTTCTTTAGTGAAGATTCCTGAATCCTTGGTTAATGTACAACTTAATTCCTTGGGTGCTAAAAAGAGCTGCGCTGCTTTGTTTATTGACCTGTCAAAGGCGTTCAACACTGTTAAATTCTTCAGCAAAACAGAATGATTATCAAAAATAGGCCTGGGATATACAGCCCGTGAAAGGTTTCAGAATTATCTTAGTGACAGAACTCAGGTCATCTTCACAAATGGGGTTAAATCTGAATTCCTTGAGATTCAAAAAGGTGTTCCTCAGGGTTTGATTTATTATTACTGTTGTTCACCTTGTACATTCATGACATAGGAAACACTGTTAATACTTGTAACATTCATCTCTATGCAGATGACACAGTTTTGTATTCCTGTGCCACCTCGGTGCAGCAGGCCATTCGTGAACTTCAGCATGAATTCAGAAATCACTTACAGATCTTAAATTAAATCAAATTTGACTTGTCACATGCGCCAAATACAACCGGTGTAGACCTTACAGTGAAATGCTTACTTTACAAGCCCTTAACCAACAATGCAGTTTTATGAAAATAAGAGAGATAAGAATAACAAATAATTAAAGAGCAGCATTAAATAACAACAGCAGGGATATATAAATCGGGTACCTGTACAGAGTCAATGTGCGGGGGCCCTGGTGCCGAGGTAATATGTACATGTAGGTAGAGTTATTAAAGTGACTATGCATAGATAACAGTGAGTAGCAGTAGCAGTAGCGTGGAGGGGGGGTAGCCATTCGATTAGCTTTTCAGGAGTCTTATGGCTTGGGGGTAGAAGTTGTTTAGAAGCCTCTTGGACCTAGACTTGGCACTCCGGTAACGCATGCCGTGCGGTAACAGAGAGAACAGTCTATGATTAGAGTGGCTGGAGTCTGACAATTTTTAGGGCCTTCCTCTGACACTGCCTGGTATAGAGGTCCTGGATTGCAGGAAGCTTGGTCCCGGTGATGTACTGGGCCGTACGCACTACCCTCTGTAGTGCCTTGCGGTCGGAAGCCGAGCAGTTGCCATACCAGGCAGTGATGCAACCTGTCAGGATGCTCTCGATAGTGCAGCTGTAAAGACTTTTGAGGATCTGAGGACCCATGCCAAATCTTTTCTGAGGGGGAATAGGTTTTGTTGCGCCCTCTTCACAAATGTCTTGGTGTGCTTGGACCATGTTAGTTTCTTGATGATGTGGATACCAAGGAAATTGAAGCTCTTAACCTGCTCCACTACAGCCCCGTCGATGAGAATGGGGGCATGCTTGGTCCTCCTTTTCCTGTAGTCCACAATCATCTCCTTTGTCTTGATCACGTTGAGGGAGACGTTGTTGTCCTTGCACCACACGGTCAGGTCTCTGACCTCCTCCCTATAGGCTGTCTCATCATTGTCGGTTATCAAGCTTACCACTATTATGTCATCAGCAAACTTAATGATGGTGTTGGAGTCGAGCCTGGCCGTGCAGTCATGAGTGAACAGGGAGTACAGGAGGAGACTGAGCACACACCCCTGAGGGGCCCCCGTGTTGAAGATCAGCGTGGCGGATGTGTTGTTACCCACCCTTAACACTCGTCAGGAAGTCCAGGATCCAGTTGCAGAGGGAGGTGTTCAGTCCCAGGGTCCTTAGCTTAGTGATGAGCTTTGAGAGCACTATGATGTTTGAATGCTGAGCTGTATTCAATGAATAGCATTCTCACACAGGTGTGCCTTTTGTCCAGGTGTGAAAGGGCAGTGTGGAATGCAATAGAGATTGCATCATCTGTGGATCTGTTTGTGTGGTATACAAATTGGAGTGGGTCTAGGGTTTCTGGGATAACGGTGTTGATATGAGCCTTTCAAAGCATTTCATGGCTACATACGTGAGTGCTACGGGTTGGTAGTCATTTAGGCAGGTTACCGTAGTGTTCTTGGGCACAAGGACTATGGTGGTCTGCTTAAAACATGTTGGTATTGCAGACTCAGACAGGGAGAGGTTGAAAATGTCAGTGAAGACACTTGCCAGTTGGTCAGCGCATGCTCGGAGTACACGTCCTGGTAATCCGCCTGGCCCTGTGGCCTTGTGAATGTTGACCTGTTTTAAGGTCTTACTTACATCGGCTGCGGAGAGCGTGATCACACAGTCATCAGGAAAACAGCTGATGCTCTCATGCATGTTTCAATGTTACTTGCCTTGAAGTGAGCATAGAAGTTATTTAGCTCGCCTTGTAGGCTCATGTTACTGGGAAGCTCTTGGCTGTGTTTCCCTTTGTAGTCTGTAATAGTTTGCAAGCCCTGCCACATCCGACGATCGTCGGAGCTGGTGTAGTGCGATTCCATCTTAGTCCTGTATTGAAGCTTTTCTTGTTTGATGGTTCATCTGATGGCATAGTGGGATATCTTATAAGCTTCTGGGATAGAGACCCGTTCCTTGAAAGTAGCAGCTCTACCCTTTAGCTCAGTGCAAATGTTGCCTGTAAATCATGGCTTCTGGTTGGGGTATGTATGTACAGTCACTGTGGGGACGACGTCCTCGATGCACTTATTGATAAAGCCAGTGACTGATGTGCTGTACTCTTCAATGTCATTTGAAGAATCTCTGAACATATTCCATTCTGTGCTAGCAAAACAGTCCTGTAGTTTAGCATCTGCTTCATCTGACCACTTTTTTATAGGCCGAGTCACTGGTGCTTCCTGCTTTAATTTTTGCTTGTAAGCAGGAATCAGGAGGATAGAATTCTGGTTAGATTTGCCAAATGGAGGGCGAGCTTTGTACTCGTCTCTATGTGTTGAGTAAAGGTGGTCTAGAATTTTTTTCCCTATGGTTGCACATTTAACATGCTGATAGAAATTAGTTAAAACTGATTTAAATTTCCCTGCATTAAAGTCCCCGGCCACTAGGAGCACCGCCTCTGGATGAGTGTTTTCCTGTTTGCTTATGGCGGTATACAGCTCATTGAGTGTGGTTTTAGTACCAGCATCGATCTGTGGTGGTATGTAGACAGCTACCAAAAATACAGATGAAAACTCTCTAGGTAGATAGTATGGTCTACAGCTTATCATGAGATACTCTACCTCAGTTGAGCAAAACCTTGAGACTTCCTTAGATATCGTGCACCAGCTGTTGTTTACATATATGCATAGGCCCCCGCCCCGTGTCTTACCAGAGGCTGCTGTTCAATCCTGTCGATAGAGTGTATAACCCACCAGCTGTATGTTCTTAATGTCGTCGTTCAGCCACAACTCGGTGAAACATAAGATATTACAGTTTTTAATGTCCCGTTGGTAGGATATACGTGCTTTCAGTTTGACCCATTTACTTTCCAGCGATTGATCTTTAGCTAGCAGAATGGAAGGCAAAGGCAGATTAGCCACTCGTCGCCTGATCCTCACAAGGCACCCTGATCTTTTTCTGCGAAATAGCCGTTTCCTTCTCCAGCGAATGGCAGGGATCTGGGTCTAGTGTCTGTAGTATCTCCCTCCCGTCTGACTCATTGAAGAAAAACTCTGATCTGAGGTAAGTAATCGCAGTTCTGATGTCCAGAAGCTCTTTTCGGTCATAAGAAATGGTAGCAGCAACATTATGTACAAAACAAGTTACGAACAACGCAAAAAAACAAACAAAATAGCATGGTTGGTTAAGAGCCAATAAGACGGCAGCTATCCCCTCCGGCGCCTTCATAATGCGTTAAATATAAGTCAAACCAAGCTCATACTGTTCTTTAGGTCATGAAATGTTGACACTGAGAACCTGCATATTTGCGCTACAAATGGAGCCCAAATTGAACTTGTTGAACTTGAACTTGATGACAAGTTGTCCTTTGTAACGCATATAGAAAATATGTCTAAGAAGCTAAGATTCAAGATTGTCTGTTCATATCGAAATAAATCATGCCTCTATATTGAAAACAGGAGAACAATTGTTCAAACAATGCTTCTCCATGTATTGGATTTTGGTGATATTGTTTACATGCATGCGGCAACCTTTGTACCATTCCGCAATACGTTTTATCACAGGGGACAATTTTAGGACTCATCATTGTAGTCTGTATAAAAATGTGGGATGGACCTCTCTGTCTGTAAGAAGAGAGCTGCATTCTCTTTGATTTATTTACAAAGCAATCTTACAGAAACTCCCCTCATATGTAACTTCATTAATTAAGTTAAGAATCATAAGTTACCAAACCTGTTCTCAGGAATGGACAATACTTGCGATCCCTTCAGTCTCCACAGATTTGGGAAAATCTACGTTTTGTTATTGTAGGCTGAATTATATAGTTTTATACACATATATGAGCATGTTTTCTTATTCTGTTTTTATTGTAATATGTACAGGGCTCTCTTGTGAAATTGATTTTTAATCTCAAGGTTAAATAAATTATTTATTTTGACTATTATATATAATTTCTTAGTTCTGATTTTTCTTTGCTTTGTAGTCCAAGGTTGGAAGCTCACTCACCCAGCGAACTCAATGTATTTGTAGATGCAGGTAGCAATCACCATGGCAACAATGGCGTAGTACCAGGAACAGATAAACATGAGCGACAGACACAAGCTCATGCCCAGGAAGGAGAGAGCCCTGTTGGGGAGAGGGACAGGAAGTTATATCCTCAGTCTGTTGCTGCGACAGTCAAACCAGTCACTGATTATAATAATGGCCACAGATTGGAGACAGGATATCTTGTCTCTCTGTCTGCTGTTGTTACATTCAAGCCACAAGAGGGTCATTATAGGCTAAGCCAGGCTCCAGATTCCCACAGTGTCTCTGGCAGACTACTCAGGTAAATAACCGCTTCCTAACAGGAACCTACCTGGTCTGGCTTGATATCCAGTGCAAAACACAAATGCTGTAGTAGACTGTTTCACACCTGAGAATATTAGCTAAGCAGCGCTATTTGGCGATGATCCCATGGCTAACATATAGAGCTATGTCTGCTATGTTGAGTTGTTTAACTCACCAGTGGTAGAACTTGAAGCGAGGCCTCCAGTTGGGGGTTCTCAGCAGAGTTTGCAGGGCACAGGCCAGGTTGACAAACATGTAGCACATCAAGAAGAACCTACACAGAGAGAGAAAGAAGAACTCAGAACAGCTATACTTGCTACCAAGACATAACCATCTCCATAGTGTGTTCAGGAGAAGCAGAGTATATATTAGACATGTGGTTGTCTTACATGGAGAGGATGGGGGCAACAGCGTCCAGAGAGGCGATGATGATGCCGATCTCACAGATACTGGCTGTGAGGAGTAGGGCCCAGGTAGGCTCTCCGTTGGCCTTGCCATGCCCAAAAACCTACAGACAACGCACAACAGTGAGGTACAATGAACTATTAACACCCACACCTGCATGCACGCACACACCCACACCTGAACCTATAGCACATTGTAGTATTAAGTTGAGTGGACTGCAAGAGTTTCAGCCCCTCTCGTCCTCTCATTCAGGTCACACTGGTCCTTGCTGCAGCATGATTAATCACTATCGTCCCTATATCACACGTTAGTCATGTCTGCTCAGTCTGGGAAACTTTTCCTCATTTAATCAGTGGGGGTGACAGACAGCTCCTGTCACAGCAACTCAACCTGAGCCTGGACTATAGAAGGACCATGAATTAGTAATCACTGCTAGCCCCGACACACTTGAGGGCTATTTGAGTAGAGTGGATCTACATTTCTCTGAACAAACAGAGAAATTGTCTCGATGGTATTAGAAGAGTAGAAATAGTGGTTCTGGTAATAAAATGCAGTATAACATATACAGAAAATTACTAATGTCCGCTGATTGACCACTCCACGAAGTAAATAGTGCTAGTGTATATGTATGTATGTATGTATGTATGTATGTATGTATGTATGTATGTATGTATGTATGTATGTATGTATGTATGTATGTATGTATGTATGTATGTATGTATGTATGTATGTATGTATGTATGTATGTGTATGTATGTATGTATGTATGTGTGTATGTGTGTGTGTGTGTGTGTGTGTGTTTACTCACTTTAAGGAAAGGGATTACGCTATCGCGGGAGATGGCCTGCAGGAGGCGTGGTGCTCCAGTCAAACTCTGAAGCCCTGCCCCACAGGTGGAGAAGAAGGAGCCAATCACGATCACCCATGGTGAAGGCCACGCCAGGGTACCAATTACAAGGTTACCATCCACCCCCTCACCAAACCTGAAGTCAGAGAGACAGATCTAAGTTGCCTTTTTCAATTAGTTTTTGTTATAACAGCTACCCTCGTCCACTGTCCATTGCAGTATCAATTCAGTGCACACATTCTCAATCAAGTCCTTTAAGTATTATTTGTTATTCTATGTGTTGCATCTGATTACATGGACAATTAGTGGGAGAGTATTGATTTTGAGATGGGCAAGACTCACGAGGCAACGATGCTAGCTATAGTAATACAGGAAGTGGATGTAGAGTGGAATACAAATAACTTACTTGTCCCTCAGGACCACCCCTTCAATGCAGGCCCCAAACAGGACCACGGCAGACATGTCTGGGAGGAGCAGTGAAGAAACACACACCCAGACCTCACAATACACACATTACACAATGAAGAGCAACAATACGCTGCACTTGACCCATTTATGAAATTGCTTATTCCAGTTACTAATAAGCATGCACCCGTTAAGAAAACGTCTGTAACAACTGTTAAATCCCTGTGGATTGATAAGGAATGGAAAACTTGTATGGTTGAGAGGGATGAGGCAAAAGGAATGGCAAATAAGTGTCTGCACAAAAACATACTGTAAATTGAGAAATTATGTGAATAAATATGTGATAAATTATATGAAGAACGATAGAAAAAGCTTTGGAGCACCTTAAATGAAATTCTGGGCAAAAGGCAAACTCAGCTCCATCATTTATTGAATCAGATGGCTCCTTCATCATAAAACCCAGTGATATTGCCAACTATTTTAATGATTTTTTCATTGGCAAGGTTAGCAAACTTAGGCATGACATGCCAGCAATAAAACTATGACACTATACATCAATGACAACATTATGAAAGACAAGAACTGTAATTTGGAAGACTAGGTTTTTTGTTGTTGTTGTCTATCAATAATGACAAGCCACCTGGGTCTGACAACTTGGATGGAAAATGACAGTGGATGATATTGCTACTCCTATTTGCCATATCTTCAATCTAAGCCTACAATCTAGGTAAACCTTTGGAAAAAAATGTATTTGACCAGACAGACTTTTAGCACACTTATAGAGAAAGACATTCAACATGCAGGGGCACAAATTACTGATGATTGGCTGAGAGAAATTGATGATAAAAAGATTGTGGGAGCTACAGGCTTTAGTACAAACTGTCTCCCAAGCATTTACAAAACCTGAAACTTAATTAAGAATCAAATGCTTCATATTGTCTATTCAAATGTCACCCATATTATATGTAACATTCCAGTGTATTTTTGTCAGTAGTCCCTGAGAAGTTTCAAAAAACATGGACTGCTCCAGTAAGACTGGCAGTATTTACTGTAGTAAAGGATACACACTATAGAAGTAGTGGTGATGGCTGCTATGGTGCCTATGGGGATGGACTTCTGGGCATCACGCAGGTCTCCAGAGCGGTTAGAGCCAGCCATGATGCCTGGGAGGCAGAGGGACAGAAGTAGAGAGGGACAGAAGAGGGGGGGGAACAGGATCAAACAGGAACCATTCCCATCCTTCACACTTGATGTGTAATGGCTTGTCCTATGTTTCACACATGTTTTTTACTTATTTATTTTTACTGTGCTAGCTAGGGAGTGCTGTCTGAAAGTGATAAAGTGGAGGCCCAACAACAACAACAAAAAATCTGAATTTTTGATTAGCAACATTTAAAAAACGAATTCTTTACTTGTAATAGCAACAGTGTTTTTGTGTTTGTTGTTTTTACAATCCAGAAAACTGGTGAAGTGTTCAACAAACCATTTTACATCACCAGCAGCAGCTCTCACAAAACATGATAATACTAATGTCACAGAGCAAATGCTTGTACACAATGGGAATTTTATTCAGCGGTTATGAAACTGGGATGATAGTGGGAATGTGACTCATGTATTCCCCAGACTTTCTGCTGATGTGGTTTTTGGCAGAAATTCCACTTGATCTAATTTCACCTCATTCAGCTCCTCTAGTGTCATCAGTTCTGGAAAGTATTTCTCTGTCTCTCTCTCTGCATTTGGGACTGTGGAGAGACTCCCAGGTTACTATAAAGTGGATATAACAATAGGAATTATGTTTCTCATGTGAGAAATCCAATACTGCCGTTAGGTGGCCTTGTATAAAACTATTATTAGTCAAAGGATACAAGCAGTGCTTTTTTTAATGTAGCATTTACTTTGAAATCATAAGGTAAAATGTTAATTTAATTATAATAACTTAATATAGGTGATTAGATTGATCATGTTTGTGCTTGGCTGAAACAAAAGCATGTACCCATACTGTCCTTTTGGTATATTATTGGCCTAGTCCGTCCCCTAGTCTGACCCCTGACCGTTGACCCAGTGATTGACCTGTGACCCCAGCAGCGACTGACCTGTGACAGAGGGGAAATAGATCCCCACCAGCAGGGTGAAGAAGCTGGTGATGTCAGCCAGGACATAACGGTTGGAGTTGGTGATGGGAGCGTCAGGGTCCTGCATGGCTGAGATTCCTCGCTTCTCCAAGAAGTCTCCCTTCTCCAGGTAGTAACCAAACAGGTTCTCTGTGAGAGTGAGACAGAGACAGAGAGATGCACAAACATCATAATAATAACATACCTCTTGTGGAGTACCAGTATGTCTCTCTATTACAGACTACATTAGCTTACAATACGTTCTGAATGGGGCACTTCTTACCAGCCAGTATACCACTGCTAACCCCTGGGATGCCCTGGATCTCAGAAACATTGTTGTTGGCAAAGTACTCATCACAGGTAGCGTTGAGGAACTCAGAGTCGCAGAAAATCTTCCACAGCTTGGTGGTGACCGTGCCGTTGTCCCTCTCAATGACCTTGGCACACACGTCAAATCCCTTGGAGATCAGAGTGCGGTTCCCCAGGATGCACACGCTGTAGGGGGAGGACAGACAAGACATCATCAGCCACCGGTCTATTTAGAGGTTAGGAAAACATTACAAAAATTAACATAAATATGCAATTCTCATGACTTAACTAAGTAAATGAAGTAAACATTAAACATGACCAGAGACAGGGTCATCATGACATTTGTTTAGTTTTTTTTGTAAAGCTCTAACAACTTTAAAGTTGGAAACCTTAATTGGTCAAACTCCCATGTCCGTTTGGTATAATACAACAACAAAGAAGTTACTGCAAACAACAAACACCATTCCCCCTGGACATTATTCCACGCGTGGTAGGACAGCAGAATATGCAGCGCAATTTTTTTTCTCCCATGCTGACGAATGCGTCTCTCCTCTGTTTTCATCAACAAAATCAAAACAATAACAACGGCGCTGGGGCGAACAATGGCTCAGTCAGGTCAGACTTACGGGAAAACAGGGGGTTCAAAGGCCGTCTTGATGACCCCAGCATAAACAGCCAGGATGGACAGAATAACGCACGCTAGGAAGACCAGAGCCAGCTTGTTGACATATTTGACCCCCACAAACACCACCGTGGCCATGAAACTGAGCACAATGGTGCCGTACACGCGCATGTTGTTCAGCATCGCTGCCTCCATATCAGCCCCTTCCAGACCCTCCATCTTAAAAATGGCCGCCTGGGGAAGGATGTAAATCTAGAAGGGAAAGATGGAGGGAGAGAGAGAAAGGGAAGGGAAGAGAACATGAGAGAAGAAGAGAGGAGAGAGTAAGAATAGGATGGAGGGAGAGAAAGGGTGTGTTAAAAAAATGATAGAGGGAGGTATGAGGATGGAGGGAGAGAATGCGAGCAAGTGTCAGAAAAGGAGGATGAAGGAAAAAAGGAGGAAGGGAGTGAGAAGAGAGATCAGACATGATCTCAAACATTGGAGACATCAGATAAACATAATAAAAATTGTATTGTTTTTATGATGGTGGATGATGGAACAGACAAGGCACTAACAAATGAACCAGCATATGAAAGGAAATGCACTTAGTATTATTTTGAAAAAGCATCAGATCTAAATAAAGCTCTGAGTGTGACAGCTTGCTGGATGAATTCATGATAATTGAGATATTATGTCTCTAAGGAAAAATCACTCAGGAATTGCAACAACTTTTCATACTTGTCTAAAATGAAAATATATTAACATAATGGGTTTCAATTGATTGTATTTAGTGGGTAACTTTCGGCATCCTCATCCCTGGCATTACAATCTACACTGAAAAAAACAGACATGTGAGTGCACATCTTCCCTTTGCATTAATCAATGTTGCGGTCTCGCCCCAATATAAAACGCTGGAAAAGGCACAGAGGAATGCAAAACAGATAGTAAACAAAACAATAAAATAATAGCAAGCATCTATCCTTACCAGCAGAAGTTCGATGGCACCAAGGATGTACATGGCACCCGCAAAAGTAGTCCCCAAATAGAAGCAGATTCCGACAGCTCCGCCAAACTCAGGCCCCAGGGAACGGGAGATCATGTAGTAGGAGCCTCCGGCTGAGACACACAAACACAACCATTGGCATTTCTCTTTGGCTCTATTTCTGCAACATTGTCTTCAAAGATTAACCACAGGTCTGCACAAAAGTCTAAAGAATTGGGGCTTGAATCTGCGAAAGCAGTAGTTTGTAAACAAAAAGATAGTGCTGCATAGACATTGCTTAGGCATGTTAGAGAGCTTGAATACAGTTCTAGACTTTCTCTACATTACTATGGTTCTATGGATAGGAACAAAATATATTATATGTTTCTGAATAGAATAGTTTCACACTGACTTTGTGCAGGTGGTGGAAGCGGCGCTAATACAGTGTGGTTCTGATTTAGCCATGCTAGCATTACCTAAGCTGTGTTCGAATACCCATACTAATATACTGTATACTACAAACTTAATGAGTACCCATACTAACATACTGTATACTACAAACTTAATGAGTATATACTACACTGCTCAAAAAAATAAAGGGAACACTTAAACAACACAATGTAACTCCAAGTCAATCACACTTCTGTGAAATCAAACTGTCCACTTAGGAAGCAACACTGATTGATAATAAATTCCACATGCTGTTGTGCAAATGGAATAGACAACAGGTGGAAATTATAGGCAATTAGCAAGACAACCCCAATAAAGGAGTGGTTCTGCAGGTGGGGACGACAGACCACTTCTCAGTGCCTATGCTTCCTGGCTGATGTTTTGGTCCCTTTTGAATGCTGGTGGTGCTTTCACTCTAGTGGTAGCATGAGACGGAGTCTACAACCCACACAAGTGGCTCAGGTAGTGCAGCTCATCCAGGATGGAACATCAATGCGAGCTGTGGCAAGAAGGTTTGCTGTGTCTGTCAGCGTAGTGTCCAGAGCATGGAGGCGCTACCAGGAGACAGGCCAGTACATCAGGAGACGTGGAGGAGGCCGTAGGAGGGCAACAACCCAGCAGCAGGACCGCTACCTCCGCCTTTGTGCAAGGAGGAGCAGGAGGAGCACTGCCAGAGCCCTGCAAAATTACCTCCAGCAGGCCACAAATGTGCATGTGTCTGCTCAAACGGTCAGAAACAGACTCCATGAGGGTGGTATGAGGGCCCGACGTCCACAGGTGGGGGTTGTGCTTACAGCCCAACACCGTGCAGGACGTTTGGCATTTGCCAGAGAACACCAAGATTGGCAAATTCGCCACTGGCGCCCTGTGCTCTTCACAGATGAAAGCAGGTTCACACTGAGCACATGTGACAGACGTGACAGAGTCTGGAGACGCCGTGGAGAACGTTCTGCTGCCTGCAACATCCTCCAGCATGACCGGTTTGGCGGGGGGTCAGTCATGGTGTGGGGTGGCATTTCTTTGGGGGCCGCACAGCCCTCCATGTGCTCGCCAGAGGTAGCCTGACTGCCATTAGGTACCGAGATGAGATCCTCAGGCCCCTTGTGAGACCATATGCTTGGTACGGTTGGCCCTGGGTTCCTCCTAATGCAAGACAATGCTAGACCTCATGTGGCTGGAGTGTGTCAGCAGTTCCTGCAAGAGGAAGGCATTGATGCTATGGACTGGCCCGCCCGTTCCCCAGACCTGAATCCAATTGAGCACATCTGGGACATCACGTCTCGCTCCATCCACCAACGTCACGTTGCACCACAGCCTGTCCAGGAGTTGGCGGATGCTTTAGTCCAGGTCTGGGAGGAGATCCCTCAGGAGACCATCCGCCACCTCATCAGGAGCATGCCCAGGCATTGTAGGGAGGTCATACAGGCACGTGGAGGCCACACACACTACTGAGCCTCATTTAGACTTGTTTTAAGGACATTACATCAAAGTTGGATCAGCCTGTAGTGTGGTTTTCCACTTTAATGTTGAGTGTGACTCCAAATCCAGACCTCCATGGGTTGATACATTTGATTTCCATTGATACTTTTTGTGTGATTTTGTTGTCAGCACATTCAACTATGTAAAGAAAAAAGTATTTAATAAGAATATTTTATTCATTCAGATCTAGGTGTTATGTGTTATTTTAGTGTTCCCTTCATTTTTTTGAGCAGTGTATATACTATTAGTTAATTTTAGTATACTGTAAACGAGGAGTATGCTTTCAGTTGAGCGTACTAGCGCTTTGCCTGTCTACCGGAAGTTGATACTGTTGCTATTCAACCTCTTGCTAGATACTTAGCATAACAAATGACTAGTTAGACATTTTACGACTTACGACTTTTACGGGTGTGTTCTTAAATTCAATCTGGAGTGCCAGAGTGTGCTCGTAAATTCAGAGCGTTGTCAGGTTGGTCGTTTGTAAATTCAGGGCGTTTCGCTCTCGGAGGGCACACTGGACGCTCGGGCCGAGGAGTAGGGTTGATTTGAGTGTTCTGACCTTACAACGGCAGCCAAACACCCAAGCTAACTTGCTAGCTAACTTGCTAGCTACTTCCAGACACAAATGAGACCACTGACCATTTTACTCGCCCTAGAAGAGCTGGTTAGGCAGTTCTCATGTTATCCAGAGCGTTGGTGACTGTAACTGTGCTGCTGGCAACAATTTAATTATGATTTTTTTGCCAACGTTTACTGATATATTCATATTCAACGGGTGTTGAGCGCTCATAAATTCATTATTCTGTGCTCTGGTACACTCAGACAGAGTGCTCTGAAATCAGAGTAGATGGCCAGAGTGAATTTACAAAAGCACCCGAATGTCCATCAAACGCACAACGACTATACCATTTAGCTAAGCTAAGAATGACGAGAATAATCAAGTCAGAAAACGTTGGGTAGTTAGATAGCCTATAGTTAATATACTGGCAAGTTTGATGTATAAGTAGCCCACTAACATTATGTAGCTAGCTAACATACCGGTACATACTGCTGTAATAATTTCTCTGTCTGAGCACCCACCCCAGATTTATTTTTTCCTTATCAAAGTTGTCAAAAGAGTCCGTTGTCGAAACCAGACCCGAGTTACTGTTGCATAGGGTCGGGTTTTCGAGACTAAGTATTACCTGTCCACAGACCTGAGCAATATCAGAGGACATGAAAACCTAATTGCTTGGAAATAACAACAGGTTTGCCCTGCGGCACCCAGGCCTCCCACGCATGCACACA
This sequence comes from Oncorhynchus tshawytscha, assembly GCF_018296145.1. Lineage (NCBI taxonomy): Eukaryota > Metazoa > Chordata > Actinopteri > Salmoniformes > Salmonidae > Oncorhynchus > Oncorhynchus tshawytscha. The sequence continues at coordinate 28,963,633 of NC_056450.1, read as the reverse complement.
CTGTGTTACGCACTCACCTGGCACCACTCCATTCGTTGCGATGGCACTCATGGAGATCGCTGTCAGCATGGTCTGAGACAAGAGAGTCAGTGGGGAGAGAAAACGATATATTTAAAATGGAGGAGATGTTAAATATATTTTATTCACCAGCTGCAGAGTTCTGATTCTTAGTTGAATAATGTATTGTTTGTGATGCTCCATCCTTATGCCATACTTCAGTATGAACATTGTGAAGATGGTTCAAAATAGTTTCTTAGTTATATACTGAACAAAAATACACTATATATACAAAAGTGTGTGGACACCCCTTCAAATTAGTGAATTTGGCTATTTTAGCCACTCAGCCATTGCTGACTGGTGTATCAAATCGAGAACACAGACATGCAATCTCCATATCCAAACATTGGCAGTAGAACGGCATTATAGAAGAGCTCAGTGACTTTCAACGTGGCACCGTCATAGGATGCCACCTTTCCAACAAGTCAGTTTGTTACATTTCTGCCCTGCTAGAGCTGCCCCAGTGAACTATAGGTGCTTTAATTGTGGAGTAGAAACGTCTAGGAGCAACAACGGCTCAGCTGTAAAGTGGTAGGCCACACAAGCTCACAGAACGAGACTGCCGAGTGCTGAAGCGCATAGCGTGTAAAAGCGTCTGTCCTCTGTTGCAGCACTCACTACCAAGTTCCAAACTGCCTCTGGAAGCAATGTCACAAGAACTGTTCTCCGGGAGCTTCATAAAATGGGTTTCCATGGTCAAGCAGCTGCACACAAGCCAAAGATCACCATGCGCAATGCCAAGCTTTGGCTGGAGTGGTTCAAAGTTCACCACATTTTGACTCTGAAGCAGTGGAAACGCGTTCTCTGGAGTGATGAATCACTCTTCACTATCTGGCAGTCCGACGGATGCCAGGAGAACACTACCCACCCAAATGCATAGTGACAAATCTTAATGCTACAGCATACAATGACATTCTAGACGATTCTGTACTTCCAACTTTGTGGCAACAGTTTGGGGAAGGCCTTTTCCTGTTTCAGCATGACAATGCCCTCGTGCACAAAGCTAGGTACATACAGAAATGGTTTGTCAAGATCGCTGTGGAAGAACTTGACTGCACCGGCACAGAGCCCTGACCTCACCCCATTTGAACAACTTTGGGATGAATCGGAATGCCGGCTGCGAGCCAGGCCTAATCGCCCAACATCAGTGCGCGACCTCACTAATACTATTGTGGCTGAATGGAAGCAAGTCCCCGGAGCAATGTTCAAACATCTAGTGGAAAGCCTTCCCGCAAAGGGGGGAACAACTCCATATTACTGACCATGTTTTTGGAATGAGATGTTTAACAAGCAGATGTCCACATACTTTTGGTCATGTAGTGTATAAATGCAACATGTCAAGTGTTGGTCCCATGTTTCATGAGCTGAAATAAAATAACCCAGAAATGTTCCATATGCACAAAAAGCTTATTTCTCTCAAATGTTGTACACAAATGTGTTTACATCCCTTTTAGTGAGCGTTTGTACTTTCCCAAAGATTATCCATCCACCTGACAGGTGTGGCATATCAAGAAGCTGATGAAACAACATGATCATTACACAGATGCACCTTGTGCTGGGGACAATAAAAGGCCACTCTAAAATGTGCCTTTTTGTCACACAACACAATACTACAGGTGTCTCAAAGTGTGTAATTGGCATGCTGACTGCAGCGTCATTTTAGAGAATTTAGAGAATCTGCCTCACAACCGCAGACAACATGTAATCACACTAGCCCAGGTCCTACCAGTCAGACTTCTTCCCTGCGGGATTATCTGAGACCAGCCACCCAGACAGCTGATGAAACTCTGGGTTTGCACAACCAAAGAATTTCTGCACAAACTGTCAGAAACCAGCTCATGGAAGCTCATCTGCGTGATCATCGTCTCACCAGGGCCTTGAACTGACTGCAGTTTGGCATCGTAAACTGACTTCAGTGGGGAAATGCTCACCTTCAATGGCCACTGGCACGCTGGAGAATTGTGCTCTTCACGGATGAATCCCGGTTTCAACTGTACCGGACAGATGGCAGACAGCATGTATGGCGTTGTGTGGGTGAGTGGTTTGCTGATGTCAACGTTGTGAACAGAGTTCCCTATGGTGGCGGTGGGGTTATGGTATGGGCAGGCATAATCTATGGACAATGAGCACAATTTAATTTGATCAATGGCAATTTGAATGCACAGAGATATCTTGACGAGATCCTGAGGCCCATTGTTGTGACATTCATCCATCAGCTTATGTTTCAGCATGATAATGCACGGCCACATGTTGCAAGGATCTGTATGTACACAATTCCTGGAAGCTGAAAATGCCCCAGTTCTTACTTGGCCTGCATACTCACCACACATGTCACCCATTGAGCATGTTTGGGATGCTCTGGATCAACTTGTACAACAGCGTGTTCCAGTTCCCGCCAAGTGGGACAACATTTCAACGGCCACAATCAACAGCTGGATCAAGATCTATGCGAAGGAGATGTGTCGTGCTGCGTGAGGCAAATGGTGGTCCCACCAGATACTGATTGGTTTTCTGATCCACGCCCCTACCTTTTTTTGTAAGGTATCTGTGACCAACAGATGCATATCTGTATTCCCAGTCATGTGAAATCCATAGATTATGGACTAATGAATTGATTTCAATTGACTGATTTCCTTATATGAATTGTAACTTGAAATTGTTGCATGTTGCGTTTAGATTTTTGTTCAGTATATTTGGCAGATGATCGATCATGACAACATACAATGCAACCTTGAACTAACCTGACAACTCATCAATCTAATCATCATCCTGGCAGAAATAAAAGACAGAGATCATAGACATCTATAGTGTCAGTATTTATATTTAAGGTGGGGACAATCTGCAGGCTTGAGATAAAAGTTTCCCTTAGATTTAGGATCAGATAACCCATTGTATAAATAACCTTAATAACAGATTTAGGATCAAATGAGCATACCTGTAAATAACCTTACTTATTTGATGGGTGTAAAAATATCAATATCAAAAATATCTGACCACTGAATCAGTGGTTAGAAGCAACTTCTACACAACCTGTGTGTTCTATCCTTCTATCCTGGGTCCCAGAGCCCCAGATGACCCAGATGGTCAGATGGCATTGGCTAAATAAAGGATAAATAAAGGAGTCATAATAAATATGTTTGGGAAGGCAGACCAACCAACTCTGCTAAAGCTCAGTGATGCAGATAGGGCATTTCACAAATCCACAAGGCAGAATGACAATGTGGAGAGAGGGGGGGGATGTAAGAGAGGAAATGTAGAGTGGAGAGAGAATGAAAGGGACAGACAGGGAGGGAAGTGGGGAGAGAGGGAGGGGTGTATGAGAGAAAATGGAGAGTGGATAGAGAATGAAAGGGACAGACAGGGAGGGAAGTGGGGAGAGGGAGGGAGAAGTTAGGTTTAGTAGGAATCATGAGAGAATAAGAATGAGAGGGAGAAACAGGTGTATGTGAGAGGGAGAGATCAGTGCCTGTGAGAGGGAGAGATAGGTGTATGTGAGAGGGGGAGACAGGTGTCTGTGAGTGTCTGTGAGAGGGAGAGATAAGTGCCTGTGAGAGAGAGACAGGTGTATGTGAGAGGGAGAGATAAGTGCCTGTGAGAGAGAGACAGGTGTATGTGAGAGGGAGAGACAGGTGTCTGTGAGAGAGAGACAGGTGTATGTGAGAGGGAGAGACAGGTGTCTGTGAGCAGGAGAGAGGTGTCTGTGAGAGGGAGAGATAAGTGCCTGTGAGAGAGAGAGACATATGCCTGGGACAGGTGTCTGTGAGAGGGAGAGAGGTGTCTGTGAGAGGGAGAGATAGGTGTCTGTGAGAGGGAGGGACAGGTGTCTGTGAGAGGGAGGGACAGGTGTCTGTGAGAGGGAGAGATAGGTGTCTGTGAGCGGGGAAGAGTTGAAGTAAATAAAAGAGACAGAAGAGAGAAAGACAGAGACAGTCAGAGTTGGAAAAAAAGAGAGCGAGTGAGGTAATTAGGCCAGAGAAAGAGAGTTAGTCAGAATGGTTAGATGGAGACAAATACTGACTGGATCATGGAGGAATCAGAGGGAGAAAGAACAAGATATCTGGATTAAAGGAAAGAGATGGATAGAGAAAGACAATGAAGGAAATAGATCTCAGGACACAGGGAGAGAGAATGAGTCACAGAGAGACAAAAAGAGAGTGACATTATGAACACGATAGAGAGAGATGATTGCGCTCAATCAATACCTCTTCAGTGTGGGTTTCCAGTGGCACGCCTGGAGCTGTGTGTGTGTGTGTGTATTAAGTGGCGACGGGGCCCTCTCAGAGCCCAACAGGCCTGGTGATGTGGCACTGCTATGAGACTCCTTATCCGCTGGTAATGAAGTGACCCTGCTCTCTGAGGAGCACAGATAAAGCCCTAATTGTTTTACTGTTATCTGATGCTGCAGGCAAGGGACCCCGGGACTGCTCTACTGGGAATCATGCTCCTTGAGCATCCCTGGGCAGACAGACAAGCTCCGGGAAGAAGTTGCCCTTTGACACAGATCTGGGATCACCTTACCCCTCATCAAGTGAGGACACATGATATATGTAAATTGACAGCGATGTGAACTGATAACCATGTACAAAGCTGACCTGGGTTCAAATACAATTTCAGGTGTTTTAATTACTTTTCAAATCAAATATTCTTTTGTCATTTCAAATGCACGTGTATTTGAACCCATGTCTGGTACAATGTAGAACAAGACAGGGAAACATGAAGCGTCAAATCAGCGTTGGGTTATAATCTCTTATAAGAGATAGCTTGGACACTTCTCCCATCCTGTGAAAGCCTGCTGTCTTTTCTATCTAAAGGTGCTTCCCATCTGAAAGCGTTCGGAACAGACCCCTTGACCTTTCCAAAAGGTTGTTACGTTACAGAGTTATTCTAAAATTGATTAAATTGTTTTTTTCCTCTCATCAATCTACACACAATACCCCATAATTACAAAGCAAAAACTGTTTTTTAGACATTTGAGAAAAAAAATGAAATATGAAATATCACATTTAAAGTACATAAGTATTCAGACCCTTTACTCAATACTTTGTTGAAGCACCTTTGACAACGATTAAAGCCTCAAGTCTTACGATGCTACAAGCTTGGCACACCTGTATTTGGGAAGTTTCTCCCATTCTTTGCAGATCCTCTCAAGCTCTGTCAGGTTGGATGGGGAGCGTTGCTGCACAGCTATTTTCAGGTCTCTCCAGAGATGTCCGATCGGGTTCAAGTCCAGGCTCTGGCTAGGTCACTCAAGGACATTCAGAGACTTGTCCCGAAGCCACTCCTGCTTTGTCTTGGCTGTGTGCTTAGGGTCATTGTCCTGTTGGAAACCTTTACCCCAGTCTGAGTTCCTGAGCGCTCTGGAGCAGGTTTTCATCAAGGATCTCTCTGTACTTTGCTCCGTTCATCTTTGCCTTGATCCTGACAAGTCACCCAGTCCCTGCCGCTGACAAACACCATGCTTCACCGTAGGGATTGTGCCAAGTTTCTTCCAGATGAGACGCTTGGCATTCAGGCAAAATAGTTCAATCTTGGTTTCATCAGACTAGAGAATCTTGTTTCTCATTGTCTGAGAGTCATTTAGGTGCCTTTTGGCAAACTCCAAGTGGGCTGTCATGTGCCTTTTACTGAGGAGTGGCTTCCGTCTGGCCACTCTACCATAAAGGCCAAATTGGTGGAGTGCTGCAGAGATGATTGTGCTTCTGGAAGGTTCTCCCATCTCCACAGAAGAACTCCTCCCTGACCAAGGCCCTTCTCCCCCGATTGCTCAGTTTGGCCGGGCGGCCAGCTCTAGGAAGAGTGTTGGTGGTTCCAAACTTCTTCCATTTAAGAATGATGGAGGCCACTGTGTTCTCGGGGGACTTCAATGCTGCCTAAATGTTTTGGTACACTTCCCCAGATCTATGCCTCGACACAATCCTGTCTCGGAGCTCTACGGACAGTTCCTTCGACCTCATGGCTTGGTTTTTACTCTGACATGCACTGTCAACTGTGGGACCTTACACAGACAGGTGTGTGTCTTTCCAAATCATGTCCAATCAATTGAATTTACCACAGGTGGAATCCAATCAAGTTGTAGAAACATCTCAACAATGGTCAATGGAAACAGGATGGACCTGAGCTCAATTTCGAGTTTCATAGCAAAGGGTCTGAATACTTATGTAAATAAGGTATTTCTGTTTTTATTAAATGTGCAAAAATGTTTAAAAAAATATTTTCACTTTGTCGTTACTTGGTATTGTGTGTAGATAGCTGAGGAAATAGTTTCATTTAATACATTTTAGAATAAGGCTGTGACGTAACAAAATGTGGAAAAAGTCAAGGAGTCTGAATATTTTCCGAAGGCACTGTATAGTACTATGACATTTTGTGCTGATGTTGTTCGTTTTGGTCTTCGGCAAGGGTTTTTTAGGCTGTTCATACGCATTACATTTTTTTCTCGAGGAAAGTTCCGAAGTTCGGTAGCCGACGTCTACGCACCTTCGTCTGTGATTGGACAACAGAAGGGATTCTTCAATAAAGTGTTTGTTGTCATTCAATGAGAGATGACTCAATTTCATGCACATTTTTTCACTTCAGATATATGGCACCAAACATCTTAATTTGTAAAATTGCATGACTTAGATCTCCTCTGCAAAAACTTCCAAATTTAAGATGGATTTCTTGAGCTATCTTAGATTAATTCTGACCATTTCGAGGAAGTACATACTGGTTACGGCATCTCAAGGTGGACAAACTATTATTGTTTTTTTCTCGTTTTTCAGGCAAAGGTCTTTTAAGTGAGTATGCGAGGCACAGAAGTTCACTTCGTCTAGCAGAGTTCTGCTAGGAGCAAACTCAACATAGAATACAGATGCCTTTATCTGAAGGATCTCCACATGTATGTCCACAGACTGCAGAACAAAGAGGAGGCTCTGCTGCTCAGGGTCTACTAGTCCATTAGTATTTTAACACTTTCCTATCCAGAACTAGACAGATCACTGCACCTGTACATAGCCCATCTGTAAATAGCCCATCCAACTACCTCATCCCTATACTGTATTTATTTATTTATCTTGCTCCTTTGCACCCCAGTATCTCTACTTGCACACTCATCTTCTGCATATTCTACCATTCCACTGTTTAATTTCTATATTGTAATTACTTCGCCACCATGGCCTATTTATTGCCTTATCTCCCTTATCCTACATCATTTGCACATGACGTATATATACTTTTTCTACTGTATAATTGATTGTATGTTTGTTTATTCCATGTGTAACTCCGCGTTGTTGTATGTGTCGAACTGCTTTGCTTTATCTTGGCCAGGTTGCAATTGTAAATGAGAACTTGTTCTCAACTAGCCTACCTGGTTAAATAAAGGTGAAATACATGTTTTTTTAAATCCCTGGGGTGGGACTGGAACAGATGTCCCACTGGTCCCACTCGAGTCCAGGTCACAACCTCTATGTATGGCCCAAGGTACAGTAGCAGTCCTTTAGAGTCCTGAGCTCACTGCCTAATCAGAGCTGTTGGGGTTTGATGTTGTCTTTGATCTGTCACGTTCTGACCTTAGTTCTTTTGTTATGTCTTTGTTTTGGTATGGCCAGGGCGTGAGTTGAGTGGGTTGTCTATGTTCGTTTTTCTATGATTTGCTATTTCTGTGTTTGGCCTGGTATGGTTCTCAATCAGAGGCAGCTGTCAATCGTTGTCCCTGATTGAGAACCATATTTAGGGTGCCTGTTTTCTATTGTGTTTCGTGGGTGATTATTTACTGTTCTGTGTTTTATTTCACCGTTCAGGACTGTTTGTTTGATTGTTTTTTGTTTCAGTGTTCACTATTCATATTAAAAATCAGGATGAACACTTACCCCTCTGCGCTTTGGTCCTCTCCTTCATACGACGACCGTTACATGATCAGTCCTTTGATCTGACGGGCTGTATCTGCCTTTTTTTAGTACTGTTGCTGACATGCTAATCGGCAGTGATGGAGCTGATAGTAGCTTAGAGTGCTAGCTAGCCTTCATTTGTTACTGAATCTTGAGATAGACGGGGGTAAGGTTGGTCACCTATTGTTTGGAGGTTGGCTCATAGGGGGAGATAGTCCTCAAGGCTAGTACTACTAAGGCTACAGCTTTTAGTCCCTTGGGGTGACAAACCAGAATTAATCAAAAGGAACACCATTGTGATTTTTTTTTAAATCCTATATTCCAAATGCACTCTGGAATTGAAGTTTCAGTTGTTCTGGGTTATATAATTATTTTTAGTAACAAATGATGAAATTTCTATGAATCAGCATGTATAGAAACCCAAAATATACTTATGTATACAACACTGTAAATTAATAGCTATTTCTGTAAGTGAAGGGATGAATTGTAAATGTATTCTGTAAAGCTTGTAGGGTTACCTCAGGTCAAAACAGGATTAAACTAGGATTTACTCAACTGGGAGAGCTTTGGACATCAAACAGAATTAAAATGGAAGTGGTGTTAAGTATATCCTTATCAGAGCTGCAAACTGGCCTCTGCTCTGGCAGGCACAGTGCCCATTCTAACACTGATGGACATTAGGATAGAGAAAGAGAGGGAGAAGGGGAAATAGAGAGAGAGAGAGAGTGGATGGAAGATAAAAAAGAGCTATCCTGACAGAGAGGAAAACATGGAGGGTGATATAAAGAGCGAGAGGATGAGGGGAAGAAAGAATGAGAGGAGGAGAAGAACAGAAGAGAGTAGGTTTGTGAGAAGGATATGGTCCAGACTCACCGTGGAGCAGCACATGAAGACTATGATGAAGGAGCCAAAGACCCCTCCGATGCCCACCATCCAGGTCATCCGCAGGAACAGGATAACACCAAAGATATTCTGGATGCAGGGTAGGTACACACCCATCAGAGTGCCCAGCGATGGTGCCTGGAGAACAAACACAGCGCAAAACGGATTAATACTGTGTGTGTGTGTGTGTACGTGATATGAACATTTAACAGTGGCACGGCAGTACAACCATTAATATACAAGTACAGTAATGTACCCAACACCTTAGTGGAACAAAACAAATTCCTCCAGTGACCAAATCTTGCATCTGAGTTTGGTGGATACAGTACAGACTCATTCTGCACTCATCATACTGAAATACAGTACAGACTCATTCTGCACTCATCATACTGAAATACAGTAGACTCATCAGAAGCTCACAGGCCCTCCTCTATCCCATCACAAAGAGACAGTAATCAAATGAAGAGGGAATGACAAGCTCTTTATTCAGTCATAACGGAGACATCTCCTCCCCATTAACCTATTTGAATGGCAGCAGGAAGATAAGGCTTTTCCTTTTCTTCATTATTTTGGAGAGAGATTCTGTCCGTCCATGTGACTGAAAGCTTTTCTTCTGAGGCAATTAAGCTGAAATTCAGGCAGCAGAGATTCCTCTGTGTCTCACTACACAGAGAGAAAATAATCCATATATGTGATATCATAGTTAAGTAGTAGAAACTTACTTTCACTCTTCTATGCATGCAGGTGGAAGTGGCTCTAGGATACTAGCTCTGGCTGCCCAAACCCAATGTCCTCTATCGCTCTGCCAGCCCATTTAGCTAATGGCTAGCACAGTTGTCCTGTTGCCAGGGAGAAGGACTCTCTCATTCATTTCTTCACATGGGCCTATCTGTTTAGCTATGTATGTGGGAGAAAATGTAATTATCCCAACAATGTCATCCCACAGTGTCGTTCTCAAACGCTACCCTTGATTAGACATAGCTTTCAGCTATTGAGTTCAATGGGATTGGATCTGCCATAGGACTCCACTTGTGACCAGACCTCCAGTAGCTAATACCCATACGGGACATTACTAACACATTATGGTAGTGCAGGATTCACACTTTTTTATTACTTTTAAATGCAATTTATTCTAGGATAAGATTGGAAAGTCAGTTTAAATTCCAATCGCCTATGAAACAGGGTTTTGGTCATATCCAATAGTGACAACAATAACAACAATGACAGCGTCTTATAAGACAGTACAAGTAGAGGTACAAGCAATTATTTGTCCTCTTAGTCCTTGCTTGTCTTCCTTACACCAAATAAGTGTCTGAAGCTCCTCATTTAAATTCTGTGGAGTCCAGGGAGGAGACGAGACATGGGAAGGAAATTGTAATCTGTATGTAGAGAGAGATGTCTTAGCCCCAAGGGTTCTGCAGAGCCACAGGGGAGAGCCAGTGAGAGGTAGCCTACTGCAGGGCCACTCTGACAGACTGTCTACCTCAGGTTTTGCCCTTGGACCTCAGATCCTCCAGGTGACTCATCACAATAGGAGCCTCGCCACACCATATACGGAATTACTTAGCATTCAGTGACAGGCTCCACGGCAGCCTGTCTCTTTCACTGTAGAGCAGTGTTTCTCAATCCTGGTCCTGGGGACCTAAAGGGGTGCACATTTTTATTTTTGCCCATGTACAAACAAAGCTGATTCAAATAATTAATCATGAACAAGCTGAAGCTGGTCATTTGAAAGGTGTGTTAGTGCAAGGGCAAAATCAAAAAATGTTCCCCTTTAGGTCCCCAGGACAAGGGTTGAGAACCACTGCTGTAGAGAACACTACTGAAGTCCACAGTACACAAAACTCTACCTGTTGAATGAGTCCTCAAGTGCCAAACTACAAATGGACAAATAAATGCACATTTTGATGCATCAATCTTCATTAAATAGTAAAAAGTAGCCTGTCATGTTTTTTCTTTACAGAACAACCGTTCCTATCAATTTGACTGATGCTAATTACAACACAAACCACATCTAAAATAACCTGTCAGACCAATTACCATGCCTGTTCCTAGGCCGTCATTGAAAATTTTGGCCTCTTGGCTGGAAGAAGCTGTCAAATGAAGATGCAGATAACAAGAAAAAGAGTGGAGGGGAATGATGCAGTAACCTGCCTCAGACCAGGGTAATAAGACAGGACGAAAGAGCAGCTTGTTGTATCAGGGTAATGACAGGACGAGAGAGCAGCTTGTTGTATCAGGGTAACAAGACATGCCAAGAGAGCAGCTTGTTGTATCAGGGTAACGACAGGACGAGAGAGCAGCTTGTTGTATCAGGGTAACAAGACAGGCCAAGAGAGCATCTTGTTGTATCAGGGTAACAAGACAGGCCAAGAGAGCATCTTGTTGTATCAGGGTAACAAGACAGGCCAAGAGAGCATCTTGTTGTATCAGGGTAATGACAGGCCAAGAGAGTAGCTTGTTGTATCAGGGTAATGACAGGACGAGAGAGCAGCTTGTTGTATCAGGGTAACAAGACAGGCCAAGAGAGCATCTTGTTGTATCAGGGTAACGACAGGACGAGAGAGCAGCTTGTTGTATCAGGGTAACGACAGGACGGACGAGTACCTTGTTGTATCAGGGTAACGACAGGCCAAGAGAGCAGCTTGTTGTATCAGGGTAACGACAGGACGAGAGAGCAGCTTGTTGTATCAGGGTAACAACAGGCCAAGAGAGCAGCTTGTTGTATCAGGGTAACGACAGGCCAAGAGAGCAGCTTGTTGTATCAGGGTAACGACAGGACAAGAGAGCAGCTTGTTGTATCAGGGTAACGACAGGACAAGAGAGCAGCTTGTTGTATCAGGGTAACGACAGGCCAAGAGAGCAGCTTGTTGTATCAGGGTAACGACAGGACAAGAGAGCAGCTTGTTGTATCGGGGTAACGACAGGACGAGAGAGCAGCTTGTTGTATCAGGGTAACGACAGGACAAGAGAGCAGCTTGTTGTATCGGGGTAACGACAGGACGAGAGAGCAGCTTGTTGTATCAGGGTAACGACAGGACAAGAGAGCAGCTTGTTGCATCGGGGTAACGACAGGATGAGAGAGCAGCTTGTTGTATATGGCAACTGCTTGGCATCCGACTGCAAGACGCTACAGAGCGTAGTGCATATGGCCCAGTATATCACTGTGGCAGAGCTCCCTGTCATCCCGGATCTCTTTCCACAGCCTGCTCTCATAGACTAGACTTAACATAGTAAACGTAAATCTGAGACACTGAAATTAGTATGATATGTTATGTTTGGTATGGTTACATAACACAGATTGTTACATAAGGAAAATACAAAAGTAGGGTGGTTGGTCGGGGTGGATAGGTTTGCATCTAATGCAAACGTCTAGCAACTTGAAGGTTGCAATTTCAAATCTCATCACGGACAACTTGAGCATTTTAGCTAATTAGCAACTTTTCAACTACTTACTTTTGAGCTATTTTGCAATTACTTAGCATGTTAGCTAACTCTTCCCTTAACCCTAACCCTAATCTTAACCCTTTTAGCTAACTTTTCCCCTTACCCTAACCCTAACCTTAACCCTTTAACCTAACTCCTAAATGTAACCTTAACCCTAACCCCTAGCCTAGCTAACATTAGCCACCTAGCTAGAATTAGTAAGATTTCATACATTTTGCAGAATCGTAACTTATTGTACGTCTTGCAAATTCGTAACATATAATATGAATTGTAATTTGTAACATATTGTACAAAATCGATGATGGACATCCACAAATTAATATATACCATACGAAACGTAACATATAATACTAAATGGAGTAGTTACGTACAGAATAATACGAAGTGCTCTGAGACCAGGTTGCTATATCAGGCGATGTCAGAGGAAGGCCCTAAAAATGGTCAAAACTCCAGCCACCCAAGTCATAGACTGTTCTCTCTGCTACCACATGGCAAGCGATACGGATGCACCAAGTCTGGAACCAACAGGACCCTGAACAGCTTCTACACTCAAGCCGTAAGACTCCTGAGGTTAAGAGGTTAAATAGTTAACCAATAGCTACCCAGACTATCTACATTGACCCTTCTTGCATTAACTCTTTCGACTTATCACATACGCTGCTGCTTCTGTTTATTATGTATCCTGTTGCCTAGTCACTTTATCCCTACCTATATGTACATATCTACCTCAATTACCTTGTACCGCTGCACATCGACTCGGTACTGGTACACTGTGTATGTAGTCAAGTTATCATGACTCATTGTTTATTTATTCCTGATGTTATTATTATTTTATTTTTCTATTACTTCTATTTTTTTCTCTCTGCATTGTTGGGAAGGGTCCGTAAGTAAGCAAGTCACTGTTAGTCTACACCTGTTGTCTATGAAGACTGTGGCAAATACAATTTGATTTAATTTGTGTCAGGGTAACAAGACAAGCTGAGAGAGCAGCTTGTTGTATCAGGGTAACAAGACAGGCTGAGAGAGCAGCTTGTTGTTTCAGGGTAACAAGACAGGCTGAGAGAGCAGCTTGTTGTTTCAGGGTAACAAGACAGGCTGAGAGAGCAGCTTGTTGTTTCAGGGTAACAAGACAGGCTGAGAGAGCAGCTTGTTGTTTCAGGGTAACAAGACAGGCTGAGAGAGCAGCTTGTTGTTTCAGGGTAACAAGACAGGCTGAGAGAGCAGCTTGTTGTTTCAGGGTAACGACAGGCTGAGAGTGCAGCTTGTTGTTTCAGGGTAACAAGACAGGCTGAGAGTGCAGCTTGTTGTTTCAGGGTAACAAGACAGGCTGAGAGAGCAGCTTGTTGTTTCAGGGTAACAAGACAGGCTGAGAGAGCAGCTTGTTGTTTCAGGGTAACAAGACAGGCTGAGAGAGCAGCTTGTTGTTTCAGGGTAACAAGACAGGCTGAGAGAGCAGCTTGTTGTTTCAGGGTAACAAGACAGGCTGAGAGAGCAGCTTGTTGTTTCAGGGTAACAAGACAGGCTGAGAGAGCAGCTTGTTGTATCAGGGTAACAAGACAGGCTGAGAGTGCAGCTTGTTGTATCAGGGTAACAAGACAGGCTGAGAGAGCAGCTTGTTGTTTCAGGGTAACAAGACAGGCTGAGAGAGCAGCTTGTTGTTTCAGGGTAACAAGACAGGCTGAGAGAGCAGCTTGTTGTATCAGGGTTATGCTCCACTGCACATGTGCTGGATAACAGGCCTAATGTGGCCCTGCTCAGGCAGGTTAGCATTTTTCATCATGAATCTTGTTCTAGATGCAGCTCTGCAGAGTGGTGACTAGTTTGCACAGCCACAAAGTCATAAAATTAGATTTTAAACCTGTAACCTTTATTTAACTATGCAAGTCAGTTAAGAACAAATTCTTATTTACAATGACGGCCTACCCTGGCCAAACCCAGATGACGCTGGGTCAATTGTGCGCCGCCATATGGGACACCCAATCACGGCCGGATGTGATGCAACCTAATCTTAACCCTAACCTTAACCACACTGATAACCATAATGCCTAACCATAAACTTTAATTAAGACCAAAGAGCTAATTACGATTTCTTACAATATAGCCAATTTTGAATTTGCAGTTGGCAAAATGGCTCAGTTCTGCCTCCAGGACAAGATTCATGGCAATAAACGTCAACCAGCCCTGCTCAGGCCCGATAAATGACCAAACGGCTCTGAATCGGCGGGGAAGGAAACGGACAGCGTGCACAGCCATCAATAATGTCCTGTCCAGGCCTAAACATGGCCGACAGCGCCATCAATAATGTCCTGTCCAGGCCTAAACATGGCCGACAGCGTCATCAATAACGTCCTATCCAGGCCTAAATATGGCCGACAGCATCATCAATAACGTCCTGTCCAGGCCTAAACATGGCAGACAGCGTCATCAATAACATCCTTTCCAGGCCCTCTTTTCATCCAGGTGGAGGATGGAGACCTGGGAGGGATACACTCTGCCACCTCAGATCAAGTCAAACTTCAGCTAATGTTTATGTTTAGGATAAGACTTTAGTTAGATTAGATGGAGTACCTTGACAGCAGGTTTTTTTTTGGATGGTGCCGCCCCCTCCTCGTTCTCGGCCTCCTCGTGCTCTTTGCTGCCCTGAGGCAGGTTGGAATAGTTGGCCAGACTGCTAAGTATGGACGACACCATAGGACTGTTGTCCATCTCCTCCTGCAGGACAGAGAGAAATGTGGACAGACACACCATATCACTATACCAGAGGACAAAACACAGTAGGAAACATGCAGGTAATATTGAATTTTACAGTCCTCTCAGCTGATATTGACAACTGAGAAACTATATGATTAAGCCAGTTCTTATTTCAAAGAATTCAACCCACCTGCTGTCAGATGGTAAGTAAGTAAGCAAGGCTTCATATATACTGTAGGTGCTTGTTTCATCGAAACCAATGGAACAAAGCAATTTGATAATTACTAGATCATTACTATGTAATTATATGTAAGCAAGTGAAGGAGCCTCATGTTACAGACCTCAAACAGGGCCATGTTCTTGCCATCGTACTGCTGGCTCTTCTCCACGTCGCTGGCACTGCTGCTGTTGATGAAGGGACTGCTCTCCTTGGGGTTCCCATCGCCTGCAACACACAGACAGCATGCTAAGGGTTAACAGAGAAACACGCACACGCGCGCGCACACACACGCGCGCGCACACACACACACACACACACACACACACACACACACACACACACACACACACACACACACACACACACACACACACACACACACACACACACACACACACACACACACACACACACACACACACACACACACACACACACACACACACACACACACACACACACACACACACACACACGCACACACCACACACACACACACACACACATACATACATACAAATAATCCTTAAAAGAGAGATGTTGATTCAAATGGGGATCATATTTAATTAATATGAATGTTTGCAAAACACAGACATTGGTAACACTGAAATATTACTTTCTCAATATGTAGCTTTAACGACAGACCCAGGTTGTTTTAACAGGAGGAGTGAAATGATTGGTTTTCGATTAATATGAATGTGTTGTTTGTTAATAAATTATGTTAGCTTGGAGAAATGATTCATCGTTCAGGATTGAATTATGTTAAGACACATGGGGTAGTCGCTAGAGCCAGGAAATTCTCCCTTTAGATGGATCTGTACAGGCTTTGTGTGGGAAGGGTTCATGCTGGGAATGACAAATGGAAACCAGAGATTCTAAATTATGTGTATTCATCATATCACACAGAGAACCTCATAGAAAGTCAAACATCAGTGTGATTTAGATATTAGATGTTATTTCACTGTTCAGGAATATAGAGGGGTACTTAAGCAGTTCACACACACATACACACAAGCCCAGTCATCCAATCGATACTTTTTGGATTGCCTGCCCTGTTCCCTCTCCAGCCTGGCATGCAGTTCTGATTGTGGCCCCTGTCAGCTGCCTGACACAGACTCTGTGCGCAGGGCCTATTAATAGCGTTAAGGGAGGGAGGGAGGGAGGGAAGGAGGGAGGTTGGGAAGGAAGGAAGGAAGGATGGATGGAAGGAAGGAAGGATGGGAGAGAGAGAGGGGGGGGGTAGAGGGAGAGAGAGGGAGCGGTGGTAGATATGGGCACTGGCTCCGCTCCAGTCCCAGAGGAGACCCTTCTCAGAAGGCAGGAGAGGAATACTAAAGATCCACTGCAGTGCATCAGCGCCAGGCAGCCAGGCAGCACACAACGATCGACCACACCAGCCATCACTAGAACACACAGCACAGTCAACCTGGCATATCGCTGCACACCAAAACTAGCACAGGACATGCAGTGTGTGTGCTGCATTACATTAAAGCCAAACCAACCACATCAGCCAACAGTACAGGGGCTCTGGCTAGAAGTTGCCCTAAGGCACAAATCTAAGATGGGGGGGCTTCATCCTACTCTGAGCACAGGGAGTGCAGTGAATTAGCAGTTTATGGCCTATATAGCTCTGGCTCTTTGGTAACAAGCTGCACTATATATTTTATTCTATGTGCTTTACATGGAGCTTACTGCTGTGTTTTATGTTATGTAACAAAACTGTACATTCAATGATTCAGCATAATGTAGACGTGTTTGTAAGATAGGTGAATAGGTTATGTAAGATCGAAGGTTTGAAATGTTATCTCACAAAGCATGGCATGTCATGGGACTACCCGTATTGACATATTCGTGTCTAATAAGCATTTACACTATGATCTTGCTAGGTACAGATGTAGGATATTAATTTGATCACCCTGTTGCAGGAGAACATTCCAGAAAAAAAATGTATAGTGTATTTGAGGTGTAAAAAGGCTTCTGAAATTTGTAATTTCCCACTTCGAAATTTCAGACTTGATTTTTCAAAAATGGCCATGAACTATAATCCACATAGTAATTCAAATGTCCTGTTGTTGCAGGATTAGTTTCCTTCTGTATCCTATATTTGTAGAGCCCCCATACTTTATGGATCTGGATAGCACCATGTCAGCTAGATAACATTTTCAGTTTATTATGCAGTATGTACACCTGACCGTCGTTCTGATCACATTCATGGCAGGCATGCATACTGTACTGTAGTCCTGTATGTACAAATACATTCGCCATGAAAGTTTCTTCATTTACCTTTGGTGGGATGACCCAGTATGAGAGATGCCCATTGGAGAGCAGATAGAGCGGCTCATATCATTAACCACAGCCCGGATCGTTTAATCAGCAGGCATGGCCTCGGAACGCGCACAGCAGTTGATTCTGCTTTATGAGTTTATATTGACCTATCCAAGTGCATGTAATGAATTAGTCCCTGTCTTCGTGCTTTATAGAAATGGGCCATGAATTGCATTTACACTATGTAGCTAGTGCTTCTCATAAGATCTCAAAGCTTTTTGAAGATGGATTTTTATTTATGTGCATGCTCTGTTTGGCATTCAAATTGCTCTCTAAAAATATTGTTGCTGTAGTTATTAATCATACAATTATTGTAAACGACATAGATTTACATAGAAAGAGAGAACGTGTTATTAGAAAGAGTCTCCCTTCCTGTTCCATCTCTCTGTGTGTGTTTGGGTGCGTGTGTGTGTATGTGTGTGTGTGTGTGTGTGTGTGTGTGTGTGTGTGTGTGTGTGTGTGTGTGTGCGTGTAGGGGGGGTGCGAGGTAGATCAATTTGACCTCTGTCAGATTTACATACAGTCTCTCTGTTCATCCTTTACCTACAATATTGATCTTGCCAGGGAAGGACATCCACACTCTTTAGTTGTGAAATGATTCTCCCACTCAGCTCTGCTGCACTGCATAACAGGGTGGCAGGTAGTCTAGTGATTACGAGCATTGGGCCAGTAACACAAAGGTTACTGGTTTGAATCCCCGAGCCGACTAGGTTAAAAATATTGTAATGTGACCTTGCGCAAGGCAATTAACCCTAATTGGTCCTGAAAGTTGCTCAAAGATCACTCTCTAACCTCCACAGTAGAACATGGAGAGAGGGAGAAAATACTAGAGGAGGCTGTTTAGTGAGAGGTGTGTGTGACTATACATTCTATTTAATTAAGACTACAGTGTGTGAGCTCATGATAAAGGTTCCCTCATACAACGTGTCCTCTGAGTCCTTGGTGACGCAGCACATGTTGATTAATACTCCCATTAAGGATGAGGCTTCATAGTCTTGAGACCACTCTCCCTTCCTTTGCCTCTAAAGGTCCCTG
Organism: Oncorhynchus tshawytscha; assembly: GCF_018296145.1. Classification (NCBI taxonomy): domain Eukaryota; kingdom Metazoa; phylum Chordata; class Actinopteri; order Salmoniformes; family Salmonidae; genus Oncorhynchus; species Oncorhynchus tshawytscha. The sequence continues at coordinate 28,945,111 of NC_056450.1, read as the reverse complement.
CAGTGTGGTTGTGGGTCCTCAGCTAGCTCGCTGACACTATCCAGTCCTATCTCCCAATGACGTTTAAAGCATTAACTATTCACAAACTGACTGAAATAACAAAACAGCAAATCCAATACTTTCACTGTCAGCTAACATGAATATAATCAAAAACATCAACGCCCAGATCAAATAAAAAATCGAATAGAATCTAAATGTATTTGTCGCATGCTAAATATAACATGTTCATAAGTATTCACACCCCTGAGTCAGTACTTTGTAGAAGCGCCTTTGGCATTGATTACAGCTGTGAGTCTTTCTGGATAAGTCTGTAAGAGCTTTCCACACCTGGATTGTGCAATGCTTGCCCATTATTCATAATAACACTTTTCATAATTCTTCAAGTTCTTTCAAATTGGTTGTTGATCATTGCTAGACAACCATTTTCAATAGCAGATTTCAGTCAAAACTTTAACCCTGCCACGCAGGAACATTCAGTGTCTTCTTGGTAAGCAACTCCAGTGTACATTTGGCCTTGTGTTTTAGGTTAATTTCCTGCTGAAAGGGGAATTCATGTCCCAGTGTCTGGTAGAAAGCAGACTGAACCACATTTACCTTTAGTAATTTGCCTGTGCTTAGCTCCATTTTGTTTATTTTTTATCCTTAAAAACTCCCCAGTCCTTAATGATTACAAGCATACACATAACATGATGCAGCCACCACTATGTTTGAAAATATGGAGAGTGGTACTCAGTAATGTGTTGTATTGGATTTGCCACAAACATAACACTTTGTATTCAGGACAAAAAGTTAATTGCTTTGCCACATCTTTTACAGTATTACTTTATAGCCTTTTTGCAAACAGGATGCATCCATAATTTTATTCTGTACAGGCTTCCTTCTTTTCACTCTGTCAATTAGGTTAGTATTGTGGTGTAACTACAACGTTGTTGATCAATCCTTAGTTTTTCCCATCACATTTTTACCCATCTACCAATAGGTGCCCTTCTTTGCGAGGCATTGAAAACCTCCCAGGTCTTTGTGGTTGAATCAGTGTTTGAAATTCACTGATTGACTGAGTGACCTAACAGATAACTGTATGTGTGGGGTACAGACAGGAGCTGGTCATAATAAAATCATGTTAAACACTATTATTGCACACAGAGTGAGTCCATGCAACTTACGTGATTTGTTAAGCAAATTCATACTCCTGAACATATTTAGGCTTGCCATAATAAAGGGTTTGAATACTGTAGAAGATTTAAAATATAATTTCACTTTGACATTATGGGATATAGTGTATAGGCCAGTGACACAAAATCTGAATTTAAACCATTTTAAATTCAGGCTACAACATAACAAAATGTTTAAAAAGTCAAGGGGTGTGAATACTTTCTGAATGAACTGTATAGGTAGGGGTAAAGTGATTAGGCAACCAGATAAATAATTAAAAGTAGCAGCAGCGCATGTGATGAGTCAAAAGAGTTAGTGCAAAGAGGTTCAATGCAGATAGCCCAGGTAGCTACTTGGTTAACTATTTAACTAACTACTATATATACAGTAGCTATCTTATGGCTTGGGAGTAGAAGCTCTTCAGGGTCCTGTCGGTTCCAGACTTGGCCGATCGGTACCGCTTGCCTTGCAGTAGCAAAGAGAACAGTCTGTGACTTGGGTGGCTGGAGTCTTTGACCGTTTTTAGGACCTTCCTCTTGACCACGCCTGGTATAGAGGTCCTGGATGGCATGGATCTTGGCTCCAGCTGCGTAATGGGCCTTATGCACTACCCTCTGTAGCGCCTTGCGGTCAGATGCCAAGCTGTTGCCATACCAAGCAGTGATGCAGCCAGTCAAGATGCTCTTAATAGTGCAGCTGTATAACTTTTTGAGGATCTGAAGGCCCATATCAAATCTTTTCAGCCTCCTAAGGGAGAAGAGGCATTGTCATCCCTTCTTCACAATTGTGTTGGTGTGTGTGGACCATTCTAATTCCTTAGTGATGTGGATACCAAGGAACTTAAAGCTCTTGACCCACTCCACTACAGTCCCGTCGATGTGGATGGGGGCGTGCTTGGCCCTCTGTTTCTTGTAGTCCACTATCAGCTCCTTTGTCTGGGATAATGGTGTTGATAAGAGCCATGACCAGCCTTCGAAAGCATTTCATGGCTACAGATGTGAGTGCTATGGGGCGATAGTCATTTAGAAAGGTTACCTTGGTGTTCTTGGGCACAGGGACTATGGTGGTCTGCTTGAAACATGTAGGTATTGCAGACTGGTTCAGGGAGAGGTAGAAAATGCTTACGATTGTGACACCGCGTCACAGCATTGTCCATTTGTTGTAATCTGTGTAATTTATCCGGTGTAGATAATCACATCAGTATAGAGACAAGCAGAAAACCACACAAACACAAGACCTTAATCCCTGTGGTGTTTTAAAACACTGAAACACAACAGTACCTGAGTAGATGAGCCAACACACTTGTGGGGAGAGTGCCAAGCAGCAGAAGAGACACAGCCCTTTATTGATTGGATGGAGAGAGAAGAGAGGAGTCTGGGGGATAGGGCTGTGAAAACAACAATAAATCTTCTGTCTCTCTCATAAAGTTACACTGGTGGTCTCTGTGGAGAGATACTAACTAAAAGACCAGCCAAAAGATCAGCCATTCACAATTGCAACGCTGCTAGTTAAATTAGCTCCAGAAGGAATCTATTTGAACTGTATTAGTTAGAACAGAACCATGGAACAGAATGGGTGCATCACAAATCCTGCTCAGTACCAGTCTGCTTCCTTCTTCATTTACATGCAAAGCCTGACTCACTGTTTATCAGTCAAACCTGTGCACAACACTGATGTGATCAGACAGCTGCAGAATCACTATTCATGTGCAGCCGAAGTGGTGCATCTTTTCTTCAGCTTGATCTCAGATATTAGGAGGTGCTGAATGAATGAGCCATAGAGGTTAAGTGGAGCTCATCCATACCCATGAGCTACAGTTGGGCCGGGGTAAGGTCGGGTGCTACATGCATTCTAAAGCAGCTTGGACTGAGAGACAGTACATTTGAAACAGCTGATAACGTTTTGTGTAAATCATGCACTGGAACACTCTAGTTGAGCACAAAGAACATCTCAAGTCAAGTTAGGCCCTGAGCAGCTGGATGGGGCTCCGTCTTGTTTGTAGCCATCCAGGGCTAGTCCTGTCAAAGTTGCTGTATTCTAACAGTAACATGCTGTATATGTACATGTATATGTACCCTTTACCCCTGGTAGTGGATTATCTATTCAGGAAATACACTAAATAAATAAGTGTCCTGTGGGCCAAGTCAGCACCCTCAGCAGGGACAGAGACAATGTGCACTTTTTCAGAGTCTGACACCTCCTCTAACTTCCTCTTGATATGAGCCAAAACAAATCTTCTACTAGAAAATTGAGAGTAAGGCCAAAAGTGTGCTCCCACGACTGCACATTGACTACACTGTGAAGAATAGTGATATATTTGTAAATACATTTCTGATGATGAACATGTAGCATTAGCCACGGGCTGGACATAATATCTCAGTCAATTGTGTTTCTGTATCAGTGGCTCCAACAGCATTATACTCTAATCTTAAAACCAAGGAGACAAAGTCAAATAGCAGCCAAATTGCTCTCACACAGCACAGTAATCCTTTGAAACTTGGAACATTTCCCTAAAGACGCATTACCTGTCAAATTGGATAAGCAAACATTTAATTTTCATGTAGTTTGAGGTTGCACAGAGGATAACAGCATTTAGCTGCATTGTTGAACCTATACACTCACCCCATACCTGAACCTAATGCTCCCTGAATATAAAGCAGTGCTCTCTTTCACATGGAATAAGACCAAAAACATGCCCCAACCTCACTGCTTTGATGAACATATTAGTCATTCAGGACAGTAGTTCCCAACCATTTTCATTTACTGTACCACCAGCTGAATGTTACTCTGCCCAGGTAGCCCCGAAGTACCCCCTCATGTGCATCTTACCAGTAACCCTATGGACTCATGAGTCTTCTCAAGTAACCCTGTGGATAGGCCAAGTACCCGCAGGGGTTCTATTACCCCTGCTTGGGAACCACTGATTTAGCAGAGACTCTTATGCAAAGCAACTAAGGTTAAGTGCCTTGCTCAAGAGCACATCAACAGATTTACACTTAGTCTGCTTGGGGATTCGAATTAGCAACCTTTCGGTTACTTGCCCAACGCTCTTAACTTCTAGGCTACCTGCCATCATATCAGTCCAGTTGATGCTTTTTATTCCCATTGTAATACCACCTTAAAATACAGTAATCCACCACAGTTTAAAAATCTGCATTTAAACCCCATTTTTAGCCTTTGGCTTAGAATGTAATCTGTTATGAATTTTTTTGTACCTTTCCATGTTTTCCAAAACATATTTTTGTAAATATTTTTTTATACGTGTGTCCATGTATGTGTATGAATGCATGCGTGTCCATGTATGTGTATGAATGCATGCGTGTCCATGTATGTGTATGAATGCATGCGTGTCTATGCATGTGTATGAATGCATGCGTGTCCATGTATGTGTATGAATGCATGCGTGTCCATGTATGTGTATGAATGCATGCGTGTCCATGTATGTGTATGAATGCATGCGTGTCCATGTATGTGTATGAATGCATGCGTGTCCATGTATGTGTATGAATGCATGCGTGTCCATGTATGTGTATGAATGCATGCGTGTCCATGTATGTGTATGAATGCATGCGTGTCTATGTACTGTATGTGTATGAATGCATGAGTGTCTATGTACTGTATGTGTATGAATGCATGAGTGTCCATGTATGTGTATGAATGCATGCGTGTCTATGTATGTGTATGAATGCATGAGTGTCCATGTATGTGTATGAATGCATGCATGTCTATGTATGTGTATGAATGCATGAGTGTCCATGTATGTGTATGAATGCATGCGTGTCCATGTACTGTATGAATGCATGAGTGTCCATGTATGTGTATGAATGCATGCATGTCCATGTATGTGTATGAATGCATGCGTGTCCATGTATGAATGCATGCGTGTCCATGTATGTGTATGAATGCATGCGTGTCCATGTATGTGTATGAATGCATGCGTGTCTCCATGTATGTGTATGAATGCATGCGTGTCCATGTATGTGTATGAATGCATGCGTGTCTATGTATGTGTATGAATGCATGGGTGTCCATGTATGTGTATGAATGCATGCGTGTCCATGTATGTGTATGAATGCATGCGTGTCCATGTACTGTATGTGTATGAATGCATGCGTGTCCATGTACTGTATGAATGCATGCATGAGTGTCCATGTATGTGTATGAATGCATGCGTGTCCATGTATGTGTATGAATGCATGCGTGTCCATGTATGTGTATGAATGCATGCGTGTCCATGTATGTGTATGAATGAATGCATGTGTGTCCATGTGAACTGTATGTGTATGAATGCATGCGTGTCCATGTATGTGTATGAATGCATGCGTGTCCATGTCCATGTGTATGAATGCATGCGTGTCCATGTATGTGTATGAATGCATGCGTGTCCATGTATGTGTATGAATGCATGCGTGTCCATGTATGTGTATGAATGCATGCGTGTCCATGTATGTATGAATATGAATGCATGCATGCGTGTCCATGTATGTGTATGAATGCATGCGTGTCCATGTATGTGTATGAATGCATGCGTGTCCATGTATGTGTATGAATGCATGTGTGTCCATGTATGTGTATGAATGCATGCGTGTCCATGTATGTGTATGAATGCATGCGTGTCCATGTATGTGTATGAATGCATGTGTGTCCATGTATGTGTATGAATGCATGCGTGTCCATGTATGTGTATGAATGCATGTGTGTCCATGTATGTGTATGAATGCATGCGTGTCCATGTATGTGTATGGGTGTGTGTATATTTTCCTCTATGCCATATTTTCTGGTGCATGATTTTCCCTCCACACTTTGAGCCCCAGTCTCCCAACATGAGCACCACGTATCTGAAATGTATAATCTTCGATGGGATGGCAGAGGCAGGGGGATTACCTGACACCGAGGTCAAGCATGCAAACATCCCACAGCCTGGCTGCTGATTTAACCTCCGCCAATACTCTTTCAAACCCTGGACACACAGTGTATAACTGCTGTACGCTCTCTCTCTAAGCCTCTCTCTCTCTCTCTCTCTCTCTCTCTCTCTCTGTGTCGCTCTCTCTCTCTCTCTATCTTGCTCTTTCTCTCTTTCTTGCTCATTCTTTCTCTCATTCTCTCTCCCCTTCTCTCTCTCCTTCTCCCCCCCTCTCTCATTCTCTCTCTCTCTCTTTCTCCGTCCAGCCTAAGCCATCTCCAGCCTCTAAACCATGTTGACACTCTTGCTCTTGTAATGACGTGGCCTGTCAACGTCTATAAATTAATAGTGATGTATCCTCCGCATTGGCCCTAAGATATTACCCTGGGACCACTGTAAATATCTTCCATTACAGGACATCAAGTTAACACAGCAAAAATAGGCCATATTTCCTGGGTGGGGATGTCTAGAGGTCAGATTTGCAATAAGTCTGAATCAGTGCAGAGTTTGCATGTTATTTATCTAACACTTGAGATGCTATTGAAGAAAACTACCTAACAATATCACTGGTTTCATGCATAGTATGACATCAGAAAATCATCACCAACCCCACCGGCAGATTGGTCCATCCATAATCTTCTCCTTCATAAAGACTTAAAGATGAAAAAAGCCCTGCTAGTTCATAAATCATTACAGAGCATGAAGTATTTCCTGACCACAATCCACAGGGTTTTAACTGCATACTCATCCCTACTACCTCTCCTTCATTCCATCTACCAAACTATCTTAGAACCGTCCCAATGAACCCTCACCTTTGAACCTGTTCTGACATCACCCTGACTCCATACTGATTGAAGCTTTTACAATCTGTCTTTCGACACGTACAGTTTCAGTTTTTTAAATTTTTAATAGATTTGCAGAAATGTCTAAAAACCTGTTTTTGCACTGTCATTATGGGTTATTGTCTGTATATTGATGAGGGGGAAAAAACAATTTTATAATAAGGCTGTAATGTAACAAAATTTGGAAAAAGTCAAGGGGTTTCCATACTTTCCATATGCACTGTATCATAGATTCTGAAGTGTGCAGATTATACAAGTGTGAAATCCCACCGTAGTCATCAAAGCTTGTTGTTAAAGCACATGGTATCGAAACAATGTCCTTTGTTCCTATAGCTGCTATAACAGGCCCAGTCCCCTCTACACACAATGATTTACCTTGTTCCTATAGCTGCTATAACAGGCCCAGTCCTCTTCACACACAATGATTTACCTTGTTTCTATAGCTGCTATAACAGGCCCAGTCCCCTTCACACACAATGATTTACCTTGTTCCTATAGCTGCTATAACAGGCCCAATCCCCTCTACACACAATGATTTACCTTGTTCCTATAGCTGCTATAACAGGCCCAGTCCCCTTCACACACAATGATTTACCTTGTTCCTATAGCTGCTATAACAGGCCCAATCCTGTTCACACACAATGATTTCCCTTGTTTCTATAGCTGCTATAACAGGCCCAGTCCCCTTCACACACAAAGATTTCCCTTGCTTCTATCGATGCTATATTAGGCCCAGTCCCCTCTACACAATCTTAGAAAAAAATGTGCTATCTAGAACCCTAAAGGTTTTTTTTGGCTGTCGCCATAGGAGAATCCTTTGAATAACCCTTTTTGGTTCTTAATTAAGGATCTGCCCCTTTTTTTCAATTTTTGCCTAATATTACATTCCCAAATCTGCCTGTAGCTCAGGCCCTGAAGCAAGGATATGCATTTTATTGGTACCATTTGAAAGGAAACACTTTGAAGTCTGTGGAAATGTCAAAGTAATGTAGGAGAATATAACACATTAGATCTGGTAAAAGATAATACAAAGAAAAAAACAATCGTTCTTTTGTATTTTTTGTACCATCTTCTTTGAAATACAAGAGAAAGGCCATAATGTATTGTTCCAGCCCAGCTTCAATTTGGATTTCAGCCACTAGATGGCAGCAGTGTATTTGCAAAGTTTTATGCTGATCCAATGAACCATTGCATTTCTGTTCAAAATTTTGTATCAAGACTGCCCAAATGTGCCTAATTTGTTAATTAATATCTTTACATGTTCAAAATTGTGTACTCTCCTCAAACAATAACATGGTTTTATTTCACTGTAATAGCTACTGTCAATTGGACAGTGCAGTTAGAGTAACAAGAATTTAAGCTTTCTGCCAATATCAGATATGTCTATGTCCTGGGAAAGTTTCTTGTTACTTACAACCTCATGCTAATCGCATTAGCCTATGTTAGCTCAGCCGTCCCATGGAAGGGACACCGATCATGAAGAAGTTTTAAAGGACCAAAGAGTTAACAAGCAATGTAACAGTCAGCTCAGTGCCACAATGTCTGCTTCAGAGTCTGCTCCAATCAAACTTTTCTGTATCCCAGTAAGTTTCACCCAATTAGAATTTCTCAGTCTTTTCTCTCTCAGTGAGCCTACCTGCCCAGAGGGCAGAGGTTAAGCCTGACTGCCGCTCTGCTGCTTGAGTGAAGAGGGGATAAGGTGCTTTGGAGATGCACTCCCCTTTTCAGTCCCTCCCCTGCAACTGACATCCCTGAATTCACTCTTGTTCTTGTTCTTCGTCTGTCTAACTAACAACTGCCCTAACTCTGCCACACACACTCTCTCTCTCCCCATCCTGTAACATGAGACACAGAATCCCTTTCATCCATCAGCACCAAATGATTGTCTGTTTTAACAGAGAGCAGACAGACTGTATCGATCTCACCATTGACATACCGTGTAAATCAGAAGCATCAGAAATTCCCCAGTCAACCTGGCGGCATTAGTTATGGAGACAACAATGCCAATACAAATGGTGACTAATTGATTGCTTTGGCTGTGTGTGTGGCTGTGAATGATTCATTTACACACTAATTATATGCATCCAAGCCTCTAGGTTATGCCAAGTAGTGCAAGTAAAGAAATAGAACTACTAGTGACCATTCAGTACACTACAAAGAGATAGGGCATGTTGAATAATTAAGCAATAAGGCACGAGGGGGTGTGGTATATGTCCAATGTACCACGGCTAAGGGCTGTTCCTAAGCAAGCCGCAACGAGGAGAGCCTGGACACAGCCCTTAGTCGTGGTATATTAGCCATATATCACAAACCCCAGAGGTGCCTTATTGCTATTATAAACTGGTTACAAACGTAATTAGAGCAGTAAAAATACATGTTTTGTCATACTTGTGGTATACGGTCTGATATACCACATCTGTCAGCCAATCACCATTCAGGGCTCGAACCACCCAGTTTATAATTAATGATAAGAAATCGTCAACTTTATTACTCCTCTGTTTCCATCTATTTTCTTCACTGTATTATGTAATCACTGCATATTCATACCTGATGCATAATAACATAGCACTAAAGCAACATAATATATTCACTAATTGACCTCATCCAAGGTGGAGTTCTGCACTGTAGTGCCGAGGAAGTGGGACCAGTCTCACCTGGTGGGTTAATTTTCATAGGCAGAGTGAGCCTGCCATGTTTGTGGGGTTAATATGGACATGTGTAGGAGCACAGAGCTACTGTAATCCCTGCTATCCCACAGATTCTCATTTTGTAGGTCAGACATCACGAGGAGGAAGAGGAGACTCATCTGACCCATATTTGGCCTGCTCATGGCAAAAATCTGCTCAAAGATGGGCATAGAACACACACATACACACATAATGGCTTACAGCACAGACATAGAGCACGAAGACATAGAGCACCAAACACAGTGAGACTACACAACTCTCTGTCCGCACTAGCATATCCGCCACGGTCAAAAACCACATTCCACATCCAATGACTCAGCTTCCAAATGTCTATGTGCAGGGCTGGAGGTTAAGGGCTTAAAAATGCAGACAAAGGGTGTTAAACTCAGAATCTAAAATTGTCATTAGTTGTCAGGATAAATCCTTTGTGGCCCAGTCAAAGTTTAGCATTTAGGAGAGAGGGGTTCTGCGTAGCAGATAAGCTACCATTCTCTACACAGCCTAATTGCCATAGCAGATCCATTTGCAAATGTAACAAATTGACTTGTCATGTTGGTGGCACATTTGGAGGCAACAGCATGATTATTCGGGTGACTCTACCTTGTCAAGATCATGATCTGTCAAAAAAAAGTATGCAGCCAAATGTATCATGCCTCCATTTTTGTAGAGATCAAACTCACTCTCTCTCTCCCCCTCTCTTTCTTCCACACATACTTGCTCTCGCTCTCTCTCTCTCTGATGTCATAAAGTTCTGCCGCAGCAACAGCAGGACCAAGGTAGCTGCTGCTGCAGCCAGGTTGAAAAGCTGCGGGAGTGCAGATTGATGTGAAATGGTTATTTCAAAATGGACAGTTTATACCGGCTTTTAAAAGCTTAATAGAAGGCTGGCTCAAGAGGATTATCCAACAGCTGCTGGAGGCCACAGTGGAAGAGAGAAATTAACATCTGCATGTGAGAGAGATCCCTCTCCGTCACTCTCTGACCATCTGACACATGCACACAGATCACAGATCACACGCACGGGACTGGAGTGACACAGACACGCATCTGTCTGTGTTCTGTTCTAGGATAGTGTTTTGTCTCTAATAGAGTGACAGCATTGCGTGCTACCTGCCTACCTGCCTGTCTGCTTTCCTGCCTGCTTGCCTGCCTACCAATCTGCCTTTCTGCTTGCCTGCCTGCCTACCTGCCTGTCTGCTTGTATGCCTACCTGCCTGTCTGCCTACCTGCCTGTCTGCTTGCTTACCTATCTGCCTGTCTGCCTACCTGCCTGTCAGCTTGCCTGCCTATCTGCCTACCTGCCTGTCTGCTTGCCTGCCTGTCTGCTTGCCTGCCTACCTGCCTGTCTGCTTGCTTGCTTTCCTTCCTACCTTCCTGTCTGCTCGCATGCCTGTCTGCTTGGCTGTTTGTCTGCCTTTCTGTCTGTCCATCTGTCTTTTTCTCAGCGATGTCGCAGTGCTGCTCACATCCCCAGCCACCAGAGATAACTCTCAAATGTAGCTCAGTCCGCAAACAACGCATCCAACTTAAATTTCAAATGTGCATTTCATTGCCACTTGTCATCAAAATAGATTCATTGCTGTGTAAAAAGTAAGTAGCCCTAGCGGCAGTGCGGAGGGAATACCAAAAGGAGGAATGATGCTGCATTTTCTGTGATGGGGGGGACTCAATGTCATTCAGTAGAGATGTGCCCTTGTTAGGCAGAGTGAACATGGGGTGAATTACAGTGTGATCAAGTTGAATGAATGAAACTGGGTACCATATTGCTTACCTGCTTATGGCAGCACAATGTGCAGAATGATTGCATGCCATAGCTCTGTGTCCTTCATAGAAGTTGGGGCACCTGGCACTCTGTAATGCAATAGTTGTATGTTCAACTATTGCATACTCCTGAATACTCTGTTGCATAATCCTGACCCCTTTTTTGAAGTAGACTCTCTGTATAGTTAATGTAACAAGGGAGACAGGTGAATATTGCAAACTATCTTTCAATTAAAACAGCATGCATCATTGGGTTTCCAATAACATCTACCCACTGCTATTGTCATTGAATGCTTTGCATCGTTGCTTTTAATCTCTGACAGGTATGGGTTCTTGTAAACCTGTGAGGTGAAACTGCCACCTGAGGTGCTCTGCTTTGTGGATAACGGCATTAAACACACTCCTCCTTCCACATAAACACCCACTGTGAGTGTTCAGGGAGATTGTAGAGTGAGATTGTCGATTGAGATCATTAAACTGCATTCACACCGCTATTTAACTGCACTGAAGACTCATCGGCAGATCAGATCCTCAATGATCCCCCTTTCTCTCTTCTCTCCTCCCCTCCTTCCCCCTCCTCTCACCCCCTCCGGCGAGGCAGCGGCACCTGCTGTGGGCTGGAGAGATAAGATGGCCCAGGGACAAAAGATAAGAGAGAGAGGGTGACGGAGCGGCGGGTCGACCCGATCTGTCCAAAATTAAATTACGCCCTGTTGTCGTCTGAGTTATAGCTATCGACAGGGCTGCAAGTATTAATGGAATAAGAGTTTGATATGCTCTCTGGCTGCGGCTGACAGGTCTGATACGGGTGCTAGGAGTGGTCACTCATAGTCCAGGCCCTGCTTTTAATTTACTGTAATGATCCGCCTGGCAGAGGGATGGATCTCGCTCATATTACATGCTCTCTCTCTCTCTCTCTCTCAATTCAAAGGGCTTTATTAGCATGGGAAACATATTTTTACATTGCCAAAGCAAGTGAAATAGATAATAAACAAAAGTGAAATAAACAATAAAAAATGAACAATAAACATTACACTCACAAAAGTTCCAAAGGAATAGAGACATTTCAAATGTCATATTACGGCTCTTTACAGTGTTGTAATGATGAGCAAATAGTTAAAGTACAAAAGGGAAAATAAACAAATATAAATATGGGTTGTATTTACAATGGTGTCCGTTCTTCACATGTTGCCCTTTTCTTGTGGCAACAGGTCACAAATATTGCTGTTGTGATGGCACACTGTGGTATTTCACCCAATAGTTATGGGAGTTTATCAAAATGTGATTAGTTTTTAATTCTCTCTCTCTCTCACACACATGCTCTCTCTCTCTTTTTCTCTCTCACTCTCTCACTCTCTTTCTCCCTTTCTCTTATCTCTCTGTTTCACTACCTATCTCTTTCTCTCTTTCTCTCGCTCACTCTCATTCTTTCTCTATCTGCACTGGAGCCAATGGGTACACATCAGTGTTCTCATACAGAGGCTTCAGAACGACCTGAGCGCAGGAGAGGATGTTATGGAGCTCTTGTTTGTACATCTTACATCTTTCTATGTCTGCTTCCATTTGTTGAATAAATAATACATAAATCGCACAATGTGCATTATATGCAGCACTTCCCATTTCTATTTGCACCAACCCCAAAGTACCTTACACTACCCCATCATTGCCTCAGCTACTGTAGTAGTCTACACTACTGGATTAGAGAGAGAGAGAGAGAGAGAGAACAAACACTATTGTATATACAACCATATATTTCCTTTTGTAGTTTAACTATTTGCTCAACTATTTTATACGTTACGACACTGTATATAGACACTCCGGGAGCGAGGGAGCGGGAGCGAGAGGGAGGGAGGGAGGGGGAGCGGGAGCGAGAGGGAGCGGGAGCGAGAGGGAGCGAGAGGGAGCGGGGGCGAGAGGGAGAGGGAGCGGGGGCGAGAGGGAGCGGGGGCGAGAGGGAGAGGGAGCGGGAGCGAGAGGGAGCGGGGGCGAGGGGGAGAGGGAGCGAGAGGGAGCGGGGGCGAGAGGGAGGGAGGGGGAGCGGGAGCGAGAGGGAGCGAGAGGGAGCGGGAGGGAGGGAGCGGGAGCGAGAGGGAGCGGGAGCGAGAGGGAGCGGGGGCGAGAGGGAGAGAGGGGGAGCGGGGGCGGAAGGAGGGGGCGCGGGAGCGGGAGGGAGGGAGCGGAAGGGGGAGCGGGAGCGAGAGGGAGCGGGGGCAAGAGGGAGAGGGAGCGGAGCGAGAGGGAGCGGGAGCGAGCGAGAGGGAGTGGGAGCGAGAGGGAATGAGGGGGAGTGGGCGCGAGAGGGAGCGAGAGGGAGTGGGGGCGAGAGGGAGAGGGAGCGGAGCGAGAGGGAGCGGGAATGGGAGGGGGAGCGGGGGAGCGGGAGGGAGGGAGGGAGGGGGCGCAGGGGCGGGAGCGGGAGGGAGGGAGGGGGAGCGAGGTCGGAGCGGGATGGAGGGAGGGGGAGCGGGAGCGAGAGGGAGTGGGAGGGGGAGCGGGGGCGGGAGCGGGAGGGAGGGGGCGGGAGCGAGAGGGAGCGGGAGCGAGAGGGAGGGGGAGCGGGAGCGAGAGGGAGGGAGGGAGGGGGAGCGGCTCGAGAGGAAGCGAGAGGGAGCGGGAGGGAGGGAGCGGGAGCGAGAGGGAGCGGGAGCGAGAGGGAGCGGGTGGGGCGCGGGGGCGGGAGCGGGAGGGAGGGAGCGGGAGCGAGCGAGAGGGAGCGAGAGGGAGGGAGCGGGAGCGAGAGGGAGGGAGGGGGAGCGGGAGCGGGAGGGAGGGAGGGGGCGCGGGGCAGGAGCGAGCGGGAGCGAGAGGGAGCGAGAGGGAGCGAGAGGGAGGGAGGGAGGGGGAGTGGGAGCGAGAGGGAGCGAGAGGGAGCGGGAGGGAGGGAGCGGGAGCGAGAGGGAGCGGGTGGGGCGCGGGGCGGGAGCGGGAGGGAGGGAGCGGGAGCGAGCGAGAGGGAGCGAGAGGGAGCGGGAGCGAGAGGGAGGGAGGGGGAGCGGGAGCGGGAGGGAGGGGGCGCGGGGCAGGAGCGAGCGGGAGCGAGAGGGAGCGAGAGGGAGCGAGAGGGAGGGAGGGAGGGGGAGTGGGAGCGAGAGGGAGCGAGAGGGAGCGGGAGGGAGGGAGCGGGAGCGAGAGGGAGCGGGAGCGAGAGGGAGCGGGAGCGAGAGGGAGGAGGGGGAGCGGGAGGGAGGGAGGGGCGCGGGAGCGGGAGCGGGAGGGAGGGAGCGGGAGGGAGGGGCGCGGGAGCGGGAGCGGGAGGGAGGGAGCGGGAGGGGGAGCGGAAGCGAGAGGGAGCGGGAGCGAGAGGGAGCGAGAGGGAGCGGGAGCGAGCGAGAGGGAGTGGGAGCGAGAGGGAGGGAGGGGGAGCGGGAGCGAAAGGGAGCGAGAGGGAGTGGGGGCGAGAGGGAGAGGGAGCGGGAGCGAGAGGGAGCGGAACGGGAGCGAGAGGGAGGGAGCGGGGAGGGAGCGGGAGGGAGGGAGGGGGCGCAGGGGCGGGAGCAGGAGGGAGGGAGGGGGAGCGGGGGCGAGAGGGAGGGAGGGAGGGGGAGCGGGGGCGGGAGAGGGATGGAGGGAGGGGGAGCGGGAGGGGGCGCGGGGCGGGAGCGGGAGGGAGGGAGTGGGAGGGAGGGAGCGAGAGCGGGAGCGGGAGCGAGAGGGAGAGAGGGAGGGGGAACGGGGGAGGGAGCGGTAGGGAGGGGGCGCGGGGGCGGGAGCGAGCGGGAGCGAGAGGGAGCGGGAACGAGAGGGAGGGAGGGGAAGCGGGCGCGAGAGGGAGGGAGGGAGGGGGAGCGGGCGCGAGAGGGAGGGAGGGAGGAAGGAGAGGGAGCGAGAGGGAGCGAGAGGGAGCGAGAGGGAGCGAGAGGGAGCGGGTGCGAGAGGGAGGGAGGGGGAGCGGGGGCGGAGCGGGAGGGAGGGGGCGCGGGAGCGGGAGGGAGGGAGCGGGAGGGAGCGAGAGGGAGCGAGGGCGAGAGGGAGAGGGAGAGGGAGAGGGAGAGGGAGCGGGAGCGAGAGGGAGCGGGAGGGAGCGAGAGGGAGTGGGAGCGAGAGGGAGGGAGGGGGAGCGGGAGCGAGAGGGAGCGAGAGGGAGTGGGGGCGAGAGGGAGAGGGAGCGAGAGGGAGCGGAACGGGAGCGAGGGAGGGGGAGCGGGGAGGGAGCGGGAGGGAGGGAGGGGGCGCAGGGGCGGGAGCGGGAGGGAGGGAGGGGGAGCGGGGGCGGGAGAGGGATGGAGGGAGGGGGAGCGGGAGGGGCGCGGGGCGGGGGCGGGAGCGGGAGGGAGGGAGTGGGAGGGAGGGAGCGAGAGCGGGAGCGGGAGCGAGAGGGAGAGAGGGAGGGGGAACGGGGGAGGGAGCGGTAGGGAGGGGGCGCGGGGCGGGAGCGAGCGGGAGCGAGAGGGAGCGGGAGCGAGAGGGAGGGAGGGGGAGCGGGGCGAGAGGGAGGGAGGGAGGGGGAGCGGGCGCGAGAGGGAGGGAGGGAGGAAGGAGAGGGAGCGAGAGGGAGCGAGAGGGAGCGAGAGGGAGCGAGAGGGAGCGGGTGCGAGAGGGAGGGAGGGGGAGCGGGGGCGGGAGCGGGAGGGAGGGGGCGCGGGAGCGGGAGGGAGGGAGCGGGAGGGAGCGAGAGGGAGCGAGGGCGAGAGGGAGAGGGAGAGGGAGAGGGAGCGGGAGCGAGAGGGAGCGGGAGGGAGCGAGAGGGAGTGGGAGCGAGAGGGAGGGAGGGGGAGCGGGAGCGAGAGGGAGCGAGAGGGAGTGGGGGCGAGAGGGAGAGGGAGCGAGAGGGAGCGGAACGGGAGCGAGGGAGGGGGAGCGGGGAGGAGCGGGAGGGAGGGAGGGGGCGCAGGGGCGGGAGCGGGAGGGAGGGAGGGGGAGCGGGAGCGAGAGGGAGGGAGGGAGGGAGGGGGAGCGGGAGCGAGAGGGAGTGGGAGCGAGAGGGTGCGGGGGCGAGAGGGAGCGGGAGCGAGAGGGAGCGGGAGCGAGCGAGAGGGAGTGGGAGCGAGAGGGAGGGAGGGGGAGGGGGAGCGGGAGCGAGAGGGAGCGAGAGGGAGTGGGGGCGAGCGGGGAGGGAGCGGGAGGGAGGGAGGGAGGGGGAGCGAGAGGGAGGGAGGGAGGGAGGGGGAGCGGGAGCGAGAGGGAGCGGGAACGGGAGAGAGCGGGAGCGAGAGGGAGCGGGAGGGGGAGCGGGAGCGAGAGAGAGCGGGAGCGAGAGGGAGCGGGGGCGAGAGGGAGCGGGAGCTAGAGGGAGCGGGAGCGAGCGAGAGGGAGTGGGAGCGAGAGGGAGGGAGGGGGAGGGAGAGCGAGAGGGAGCGAGAGGGAGTGGGGGCAAGAGGGAGAGGGAGAGGGAGCGGGAGCGAGAGGGAGCGGAACGGGAGCGAGAGGGAGGGAGGGGGAGCGGGGAGGGAGCGGGAGGGAGGGAGGGGGCGCAGGGGGGAGCAGGAGGGAGGGAGGGGGAGCGGGAGCGAGAGGGAGGGAGGGAGGGGGAGCGGGGGCGGGAGTGGGATGGAGGGAGGGGGAGCGGGAGCGAGAGGGAGCGGAGGGGGCGCGGGGGCAGGAGCGGGAGGGAGGGAGCGGGAGGGAGGGAGGGAGCGAGAGCGGGAGCGGGAGCGAGAGGGAGAGAGGGAGGGGGAACGGGGGAGGGAGCGGTAGGGAGGGGGCGCGGGGCGGGAGCGAGCGGGAGCGAGAGGGAGCGGGAGTGAGAAAGGGGAGGGGGAGCGGGCGCGAGAGGGAGGGAGGGAGGGGGAGCGGGCACGAGAGGGAGGGAGGGGGAGCGGGAGCGAGAGGGAGCGAGAGGGAGCTGGAGGGAGGGAGCGGGAGCGAGAGGGAGCGGGAGCGAGAGGGAGGGAGGGGGAGCGGGGGCGGGAGCGGGAGGGAGGGGGCGCGGGAGCGGGGGGGGGGGCGGGAGGGGGAGTGGGAGCGAGAGGGAGCGAGAGGGAGCGGGGGTGAGAGGGAGAGGGAGCGGGAGCGAGAGGGAGCGGGTGCGAGCGAGAGGGAGTGGGAGCGAGAGGGAGGGGGCGCAGGGGCGGGAGCAGGAGGGAGGGAGGGGGAGCGGGGGCGAGAGGGAGGGAGGGAGGGGGAGCGGGGGCGGGAGTGGGATGGAGGGAGGGGGAGCGGGAGCGAGAGGGAGCGGGAGGGGGCGGGAGCGGGAGGGAGGGAGGGAGCGGGAGGGAGGGAGGGAGCGAGAGCGGGAGCGGGAGCGAGAGGGAGAGAGGGAGGGGGAACGGGGAGGGAGCGGTAGGGGGAGGGGGCGCGGGGGCGGGAGCGAGAGGGAGCGGGAGCGAGAGAAGGGGGAGGGGGAGCGGGCGCGAGAGGGAGGGAGGGAGCGGGCGCGAGAGGGAGGGAGGGGGAGCGGGAGCGAGAGGGAGCGAGAGGGAGCTGGAGGGAGGGAGCGGGAGCGAGAGGGAGCGGGAGCGAGAGGGAGGGAGGGGGAGCGGGGGGGGGAGCGGGAGGGAGGGAGCGGGAGGGAGGGAGGGGGAGGGGGAGCGGGAGGAGGGAGGGAGGGGGAGGGGGGAGCGGGAGGGAGGGAGCGGGAGTGGGAGCGAGAGGGAGCGGGAGGGAGGGAGGGGGAGCGGGGGCGGGAGCGGGAGCGGGAGGGAGGGGGCGCGGGGCGGGGGCGGGAGCGGGAGGGAGGGAGCGGGAGCGGAAGCGAGCGAGAGGGAGCGGGAGCGAGCGAGAGGGAGAGGGAGCGGGAGCGAGAGGGAGAGGGAGCGAGCGAGAGGGAGTGGGAGCGACAGGGAGGGAGGGGGAGCGGGAGCGAGAGGGAGCGAGAGGGAGTGGGGGGGCGAGAGGGAGAGGGAGCGAGAGGGAGCGGGCATGGGAGCGAGGGAGGGGGAGCGGGGAGGGAGCGGGAGGGAGGGAGGGGGAGCGGGGGCGAGAGGGAGGGAGGGAGGGGGAGTGGGGGCGGGAGCGGGATGGAGGGAGGGGGAGCGGGTGCGAGAGGGAGCGGGAGGGAGGGGGCGCGGGGAGGGAGCGGGAGGGAGGGAGCGGGAGCGTGAGCGAGAGGGAGCGGGAGGGAGGGAGCGGGAGGGAGGGAGGGAGCGAGAGGGAGCGGGAGGGAGGGAGCGGGAGCGGGAGCGAGAGGGAGCGGGAGGGAGGGAGCGGGAGCGGGAGCGAGAGGGAGCGGGAGGGAGGGTGCGCGGGGCGGGAGCGTGAGGGAGGGAGCGGGAGCGGGAGCGGGAGCGAGCGAGAGGGAGCGGGAGCGAGCAAGAGGGAGAGGGAGCGGGAGCGAGAGGGAGCGGGAGCGAGCGAGAGGGAGTGGGAGCGACAGGGAGGGAGGGGGAGCGGGAGCGAGAGGGAGCGAGAGGGAGTGGGGGCGAGAGGGAGAGGGAGCGAGAGGGAGCGGGCATGGGAGCGAGGGAGGGGGAGCGGGGAGGGAGCGGGAGGGAGGGAGGGGGAGCGGGGGGCGAGAGGGAGGGAGGGAGGGGGAGTGGGGGCGGGAGCGGGATGGAGGGAGGGGGAGCGGGTGCGAGAGGGAGCGGGAGGGAGGGGGCGCGGGGAGGGAGCGGGAGGGAGGGAGCGGGAGCGTGAGCGAGAGGGAGCGGGAGGGAGGGAGCGGGAGGGAGGGAGGGAGCGAGAGGGAGCGGGAGGGAGGGAGCGGGAGCGGGAGCGAGAGGGAGCGGGAGGGAGGGAGCGGGAGCGGGAGCGGGAGCGAGAGGGAGCGGGAGGGAGGGTGCGCGGGGGCGGGAGCGGGAGGGAGGGAGCGGGAGCGGGAGCGAGCGTGAGGGAGCGGGAGCGAGAGAGAGCGAGAGCGAGAGAGAGCGCTGTGATTCCTGTGGTTGCTGGTTATATAACTGTCTTTCTCTGTATTCTCACTCCGCCCAGGTATCTGCTGTCTGCCTGTGGATGGAGTTATAAATACATCTGCAGAGTGTCTTCAAAGCATGCCTGGGAGAGAGAAGAGAACATAGAGCACAGAGACGGATCCTCGGCAGCAGCTGCCATGTTTGTGTGTGCGGAGGAGGACATGACGTGACCCAGATAGAGACTGTTCAAATTCACTGCTACTGTCTACAGGTGAATCCACATCACCAGCATGTCAATTATCCCACCTTTGGCATAGCTACTAGTCAGAGATTATCACCAATTAGCTATTAACTGAGCTTGTAATGTCAAATGTAAGATATAAAGTGCACAATGAGTACCTTAGAAGTAGCAATACAAATATCTGCCCATTGTTGTACAGTATAAGGTAGGAATAAGGAATAAAATCCCAGCTTTTCTCACATTTATTTCTCACATTTATAGCAGTTTTCACTGCCAAGGCATCCTCTCAGCACCATCTCTCACATCTAAAACACTGTTCTCACCACCAAGGCATCCTCTCAGAATCATCTCTCACATCTAAAACACTGTTCTCACCACCAAGGCATCCTCTCAGCATCATCTCTCACATCTAAAACACTGTTCTCACCACCAAGGCATCCTCTCAGCATCATCTCTCACATCTAAAACACTGTTCTCACCACCAAGGCATCCTCTCAGCATCATCTCTCACATCCATGAAATCATCACCTCCACGAGCGTGTGATGCTGCAGCTTGAAAACATGACTGTTCCCTGAGGGTAGCAGCGACCCGCTGAGCTCCTGGTGACAATACACTCGGGAGCACAGGCGATAATGAGAGCATTCTGTTCCACTGTTTGTTGGCGCGTTAGCAGCTGATGGAGAGGGAGAGGGAAGGATAGAACCATGACAGTCATGGTCCTGTGGAGGCAGGCATGCTTTCTCTTTCTCTCTCTCCTTCTCACTGTCACCCTCACTCAGGGACCCTTTTTTATAGAAAGAAAAGTTGGGACACCTGAAAAGGGGCTGAAGTACAAGACTGTCCCCTGTGACAAGTGCAGCCAATAAGACTTTATTTTCATATTTACCACCGTAGCAGCACAAATAGCATTTTAAACAGATAGGAGAATGGTTACATTTCCACTCTGCTTTCTCTGCATCTATTTCATTATGCCAAGCTCATTACCACCCTTCAAACACTGCATAGTGTGTGGTTTAATCTTATGTCCTTTAATGTCATCAGGCTTCTAATATCACACGCACAAAACGCCTGCCTACCCCCCGCCCCTCTCTCTTTCTCACTCTCTCGCTATCTTTGTAATCTCTCTTTCCTTCCTCTCTGGCTCTCTTTTGTTCTTTCTCTCTCAATCTCTCTCATTGCCTGCCTGCAGTTTGTCTCTGAGTGCCACAGACCGTTTCTCTGCGCTACAGATGTTTTTGTGGTTGATTAATTAGTCACATGCACAGGGTCGCAGGTGTAGTTACAGTGTACAGTAAAAATCCTAAGCTCTGAGTTCCAACAGTGCAGGTGTGAATGAAGCAAAACAACAAACAAAAAAATACATACATGTTTATAATTGTGACAATGATAGATATAAAGGTCCTTTGAGGTGTGGGCAGGGTAATTGTCCGTTGAGTGTGTCACACTGCAGAGGAAGCAAAGCACACACACTATGAGCCTCAATATGGTCCACAGTAAAAACACAGTCAGACTGTGACATACGCCATCCCTAGCTGTGTGAGAGGGAAAGGTCTGATCTGAGGCCTGAACTCAGACTGTTGTCGACTTTGTCTCCTCACCGCACTGCAGCAGGCCTGCTCTTTATACAGGCAGACATGCAACGGTGATGTCATTTAGAATCCTCCTGTCATTCTGGAACTCACCCTATGGCCCATGTTCATGTCAGCCAAATTACACAGAGCTCATCCACTCCATACGAGGACAACTGCCCCTGTTAAGTGACTGATGGTGAAGACTCCCATCTCAAAGAACATCCTTTTTTTGTGCAACAAAATGTCCAGGGCCTGAAAAAATAGGCTACACTCTCATCTTTACCTTTACCTTGTGCAAAAGCCAAAACATTCTCTCCCCTCCTTCCCTGTACCTTGTAACTATACAGAAGCCTCGCAAGCGTACATTCTGTTTCGCTACACGAATTGATAGAGCAGCTTTAATCAGTCTGGTAATTACGAGGCTACCTGTTTGTCCCTTCCTGATGTTCTCTTTCAGGTAGGCAGGAACTGGCCTTCGACCCTCCTGGGATCCAATCAGTCATTAAAGGTCTGTCGGTTACAGGTGGCCAATTCCCCCCAGTGGTTCTGTCTCATTCCTGACTAGTGGAAAGTGAAAATGTCCTCTCTCTGCAGAAAATTCTTGTTTTACTGAATAAACCGGCTGGTTATACTGTACATTACCTGCCTCCAAAGTGTTTTTGTTCCTCCACAGACAGAAGGAATTCTGAGGTGAGGTTCCATTTCTGTTTTTATTACAACTCCTAAACTCAAACAATTTCCAGGAAAAAAAAGGTGGACATTAATATCCTGAAACGGAATTGACCCCCCAACCCTGCTTAGGAGATGGAAATGAAGCTGGGATGCAAAGATGTTAGACAATACTATAAAGCGAAGTGCCACACCATACCATGTACTTGAAATGATAGTAATTCTTGTCAACATCACTGCATTTTTTGCATGGTCAAAATGGTTCTCCTTATCTCCAGTGTGAGCAGCACCTACTAACTGCCCAGTACCATGGCTCTGAAACACTGTCCTGCTGTCCTGCCATCCAGCTACTGTTAGGCCTGACTAAGCCCAAACAGGAAGAACAATAATCTTCTTTTTTTTCACATAGTGCTCTGGGGACTAGATGGCCTGGATTAGGACTCACAAACAGGATTACTATCAGCACAGAAAAAAGGTAGTTAAACTGTTAGAAAAAAAAGGTGCTATCTAGAAACTAAAAGTGTTCTTAGCCTGTCCCCATGGGATAACCTTTTGAAGAACCTTTGTTGGTTCAAGATAGAAGCCTTTTGGTTCCAAGTATAACAATTTTGGGTTCCATGTAGAACCCTTTCCACAAAGGGTTCAACAGGATTTCACCTGGAACCAACAAGGGTTCTTCAAAGGGTTCTCCTATGGGGACAGGCTAAGAACACTTTTAGTTTCTAGATAACACCTGTTTTTCTAAAAGTTTAGCTACCTTTTGCTGAGACTGATTTGCAGCCATGCAATCATTTGCCAACCCACACCTCTTAAATGTATATTTTATTTTTATTTAACCATTAACCAGGCCAGTCAGTTAAGAACAAATTCTTATTTACAATGACGGCCTACACCGGCCAAACCCAGATGACGCTGGGCCAATTGTGCACCACCCTATGGGACTCCCAATCATGGCCGGTTGTGATACAGCCTGGATTCAAACCAGTGTCTGTAGTGACGCCTCTAGCACTGAGATGCAGTGCCTATGACCGATGCGCCACTCAGGAGCCTTAAAGCCCAGTTTACAAAATATGCAGGTTCTTGCTTCCAGCTTACAATACAGTTTAGTAACTCTTTCAAATGCTTTTCCCAAATCAAATAACTGGAAGCCTAGTGCTCAAGACTTCTCAGTATCTTGCCGCCTGCAGGCAGAGGCAGTGTTCAGCAAAAAAATAAATTGACTATATGATTTACCCCTAATTGCTATAGTGTATTTACACTTTTCTCAACATTAAGATAAAAGTGCTCATTCCAATGATGGATCCTATACCCCCTCAAAATCAAATCTCAACACCGAACATCAAAACTATTTATTGATTGTTACAGAGCGTGTTCTGGACTAGAGCATTATCAGAGAGTGTTCTAGAATAGAGCATTATCAGAGAGTGTTCTAGACTAGAGCAGTATCAGGGAGTGTTTTAGACTAGAGCAGTATCAGGGAGTGTTCTAGTCTAGAGCAGTATCAGAGAGTGTTCTAGAATAGAGCATTATCAGAGAGTGTTCTAGAATAGAGCATTATCAGAGAGTGTTCTAGACTAGAGCAGTATCAGGGAGTGTTTTAGACTAGAGCAGTATCAGGGAGTGTTCTAGAATAGAGCATTATCAGAGAGTGTTCTAGACTAGAGCAGTATCAGGGAGTGTTTTAGACTAGAGCAGTATCAGGGAGTGTTCTAGTCTAGAGCAGTATCAGAGAGTGTTCTAGTCTAGAGCAGTATCAGAGAGTGTTCTAGTCTAGAGCAGTATCAGGCAGTCTTCTCGACTAGAGCAGTATCAGAGTGTTCTCGACTAGAGCAGTATCAGGCAGTCTTCTCGACTAGAGCAGTATCAGAGAGTGTTCTAGACTAGAGCATTATCAGAGAGTGTTCTAGACTAGAGCAGTATCAGAGAGTGTTTTAGACTAGAGCAGTATCAGGGAGTGTTTTAGACTAGAGCAGTATCAGGGAGTGTTCTAGTCTAGAGCAGTATCAGAGAGTGTTCTAGTCTAGAGCAGTATCAGGCAGTCTTCTCGACTAGAGCAGTATCAGAGTGTTCTCGACTAGAGCAGTATAAGGCAGTCTTCTCGACTAGAGCAGTATCAGAGTGTTCTAGACTAGAGCAATATCAGGGAGTTTTCTAGACTAGAGCAGTATCAGAGAGTGTTCTAGACTAGAGCAGTATGAGATAGTGTTCTAGACAAGAGCAGTATCAGGGAGTCTTCTCGACTAGAGCAGTATGAGATAGTGTTCTAGACAAGAGCAGTATCAGGGAGTCTTCTCAACTAGAGCAGTATCAGAGTGTTCTAGACTAGAGCAATAGCAAGGAGTGTTCTAGACTAGAGCAGGATCAGGGAGTGTTCTAGACTAGAGCAGTATCAGAGAGTGTTCTAGACTAGAGCAGTATGAGATAGTGTTCTAGACAAGAGCAGTATCAGGGAGTCTTCTCGACTAGAGCAGTATCAGAGTGTTCTAGACTAGAGCAGTATGAGATAGTGTTCTTGACCAGAGCAGTATCAGGGAGTCTTCTAGACTAGAGCAATACCAAGGAGTGTTCTAGACTAGAGCAGGATCAGGGAGTGTTCTAGACCAGGGGTTCCCAAACTTTTTCACTCAGGTCCCCCTTGCAGCATTGGGGAACATCCCGCGTCCCCCCTCAGCACGTACCATGTCTATTTCTATAGGCACAAGCACTGTTCATCTTGTTGGCAGAGAGAACATTTAGCAGTTTAAAGCTTCTTTCCTGTAATTCTACACATTTTGTCATGGGGTGCAGAGAAAATGTTGCAGTTTTGATGCACATTTTCTTGCAATTCTATACATGTGCATTCATGTGAAATTTGAGTGACTCTATGGGCTAAAAAACCTAGCTGAAAATGTTTAGCTGACATGGACTAGTTGATCTGGACATTTCTAACAAGTTACAAATAGCTCTCCAATGTATGCAATGATAAGAGGAATACTGATGACGCACTACCCAATTATTAAAACTAGAGTAAGTAAGAGTAAGTTGAAAGCCAAGCATTCCAGAGACGTCCCACATTCCAGAGACCTCAGAGCCACAATCAATGATACATATGCTTAATCTAATAACTGTGCCTTTATGTGTTTTGCACAAATGAAGTGAAAAAGCGACCTCTACCCAGCACCAGCCGAGGCTGTGTGATGATCAGTCATATGAGCTATTTGGAAGAAAACAAGTCGCACCCCAAGGCCATCATGCATTATGCAACCTTCCCCTCTTTACCCCAAACCCTTCCACAGCCCTGTCAATTTCTTTCCAGGTGCGTACTTTGCTTGAGGTGTTCACAGGTGTGTGACATAGCCTCTAAGGTGGGTGTCGGCCCTTACAAGGCTAAGGGAAGATACGTTGGCTCCTACTGAGCATGTCGGAGCTATTTACCTCTGTCGTGTGGTACAATGCTCTGGTGTAGAACAGTGAGCGTGCGAGTGAGACAGATGCAGAGAGAGAGAGAGACTGAGAGAGAGAGAGAAAGAAAGCAACAGAGAGAGAGATACAGCGACCGAGACCGAAGGAGTGGGCATCTAGTCTCAATCAGCACACCAGCCTGATGCAGTGATGTAATAACTCAACCCTGGTTGGCTCTGACTGACCCCTCAAGGGGGTACACTCACATCCCTCAATCAAGGACAAAAAGACTCAAAAAGACTGTCGTAATCTAATCTTCTTTAAGCTGTTTTTAAATGGATCAGATTTCTAAGATTTCTAAGCACCCATCGCACATTTGTGTTGCTTAAGTACAGGATTTATCCTACTAGGAAGCATATTATTGTGTAATAATGTTATTGTATGTATGGAGGAGGCACATTTTTATTTTTATTTGATTTAACCTTTATTTAACTAGGCAGTTACTCCCTGCTGTGTATGCTTCCAGTACTGGGACTTCACATGGCTGCATTTCCATGGATTCATGGAAGGTGGGAAAAGGCTGCAGCCATGGATCCTCTCCTGCTCTCACTCTGCCCATCATAAACACTCCCATAAACGTCTCCCCTGGACACAGCTGCCTGTCATGTTCAGAGGATTCTTCAGTAATCTATGTAGACTTTTGGAGCCTGTTTTTTCCCCCTCTCTTATTCTCCCTAGTAACAGTACAAGCCTATAGAATCTCATCTCAGCCCCTTTTCAAGGATGTAGAAATGCTAAGATGCACGAAATACTGATTATGCTGAATATCTACAACTAGAGATAGTGTACAGTGCAGCCTGTGCCTGTGGAGAGAGCACATTGTCAATAAGCAGATGAGAATTTGTGTCAGGGAGTTGGTAAGCAGCTAGCCGTATTTCCACACTTTCTCTGAAGTTAGTGTGTTGTGACACACTGGAACAGTGTGAGCTGGTTGTGAGAGGAAAAGTGATAAGGAGGGAGAGGAGGAAGAAAGGATTACATGATATATTTCCTAATCTCCAATCTAAGCAGACAGGGTGTGAGAGAAAGTATCAGATGTATCAGCTTAGCTTGAGGATTAGTGTGGGTCTCTCTCTCTCCATCCCTCTCTCCCCCACCCCTCTCCCTGCCCGTTCTCTCATTCACTCCCATATCTCTTTCTCTGCACTGTGCAAAGTTCTGTCAACATAAAACTAAACAGAGGACTAAACACTAAAGACAAAAGGTATTTCTACCCCAACAAGTAGCAGAGATTTCCTACCCATTATTTAGGCAGGTAGGCCCTAGCTGTAAAAAGATCTGTTAGAGGTTTCTCGTACCAAAGCCAACAGAAGCCTTTCTGGCATCCTGATGATCCCTGTGATCTCATTCAAAGAACAGGGAGTTAACACAGCTTCAATCAGAAGGATGAGCTGGTGTGATGCAGTGTGGTGTGGTGTGATGTGGTGGTGTGATGTGATGTAGTGTGGTGTGGTGTGGTGTGGTGTGATGTGATGTGGTGGTGTGGTGTGATGTGGTGTGGTGGTCTGATGTGGTGTGATGTGGTGGTGGGATAATGTGGTGGTGTGATGTGGTGGTGTGGTGGGGTAATGTGGTGTGATGTGGTGTGGTGTGATGTGGTGGTGGGGTAATGTGGTGGTGTGATGTGGTGTGGTGGTGGGGTAATGTGGTGGTGTGATGTGGTGAGATGTGGTGTGGTGTGGTGGTGGTGGGGTAATGTGGTGTGATGTGGTGGTGTGATGTGATGTGGTGATGTGATGTGGTGTGATGTGATGTGGTGTGATGTGGTGTGATGTGGTGGTGGGGTAATGTGGTGGTGTGATGTGGTGTGATGTGATGTGGTGGTGTGGCATGGCGTGGCATGGTGGTGTGGTGTGGTGTGATGTGGTGGTTTAGTGTGGCGTGGTGTGGTGGTGTGGCGTCACATGGCGTAGTGTGATGTGGTGTGGTGTGATATGGTGGTGTGATGTGTGTGATGTGGTGTGATGTCATGAATGGCCTGCTCGGGTCAGGTTACCGTGGACCACAATCCTACAGAGAGATCTCTCACACCCACCAGAGGAGATCGAGAGGTATGGAGATGGGGGGGAGACACCTCGCACCCATTGTAAATCCAAGGCAACAGACAAAATTCCTTTGTCCTCAGAACATTAACATGTAATATGGACTTTGGGTCAACCACAATGGTGGTAATGACGATAGATGGAATATGAAAGTTGATGTTGTTTTTGTTATGTTATTAAAAGTTAAAGGACAACGTTATAACGAAAACATTGTAACTTTAAGAGTTTTCCTAGTATATGCTTGATGTTTGTACATTGTACGTTGTGTGGAAAATGTCCAGATCAAAGAGAATGTTTTTGTAAAGATGAAATGTGAGGTTAGTTGTCTAAATTTGATCTGAGTAAAATCTAGACCTTGCCTCATTACTTGGTACGCCCAGAGAATTGCCCTAAAGCCGGAAACACTACAGGGCTGGCTGTTCTCAAAAGACCCCTTTCAGAACAAGGGCGAGGAAACTAAGACAAAGGACACTGAGACAAAGGACACTGAGACAAAGGACACTGACAAAGGACACTGACATCGTGAGGACAACCAGAGAGTTACACCCTGTAACCAGAGAAGTGCGTCATCAGAGAAGCCGAAACGGTCCATGCAGAGAACCCCATCGGAGACCTTCAACATGTAATAACATCACTATATTCTGACCCACAGTCGGAGACCTTCAACACGTAATAACATCATTATATTCTGACCCACAGTCGGAGACCTTCAACACGTAATGACATCATTATATTCTGACCCACAGTCGGAGATTTTCAACACGTAATAACATCATTATATTCTGACCCACAGTCGGAGACCTTCAACGCGTAATGACATCATTATATTCTGACCCACAGTCGGAGACCACCTTCAACACGTAATGACATCATTATATTCTGACCCATAATCGGAGACCTTCAACACGTAATGACATCATTATATTCTGACCCATAGTCAGAGACCTTCAACACGTAATGACATCATTATATTCTGACCCATAGTCGGAGACCTTCAACACGTAATGACATCATTATATTCTGACCCATAAGGGTGGCAGTTCGGGGAAACGTTATGGTTAAAATAAGCATAGCTGACAAATGCACCCAAGTGTACTTTTCTCTCGTGTGCTCTCTCTCTCTTTCTCTCTCTTTTAAAATCCCCATTTTGTGTAACACGTGTCATATTGTGTTGGCCCACTAGGGAGCTGTTTTGTTGTACTAAGTTCTAATCAATAGCCTAGACTGTATGTTTGTCTATGTGTATCTTATATTATCATTTTATCATCAACTCAATTGGTGTGGTATGGACTCATTGGTGGGACTCGGTTTTGTGCAGATTCACGGATTATGCAACGTTCAGAATAAGACTTTAGAGGAAATTGATTAATTAACGACTAAAATCAATATTCTGATTCGTTGAGTTAATTTGGGAAATAGAAACTCAATAAAACCAAACTTTCCCACGGTGCCACAGGTTAATGAGTTAAAAATGACCTGATTCAATTAATCACGTATTTAGAAACCGTTAATCATTCGATGAGCAGCAGTCGTCACATGAATCAATACAACGTCACTACAGCGGTGTGGTGTGATGTGATGGTGTGGCGTGATATGGTGTGATCTGGTGTGGTGTGGTGGTGTGATGTGGCGTGATGTGGTGGTGTGTTGTGGTGATGTGGCGTGATCTGGTGTGATCTGGTGTGGTGTGGTGGTGTGATGTGGTGTGATGTGCCGTGGCGTGGTGTGGTGGTGTGGTGTGGTGTGATGTGGCTTGGCATCATGTGGTGTGGTGTGCTGTGGCGTGATGTGGTGGTGTGTTGTGGCGTGGTGTGGTGTGGTGTGGTGGTGTGGCGTGATCTGTTGGTGTGGTGTGTTTAACTCTGACAGAACTAAATGTGCACTATTGTTTTGTATGGAATAAGGTGTCATTTGTAGTTCTGACTATGCTTTTGAAATAGAGGAGATGGCAACCATGTGTTGGTTTTTAGAGTGAATCTACATCAATCACCATTTTGAATCTGATCATTTATATACACTAATGAGTACAAGATATTCAAACCTTTATGACATTTTCATTTGCTGTAGATTAATGACAGTTTCTGACACTGGAATATAAGAGTGGGCAGATAGGCACTACTAAGCTAAGCAAGCACAAGATGATTGATGAACTTCAGACAACCTATTGACTTTCCTTGACCTCCTTTGGTTCAGATCAGATCAGTTACTCTCCTCACCTCGTTGGGATGTAGAAGCAGGTCTGAGATATTTAACCTGCATCACTACAACCACCACCATCATCACCGCACAGAGAAATGGCCAATGTCCTATCATCCAATCCAGCCAGAAACAGCTGGCAATCACAATTTAGCAAAGCCGTAAATCAACTGAGACTACATCAGTGGAATTACGAGCAAGCAGCGGCAATATTAAAGAACTGTATATGGTATTAAGAGGAGGAACGCCTTACATAATGCAATGCTCTTCTGAAATGATATAATACCTAACACCCTGCACAGTGATATAATACCTAACACCCTGCACAGTGATATAATACCTAACACACTCCACAATGACATAATACCTAACACCCTGCACAGTGATATAATACCTAACACACTCCACAATGATATAATACCTAACACCCTGCACAGTGATATAATACCTAACACCCTGCACAGTGATATAATACCTAACACCCTGCACAGTGATATAATACCTAACACCCTGCACAGTGATATAATACCTAACACACTCCACAATGATATAATACCTAACACCCTGCACAGTGATATAATACCTAACACACTCCACAGTGATATAATACCTAACACACTCCACAGTGATATAATACCTAACACCCTGCACAGTGATATAATACCTAACACACTCCACAGTGATATAATACCTAACACCCTGCACAGTGATATAATACCTAACACCCTGCACAGTGATATAATACCTAACACCCTGCACAGTGATATAATACCTAACACACTCCACAGTGATATAATACCTAACACCCTGCACAGTGATATAATACCTAACACCCTGCACAGTGATATAATACCTAACACCCTGCACAGTGATATAATACCTAACACCCTGCACAGTGATATAATACCTAACACCCTGCACAGTGATATAATACCTAACACACTCCACAATGATATAATACCTAACACCCTGCACAGTGATATAATACCTAACACACTCCACAATGATATAATACCTAACACCCTGCACAGTGATATAATACCTAACACCCTGCACAGTGATATAATACCTAACACACTCCACAATGATATAATACCTAACACCCTGCACAGTGATATAATACCTAACACACTCCACAATGATATAATACCTAACACCCTGCACAGTGATATAATACCTAACACACTCCACAATGATATAATACCTAACACACTCCACAATGATATAATACCTAACACCCTGCACAGTGATATAATACCTAACACACTCCACAATGATATAATACCTAACACCCTGCACAGTGATATAATACCTAACACCCTGCACAGTGATATAATACCTAACACACTCCACAATGATATAATACCTAACACACTCCACAGTGATATAATACCTAACACCCTGCACAGTGATATAATACCTAACACCCTGCACAGTGATATAATACCTAACACCCTGCACAGTGATATAATACCTAACACCCTGCACAGTGATATAATACCTAACACCCTGCACAGTGATATAATACCTAACACCCTGCACAGTGATATAATACCTAACACACTCCACAATGATATAATACCTAACACACTCCACAGTGATATAATACCTAACACCCTGCACAGTGATATAATACCTAACACACTCCACAATGATATAATACCTAACACACTCCACAGTGATATAATACCTAACACCCTGCACAGTGATATAATACCTAACACACTCCACAATGATATAATACCTAACACACTCCACAGTGATATAATACCTAACACCCTGCACAGTGATATAATACCTAACACCCTGCACAGTGATATAATACCTAACACCCTGCACAGTGATATAATACCTAACACACTCCACAATGATATAATACCTAACACACTCCACAGTGATATAATACCTAACACCCTGCACAGTGATATAATACCTAACACCCTGCACAGTGATATAATACCTAACACCCTGCACAGTGATATAATACCTAACACCCTGCACAGTGATATAATACCTAACACCCTGCACAGTGATATAATACCTAACACACTCCACAATGATATAATACCTAACACCCTGCACAGTGATATAATACCTAACACCCTGCACAGTGATATAATACCTAACACCCTGCACAGTGATATAATACCTAACACCCTGCACAGTGATATAATACCTAACACCCTGCACAGTGATATAATACCTAACACCCTGCACAGTGATATAATACCTAACACACTCCACAGTGATATAATACCTAACACCCTGCACAGTGATATAATACCTAACACACTCCACAATGATATAATACCTAACACCCTGCACAGTGATATAATACCTAACACCCTGCACAGTGATATAATACCTAACACCCTGCACAGTGATATAATACCTAACACACTCCACAATGATATAATACCTAACACCCTGCACAGTGATATAATACCTAACACCCTGCACAGTGATATAATACCTAACACACTCCACAATGATATAATACCTAACACCCTGCACAGTGATATAATACCTAACACCCTGCACAGTGATATAATACCTAACACACTCCACAATGATATAATACCTAACACCCTGCACAGTGATATAATACCTAACACCCTGCACAGTGATATAATACCTAACACCCTGCACAGTGATATAATACCTAACACACTCCACAATGATATAATACCTAACACCCTGCACAGTGATATAATACCTAACACCCTGCACAGTGATATAATACCTAACACACTCCACAATGATACAATACCTAACACACTCCACAATGATACAATACCTAACACACTCCACAATGATATAATACCTAACACCCTGCACAGTGATATAATACCTAACACCCTGCACAGTGATATAATACCTAACACACTCCACAATGATACAATACCTAACACACTCCACAATGATATAAACACTGCTCGGTTCTCTCACAACATCCTGCAGGTGAATACATAAATGAATGAATGAATGAATGAATGAACCCATTATTGAATAGAATGAATCAAATAAAAAGTGAAACAATGAAATGAATAGACACTGTAAAGAAGGGAGAGTACATTCACAAACATTACTGCACTGTCTGCAATGTGTTTCCTTTTCTGCCTTTTATATATTGCAGGTATTTTGGTCCACAAAATGAAGAAACATTTTCACATATCTACTGTGAACCTGTTATTGCAAGCACACCACACCACACCACACCACATCACACCACACCACACCACACCACACCACATCACACCACACCACACCACATCACACCACACAACATCAAACCAAACCAAACCACATCGCACCACACCACACCACACCACACAACATCAAACCAAACCAAACCACATCGCACCACACCACATCACACCACATCACACCACACCACATCACACCACACCACATCAAACCAAACCACATCACACCACACAACATCAAACCAAACCAAACCACATCGCACCACACCACACCACACCACATCACACCACACAACATCAAACCAAACCAAACCACATCGCACCACACCACACCACACCACATCACACCACACCACATCAAACCAAACCAAACCACATCGCACCACACCACACCACATCACACCACACAACATCAAACCAAACCAAACCACATCGCACCACACCACATCACACCACACAACATCAAACCAAACCAAACCACATCGCACCACACCACACCACACCACATCACACCACACCACATCAAACCAAACCAAACCAAACCACATCGCACCACACCACATCACATCACACCACACAACATCAAACCAAACCAAACCACATCGCACCACACCACATCACATAACACCACACAACATCAAACCAAACCAAACCACATCGCACCACACCACATCACATCACACCACACAACATCACACCACACAACATCAAACCAAACCAAACCACATCGCACCACACCACATCACATCACACCACACCACATCACACCACACAACATCAAACCAAACCAAACCACATCGCACCACACCACATCACATCACACCACACAACATCAAACCAAACCAAACCACATCGCACCACATCACATCACATCACACCACACAACATCAAACCAAACCAAACCACATCGCACCACATCACATCACACCACACAATATCAAACCAAACCAAACCACATCGCACCACATCACACAACATCAAACCAAACCAAACCACATCGCACCACATCACACCACACAACATCAAACCAAACCAAACCACATCGCACCACACAACATCAAACCAAACCACACCACACCACATCACACCACACCACACCACATCACACCACACAACATCAAACCAAACCAAACCACATCGCACCACACAACATCAAACCAAACCACATCGCACCACACCACATCACATCACACCACACAACATCAAACCAAACCACATCGCACCACACCACATCACACCACACAACATCAAACCAAACCACATCACATCACACCACACCACACCACACCACATCACACCACACAACATCAAACCAAACCAAACCACATCGCACCACACCACATCACATCACACCACACAACATCAAACCAAACCAAATCGCACCACATCACACCACACAATATCAAACCAAACCACATCGCACCACACCACATCACATCACACCACACAACATCAAACCAAACCAAATCGCACCACATCACACCACACAACATCAAACCAAACCAAACCACATCGCACCACACCACATCACACCACACAACATCAAACCAAACCAAACCACATCGCACCACATCACACCACACAACATCAAACCAAACCAAACCACACCACATCACATCACACCACACAACATCAAACCAAACCAAACCACATCGCACCACAACACATCACACCACACGACACCTCCCTGCTGGTTGGGATGGGGAAAGCTGACCCTAGACCCGTGTGAAAGCCCCGGACCACAGGTGACCCCTGCCAAATTGGCCACACTACACCACATCACACCACGCTAAAACACACTACACCACATTACATCACACACATCACACCACCACATCACTCCACATCACACCAAACCACCACAGCACATCACACCATATTACACCAGAACACTCATGACTGGTTTTCTGTACAGTCAACTTGGAAACAATATGCAAGGAAAATACTTTGAGAACCTGAAGCATCTGATGGAGGGTAATGTAACACACAGCACAGATCTGGAATCTGTTTTATTTCTGCCTCCCTGCTGGCTGGGATGGGGAAAGCTGACCCTAGATCCGTGGGAAAGCACCTGAACACAGGTGACCCCTGCCAAGTTGAGATGAGATGCTCCCTGCATTGCAGTGGAAGGACAGACTGTGTTGCAATTTCACTGCTTCCCAAAGACCAGCCAAACAAGTCTCAAGACAGAAAAGACTGACAGCAAAGACATCAGGACCAGATGAGGCTGAGGACAACTGCTGCTCCTGACATATCTCACTCTCTCGCTCTTTGTAAAATTACAATGGACTCATTCTGCATTAGTGTATGGGCAATTACACAAATTGATTCAGATCCAAAACACTGGTGGGACGGGGTGGGGACATCTGGCAAGCAGATTAGACCATGAGAGAGATCTCTCTCTCTCTCTCTCTCACTCTCACTCTCACTCTCACTCTCACTCTCACTCTCACTCTCTCTCTCTCTATATATATATATATACATACAGTGGGGCAAAAAAGTATTTAGTCAGCCACCAATTGTGCAAGTTCTCCCACTTAAAAAGATCAGAGAGGCCTGTAATTTTCATCATAGGTACACTTCAACTATGACAGACAAAATGAGAAAAAGAAATCAAGAAAATCATATTGTAGGATTTTTTATGAATTTATTTGCAAATTATGGTGGAAAATACTTATTTGGTCACCTACAAACAAGCAAGATTTCTGGCTCTCACAGACCAGTAACTTCTTCTTTAAGAGGCTCCTCTGTTCTCCACTCGTTACCTGTATTAATGGCACCTGTTTGAACTTGTTGTCAGTATAAAAGACACTTGTCCACAACCTCAAACAGTCACACTCCAAACTCCACTATGGCCAAGATCAAAGAGCTGTCAAAGGACACCAGAAACAAAATTGTAGACCTGCACGAGGCTGGGAAGGCTGAATCTGCAATAGGTAAGCAGCATTTCAGGCTTCAAACATAAAGATATAAAACTGTATTTTTTGTGAAGAATCAACAACAAGTGGTTACACACAGGTGGATTGTATTTATCATCATTAGTCATTTAGGTCAACATAGGATCATTCAGAGATCCTCACTGAACTTCTGGAGAGAGTTTGCTGCACTGAATGTAAAGGGGCTGAATAATTTTGCACGCCCAATTTTTCAGTTTTTGATTTGTTAAAAAGTTTGAAATATCCAATAAATGTCGTTCCACTTCATGATTGTGTCCCACTTGTTGTTGATTCTTCACAAAAAAATACAGTTTTATATCTTTATGTTTGAAGCCTGAAATGTGGCAAAAGGTCGCAAAGTTCAAGGGGGCCGAATACTTTCGCAAGGCACTGGTCATGATGTCTTTGCTGTCAGACTTTCAGAAAAGAGACATTAAATTCTACAACCACCTAACCATCTGGGTGGCAGGTAGCCTAGTTGTTAGAGTGTTGGACCAGTAAAAGAAAGGTTGCTAGTTTGAATCCCTGAGCTGACAAGGTAAACATCTGTCGTTCTGCCCCTGAGCAAGGCAGTTAACCCACTGCTCGTAGGCTGTCATTGTAAATAAGAATTTGTTCTTAACTGACTTGCCTAGTTCAATAATGGTTTAAAAAAATAAAAGGAAGTGATTCCCAAACCTTCCATAACAAAGCTATCAGAGATGAATCTGGAGAAGAGTCCTGTAAGCAAGCTGGTCCTGGGGCTCTGTTCACAAACACAAAGAGAGCCCCAGGACAGCAGCACAATTAGACTCAACCAAATCATGAAAAAACATAATTACTTGACACACTGGAAAGGATTAATAAACAAACAGAGCTAACTAAAATTAAGGAAAGATTTGACTATGTACAGACTCAGTGAGCATAGCCCTGCTATTGATAGAGGCTGCCGTAAGCAGACCTGGCTCTCAAGAGAAGACAGGCTATGTGCACAATCCAATTTTGATTAACTCCCATATCTATTGGGTGAATTACCAGTGTGCCATCACAGCAGCAATATTTGTGACCTGTTGCCACAAGAAAAGGGCAACCAGTGATGATCAAACACCAATGTAGATACAACCCATATTTCTGTTAATATATTTTCCCTTTTGTACTTAAACTATTTGCTCATCATTACAACACTGTATATCGACAAAATCTATCATTTGAAATGTCACGTTTCCTTTAGAACTTTTGTGATTGTAATGTTTATTGTACATTTTTTATTGTTTATTTCACTTGCTTTGGAAATGTAAACCTATGTTTCCATGCCAATAAAGCGCTTTGAATTGAATTGAGAGAGACAGACAGACAGAATGACAGGGACAGGGTAGAATGACAGGGTAGAGAGTCAGGGACAGAGGTAAAAAGTCAGGGAAGGAAAGACAGATGCCTCTGGTCAGTCCCACTAATCTTGCGATGGAAATGTTTAGTTTATTTCCATTAGCCAACGCAGCTCTACTTCCTAATGCCGCCACGTTCATCATTTACCTTGGAGTGTGCAGAGGTGATGTGTTGGGGAGCATTTTCGTGAAATCAATCTCATCGAAAGTAATACATTTCAGTAAAGAAGCAATACATGATGAAGAGGCAGGGGGTTGCCTGCTCTGAAGGAATGAATGGCCGTGGATGGAGAGACAGCAAATCACACCTGTCGTAAGCAGGATACGCATTGCATGCCTGTGTCTGATAGTCGTGAAGTCATATTGTACATGTAAACTAATAAGTGCTAGATTAGTGCCAGTACATGCCAATAAGAGCTAGATTGTTGTACCAGACATATTCACAAATGTGCCAAACAACAATGATGCCATGGCCATAGAGTCACGGTGCTTACGAGGGATACTAAGCATTAAGTGGGTGAATGAATGTTACCCCATAGTGTCTTCTTCTCTACATTCCATGGTTCCATGGTTCCATGGTTCCAGCACTTGCTTAATCTCTGTAAAGTTCAAACAGACCCAACAAGCGGTTTAGACCATCTGCCTGGTGCTCCAAGATGAAAGTCCCAATTGACGTTCTGTGACTACCTACCGCAGCTAAGAATGACGCAGCCTTGAACTCAGAACTTGAAAATCAAATCTAGAGTTCCAAGATATGTCTTTCCTGTGTAATCTTCTTTGGATAATAATATTCTGTCTTTCTCAACTACATTTTCATTACACAGTATTCTACATGCTCAAAGCAAATTCGGGGCATTCGGTTGATTTGGCAGCGCTGTGCTTGTGTTTTATTTTTAACAGGCGTCTGTCTATCCATCATAATAATACCCTAACCTTTGACCTGTGTCTTGCTCAGACATGCCAACATTCTGTCTGTACATGCTGTTGTTACGTAAGTGGTGACCAAACTTTTCTGTGTCATGCTGTGTAACACACGGCTTTAAGAGGTAAAGCCTTTAAGATGTTCTTCTGAATCCACTATATAATCATATACATGTTTTTATCCATAATCATGTTTTTGTTTACTGTAGGCTACATGTTGGCATCATTGTTGTTACATGAATGGACTGATAACAGCATTGTCAACAGAAACGGACAAGATGGAGGATAATAACTCCAATATTTAGAGACGGAAATGAAATGAAGGATCTCCAAGTGTATGGATGTCAGTCAAATAATAAAACATTGTGTATCTCTGATTTTACTTCAGTAAGGAAATGCAGAGGTATTTATGGTGATTTGATTACAGCCTCAACAGGGGGCTTTTAGAGGGCCTGTCAGCTACAGGGAGTAGAAACAGGCATACAGTAGCATCGATTAAACAAAATAACTCTAACAACCGTCATGTGAGGAATTAATTGTGTGTGTGTATGTGTGTGTGTTTGTTGGGGGCTGGGGAAAACAAGGTAGAATGCAGTATCCTGGGGCATATGCAGTAGTGTGCAATATTAAGATCCAATCCAAATCAAATATTATTGGTCATATCTGCCAAATACAACAGGTGTAGGCTTCACAGGGAAATGCTTAATTATGAGCCCATTCCCAAAAAGTAAGGCAAACATTTGCTGAACAAAACAAATTAATTGGTAACAGAATAAAACCCACAATGAGATGGAAAGGTGGTGTATACTGTGAAGAACCTAGAGAACATACAGTCCACATCCCTTATACTGTGAAAAACCTAGAAGAACATACAGTCCACATCCCGTATACTGTGAAGAACCTAGAAGAACATACCGTCCACATCCCGTATACTGTGAAAAACCTAGAAGAACATACCGTCCACATCCCTTATACTGTGAAGAACCTAGAGGAAAATACAGTCCACATCCCTTTTACTGTGAAGAACCTAGAGGAACATACAGTCCACATCCCTTTTACTGTGAAGAACCTAGAGGAAGATACAGTCCACATCCCTTTTACTGTGAAGAACCTAGAGGAACATACAGTCCACATCCCCTTTACTGTGAAGAACCAAGTGGAAAATACAGTCCACATCCCTTTTACTGTGAAGAACCTAGAGGAAAATACAGCCCACATCCCTTTTACTGTGAAGAACCTAGAGGAAAATACAGTCCACATCCCTTTTACTGTGAAGAACCCAGAGTAACATACAGTCCACATCCCTTTTACTGTGAAGAACCTAGAGGAACATACAGTCCACATCCCCTTTACTGTGAAGAACCCAGAGGAAAATACAGTCCACATCCCTTTTACTGTGAAGAACCTATAGGAACATACAGTGCACATCCCCTATCATGATGCCTTGAGAGAATGAGTGAAAAGGAGAAAAGGAGCGAGAAAGAGGGCGAGAGAGAGTAAGCCAGCAGAGAGTAGAGGAACCTTTTCGTCTGACTGTAATTGGTCAAAATCAATGCGTATGAAGACCGATAGGTGCTTTAAGGGAATTAGATCTCAGATGTTACAAGAAGTGAGATTGATAAACACAAACAATGAAGTGAAGTGATTTGAAGTGGTTTACCGTAAATTAAGTGGTTTACCGTAAAAGTCCTATGCGCTAGATTTTGAGTTACTTGGCAACTTTAGTTGTGAATGATACACACCTTTGAGCGTCTCAGAAATCAAAACAAATATGGGCTGCATGATGCAACTATAGACTATTGATGATTTGAGAATGTTGCAAAAAAAAGCTTAATCTCTGTTCCTTGCCTCTGGCAGCACACGCTGTGAAGCTGTGACTATCAGACTATTCTCAATTAAATCTTGTCTTCAGTTTGGATTTATAATGGCCCATTATCAATTGGGCAGGAACAGGGGGAAAAAAATACATGTCATCCGCCCGAGTGGCTCCCGAGTGGCACACGGAGGCGTCACTGCAGACCCTGGTTCGATCCTGGGCTGTATCACAACCGGTCGTGATTGGGAGTCCCAAACGGACTCGGGGGGTTTGGCCGGGGGAGGCCGCCATGGTAAAATAAGAATTTGTTCTTAACTGACTTGCCTGTTTAAATAAAATCCGTATGCACTCGAATGGTGAATGGAGGCCGCTTTCACAAAATTTGTTTTTCAATCATGCCAGCGTAGGTTACTCCAGTTTTATTGCAGAGCATGTGCTTAATATGAGCAGCTCAGACATAAATATAGTAGCAGCTGAGATCTTCCTCTTAAGTGGCAAACATTTTATTTAACTAGGTAAGTCAGTTAAGAACAAATTCTTATTTACAATAATAGCCTACCGGGAACAGTGGGTTAATTGCCTTGTTCAGGGGCAGAACAACATATTTTTACCTTGTCAGCTCGGGATTCGATCCAGCAACCTTTTGGTCAAAACACTGCTTTCACACAGGATTGCATATAGAAATGTCTGGGCTTGCCTCCCAGGTGGCGCAGTGGTCTAAGGCACTGCATCACAGTGCTAGCTGTGCCACCAGAGCCCAGGCTCTGTCGCAGCCGGCCGCGACCGGGAGGTCCATGGGGCGATGCACAATTGGCCTAGCCAATTCCGGGTTAGGGAGGGTTTGGCCGGTAGGGATATCCTTGTCTCATCGCGCACTAGTGACTCCTGTGGCGGGAAAGGCGCAGTGTACGCTAACCAGGTCACCAGGTGCACAGTGTTTCCTCCGACGCATTGGTGCGTCTGACTTCCAGGTTGGATGCGCACTGTGTTAAGAAGCAGTACGGCTAGGTTGGGTTGTGTTTCGGAGGACGCATGGCTTTCGACCTTCGTCTCTCCCGAGTTGTAGCGATAAGACAAGATAGTAACTACTAACAATTGGATACCACGAAATGGTGGAGAAAAAGGTGGGAAAAAAAGAAGGGAAAAAAAGAAAGAAATGTCTGGGCTTATAAGAACACTTACTGTATTTCACTCCATGCATCAACCACTGTTTGAGGAGCATGCAGCCTCTCGCTGCGCTACAGGTCATATTCTGTCCAAACTCTGTATGCCATGGGCTCTCCAACCCTGTTCCTGCAGCTATTAAGTGAAATCTGTTCGGGAACATCGATAGTAACATATTTTCACAAGAAAACATATTTAATTAAAACTGTTGACAGCTCCTCTCTCTGCGCCCTCGAGAAAGGAATGAAGGAGAGAGGGGAGATGGAAATGCATGGTGGTGAGATAATCTGTAGCTAAAGGTAATGTGTCAGCCTATTGATTATGAAAATATAAAAAATGCCCTATTACTAGGTTATTCAAAATCAAATACAAACTCACTGTAATTGTAGGCTAACTGTAAGCCGCCCTACACAATCAATGAACTAATAGCATCGCCAAGGCCTATACGTTCTCTCCCAGACTCATGGATATACATTTTGGAGCGTAAGGTAACCAGTTCATCTAGTATGCATAATAATACAGTCCACATTCAAAGGCAATTACTATAATTTGTTTAATTTTGTAGTAAAGGCAAGACCAATTATGTACCAAAGACATTTTAAATATTATTATTTTTAAATGTTTTTCTACTGTTTGGAATATGCGGTAAGCTATTAGACTACAGTTCATTCTGAAAGTAGTCAGACACTTTCCCTTTTTCCACATTTTGTTCCACATTTGTTAATACATTTTTGAAACTGTATTAAAAATAAAAAACGTAAATACCTTATTTACATAAGTATTCAGACCCTTTGCTATGAGACTCGAAATTGAGCTCAGGGGCATCCTGTTTCCATTAATCATCCTTGAGATGTTTATACAACAGTCCACCTCTGCTAAATTCAATCGATTAGACATGATTTGGAAAGGCACACACCTGTCTATATAAGGTCCCACAGTTGACAGTGCATGTCAGAGCAAAAACCAAGCCATGAGGTCGAAGGAATGGTCCATTGAGCTCTGAGACAGGAATGCGTCGAGGCACAGATCTGGAGAAGGGTACCAAACCATTTCTGCAGAACTGAAGGTCTCAAAGAACACAGTGGCCTCCATCATTCTTAAATGGAAGAGGGGAGGTGAGAGAAGGGCCTTGGTCAGGGAGGTGATCAAGAACCCAATGGTCACTCTGACAGAGCTCTAGAGTTCCTCTGTGG
Organism: Oncorhynchus tshawytscha; assembly: GCF_018296145.1. NCBI lineage: Eukaryota > Metazoa > Chordata > Actinopteri > Salmoniformes > Salmonidae > Oncorhynchus > Oncorhynchus tshawytscha. The sequence goes on along the minus strand of NC_056450.1, from coordinate 28,903,278 downwards.
GGATGGAAGAACCTTCCAGAAGGACAACCATCTCTGCACCACTCCACCAATCAGGCCTTTATGTTACAGTGGCCAGACGGAAGCCACTCCTCAGTAAAAGGCATATGACAGCCCACTTGGAGTTTGCCAAAACACACCTAAAGGACTCTCAGACCATAAGAAACATGATTCTCTGGTCTGATGAAATCAAGATGGAACTCTCTGGCCTGGAGGAAACCTGGCACCATCCCTACGGTGAAGCATGGTGGTGGCAGCATCATGCTGTGGGTTGTTTGTCAGCGGCAGGGACTGGGAGACTATTCAGGAGCTGTCACGCCCTGACCATAGAGAGCCTTTTATTCTCTATGTTGGTTAGGTCGGGGTGTGACTAGGGTGGGTTATCTAGGTTATTGTATGTTTATGTTGGCCTGGTATGGTTCCCAATCAGAGGCATCTGTTTATCGTTGTCTCTGATTGGGGATCATATTTAGGCAGCCATTTCCCCCACTGTGTTTTGTGGGATCTTGTTTTTTGGTTAGTTATCTGTGAGCATGCCATTTGCTGCACGAACTCTACGTACGCTGCGCCTTGGTCCGTCATTCATTATAACGATCGTGACAGGATCGAGGGAAAGATGAACAAAGTACAGAGAGATCCATGATTAAAACGTGCTCCAGAAGACTCAGGACTCCAGACTGCGGCGAAGGTTCACCTTCCAAGAGGACAACGAACCTATGCACACAGTAAAGATAATGCAGGAGTGGCTTCGGGACAAGTCTCTGAATATCCTTGAGTGGCCCAGCCAGAGCCTGGACTTGAACCCGATTGAACATCTCTGGAGAGACCTGGAAATAGCTGTGCAGCGAAGCTCCCCATCCAACCTGACAGAGATTGAGAGGATATGTAGAGAAGAATGGGTGAAACTCCCCAAATACTGGTGTGCCAAGCTTGTAGAGTCATACCCAAGAAGCCTCAAGGCTGTAATCGCTGCCAAAAGTGTTTCAACAAGTACTGACTAAAGTGTCTGAAAACTTATGTAAATGTAATATTTCATGTTTCTTTTCCTTTTTCCACTTTTTTCCCCTAATTTCATGATATCCAATTGGTAGTTACAGTCTTGTCCCATCGCTGCAACTCCCCTATGGACTCGGGAGAGGCGAAGGTCGAGAGCCATGCGTCCTCCGAAACACGACACTGCCAAGCCGCACTGCTTCTTGACACACTGCTCGCTTAATCTGGAAGCAAGCCACACCAATGTGTCAAAGGGAACACAGTCCAACTGGCGACTGACGTCAGTTTGCAGGCGCCCGGCTCGCCACAATGAGTCGCCAGCCAAACCCTCCCCTTTTTCCCTGTGCTAAGCTTTGAAACAACATCCACAATGACCATGTTTTCCACTCAGTTCCAACCTGTGGTTGAACTTCTTCCTTCAAATTGATCAATCACAGTGGGTTTTAAAAGCATGATACTGTTTTGATAATAAGTGTTTGATGGGATTGCCTTTCATTGATGTCATGGTGGTTAGAGGGACAATAGAGCCCTGAGTACAAGACCATTAGGCGAGTTGGGTACTACCAACAGTGCGGAGATTAGTGTGAGTCAACTGTCACGTGGAATTTGACTTTGGTCATAATGATCTATTGAAATCATTAGCTGTCAGAGCAGCTTACCGATCGCTGCAGCTGTAACACAGCACATCTGTAACTAGCCCATCCAATAAACTACCTACCTCATCACCATATTTGTTTTTGTTTTTCTGCTCTTTTGCACAACAGTATTTCTACTTGCACATTCTCATCTGCACATATATCACTCCAGTGTAAATTGCTATATTGTAATTACTTCGCCACAATTGGCCTATTTATTGCCTTACCTCCTTACTTCAGTTGCACACACTGTATATAGATGTTTCTATTGTGTTATTAACTGTACCTTTGTTTATCCCATGTGTAACTCTGTGTTGTTGTTTCTCTGAAACAATGTTGGAGGTGGCTTATGGTAGAAAATTAACATAAAATGATCTGGCAACAGCTCTGGTGGACATTCCTGCAGAACATTTTAGGGAAGTAGTAGCTTTTAGTCCATATGGAACATTTCTGTGAGCTTTTATTTCAGCTAATGAAACACTTTACATATTGCGTTTACAATTTTGTTCAGTATATATGGAACCCAAAAGCGTTCTACCTGGAACCAAAAGAGTTCTACCTGGAACAAAAAAGGGTTCTTCAAAGGGTTATCCTATGGGGACAACCAAAGAACCCTTTAAGGTTCTATAGCACCTTTTTTTCTAAGAGTGTACTCTCCTGAGTTCAAAACTGCAAACATGTAATGTATGCATCACAGGACACAAACACAATGCTATTATATGAGTCAATGGTCCTTGTTGCTACAGTATGAACATGGCAACTAGCTTGGGGGGGTTAGGTACATCAGAACTCCATTGCGTGGGATGGGAGAAGTTGAGATTATTTACGAGGTGGAGTCGATGCTTCTTTCCCACAGAAAGGGAGTGAATGAAAGTGTTTCTGATGTGCGAGCCCACTCCAGAGGTGAGACACCCGTCCTCCCACCTCAGTACGACTCCCATTGCTGGACTATTGATTAGCCCCCAACGTGTCAGTGTTTATTGCTGCTTGGTAGGCTGTAAACTCTGGGCTCTAGGGACTCCACAGCCACAGTTTCCATTGGAATGTTCAGTTTTTCACATCCCAACTTATTTTTACGTAGTATCTCTTTGAAGACGATCAGAAAAATGTATTATTTTAAAGAGGATAGAAGGGCTCTTTTTCCATTTTGGGGTTGTTTGCTCCAAGGCCTGTTTCATTAGTATGTTCTCTTTCTCTATGGGGCTGATGATCACTCTACTTTGTGTGTGTGTGTGTGTGTGTTGACTGCAGACTGCCTCATTATCCCATAATGATGTATATCAAATGCTGGATTGAAAACAAAAGGTCACCCTCCACCTGTGAGCCATGTCTGATACCCATATAATTAGAATTTGGTGCATTTCCCAATCTCCAATCTACATAGACAACAATAACCAATTCTGGTGTGGAGCCATATTGGACGGAGAGTGAAATCATGTGGATTCTAGGACTGTGTCCTGCACTGACTGCTTCACTGTATGTTGTGGGTGCAATATGTGTTGGGCATATTTCCTCTGCACTGTCCGTTCAAATGCATATTCTGCACTTTAAATGTTCAGACATAAGTGTTGGGACATAGACCCACAACCTCGAAGAACCATCCTCAAATGAGGGGGACTTGAGAGGGGTATTTCAACTTACAGTTTCACAGCTGCCCGCCTAGATTGTGTATCAGCCAGCGATCTTTGTCTGTACCAGGCACGTTTGTGCTGATGTCTGGCTCGATGTACAGAATACTAATATTAGAGAAGTCATTATCTGAGATCACACGCAGGGGACAGATGGAGCCAGACATAACCAGAGCATAGATTAGAGTACAGGAGGAAGAAGAAGAGGAGGAGGAAAAGGAGGAGGTGGTAGAGGAAGAAGGCAAAGGAAGGAGTGACTCATGTCCCTTCCCTCCCTCCCTCCCTCCCTCCCTCCCTCCCTCCCTCCCTCCCTCCCTCCCTCCCTCCCTCCCTCCCTCCCTCCCTCCCTCCCTCCCTCCCTTCCTTCCTTCCTTCCTTCCTTCCTTCCTTCCTTCCTTCCTTCCTTCCCAGTTATCTGCATCCCTTTCATCTATGTGTCTGTCTCTTTCATTCTATCTACTTTATCTCTATATCCCTGTTTCTCTCTTTATAAACACTATACAATTTTCTATGAGATCATGTATAAAATACTGACTAAACAATCTGAAGTACAGTGCCTTTCGGAAAGTATTCAGACCCCTTCACCTTTTCCACATTTTGGTAAGTTGCAGCCTTATCCAAAAATGTATTATTTAAAAAAAATCCTCAGCAATCTACACACAATGCCCTATAATGACAAAGTGAAAAGAGGTTTTAAAAATGTTTGCACATTTATTAAAAATTTAAAACAGAAATACCTTATTTACATAAGTAGTCAGACCTTTTGCTATGAGACTCGAAATTGAGCTCAGGTGCATCCTCTTTCTATTGATCATCGTTGAGATGTTTCTACAACTTGATTGGAGTCCACCTGTGGTAAATTCAAATGACTGGACATGATGTGAAAAGGCACACACATGTCTATATAAGGGCCCACAGATGACAGTGCATGTCAGAGAAAAAACCAAGCCATGAGGTCGAAGGACTTGTCCGTAGAGCTCTGAGACAGGATTCTGTCGGGGCACAGATCTGGGGAAAGGTACCAAAACATTTCTGCAGCATTGAAGGTCCCCAAGAACACAGTTGCCTCCATTATTCTTAAACCCCAACCCCCTCTCCCCAAATCTGTATGTTCTTCAATGACTTACTTCAGGCACATTACCATTGACATTACACGCCTGCTAGCCACCCAACACTAAATAATGACACGAATTGTCCCTGATCCTTGTGTATTTCTCCACAGGATCCTGAATCATGGGGAGACATGGCTGAACAATCCTTTTCCTCCAGAGATAACATTATGTCTGCTGGTCCGACAGCAGGACACAACTTATTTATCAAGCATATCCATTTCCATTTGTCTTGTCATTATACTCCTCTGTGGCTGTCCACTTACTCCATAGCAATTTTCACAAACATGCTCACTCTCCCTCATTCCACCTGTCTCTCTTTGTCTCTCTCTCTGTCATCCCATCTCTCTCTCTCTCTCTCTCTCTCTCTCTCTTTCTCTCTCGCAGAGACCATCCTAGAGACATTAACGACGCTCAGGTGTGTCCTATTTAATTGTTAGGTTGTCCTTTGCCGAAGCTTGAATTGTTAACGGTGTGCTTTTGTTTCCTGGGGTAGTTTTCGAGACTTAGTGTTTGTTGTTTTTTCATGTTTACTGGGATCCTGCGGCTACCGTTTCTAAGTAAAGCTTTATGTTTATCCTTAACCACTGATTCCTCGTCTCGTCTCTTCTCTGCACCTGGGTGCAACCTCACCACGTCACATCACCTACAGAGAGATTAACCTACAGAAGAGTCAACTCAGCCAGATGGTTCTGAGCCACAGGACAGAAACACATTTATACCCAACCAAATTATAAGAAAGCAAAAAGATAACTACAGTGCCTTTGGAAAGTACTCAGACCCCTTGACCTTTTCCACGTTTTGTTACGTTACAGCCTTATTATAAAACAGATTAAAGAGAGAGAGAGAGAGAGAGAGAGAGAGAGAGAGAGAATAAGCGAGTGCCAAGGGAAATCAGATGACACAGATTTAATTTTACAGGTTTGTGAAAATTGCTACGGAGTAAGTGGACAGCCACAGAGTGTAATGACAAGACAAATGGAAATGGATATGCTCTCTCTCTCTCTCTCTCTCTCTCTCTCTCTCTCTCTCTCTCTCTCTCTCTCTCTCTCTCTCTCTCTCTCTCTCTCTCTCTCAGTCTGATTGGGAGAAATAAAAGTCTCAGAATAGGATCTGGACCTCTCTGGTCACAGTCCCTCACCCTCATTAGCATTGAGCTACAAAAACACAGTTTTAATCACTGCTAAACAAAAAAACAATAATGTCACCCTCACCAGGGCCCACGTGTATCAACTAGAATAAATATAAGTTGGAACTGAAGTAATGACTGTATACTGAAACAGCCATTACGTAGATGGCAGAGCCAGATGCATAATTGGAGTTTCCTATATATTTTCTTCATTAAGTTAATACTGTATATTCAGCATTTATTAGCAATATACTATGGGGCAAGTTTAATTGAATGCTGATGTTTATTGTCATGAGTCTTGTCCTAGAGGCAGAATTGAGTTATTTCCCCTAAATAGGCCAGATGCAAAGTCAAAAATGTTGATATTGTAAAAGTTAGTGAAAGATTAATTTAAGCATTAGAATTAGGCATTAGTGTTAGCGGTGTGGTTAAGATTAGGGTTAAGGTTAGTGTTTGGTTTAAAATCAGATGTTATAACTTTGTGGCTGTGCCAGCTAGTGACCACTCTACAGAGCTGTCTGCAGAAGAAGATCAGTGCAAGAATCCCTGTTATTGTTCCTTTCTTGAAATACCAGGTGCCTGTGTTTCATTTGAATAAGCCTTTCCAACAACATTACATGATACCCCTGTGAGTAAACTTATGAGCAACATTTTTCATTAAGCTCTATTTGAAGTTTAAATGTTTGGATGAAGTTTGCTCTCCTGAGGTGGGTGTTTAGTAGAGTGCCTTGACTTTTTCACATTTTGTTGTGTTACATTTAACATTATTTTTAATTGACTACCCCACACATGCAATTATCTGTAAGGTTCCTCAGTTGAGCAGTGAATTTCAAGCACAGAATCAACCACAAAGACCAGGGAGGTTTTCCAATGGTTCGTAAAGAAGGGCACCTATTGGTAGATGGGTAAAAAAAAGCAGACATTGAATATCCCTTTGAGCATGGTGCAGTTATTAATTACACTTTGGATGGTGTAACACTACACCAGTCACTACAAAGATACAGGCACCCTTCCTAACCCAGTTGCCGGAAAGGAAGTAAACCGCTCAGTGATTTCACCATGAGGCCATTGGGGATTTTAAAATGAGTTACATAGTTTAATGGCTGTGATAGGAGATTTCTGAGGGTGGATCAATAACATTGCAGTTACTCCACAATACTAACGTAAATGACAGTGAGACTTACCCTGAAAGACTCGCAGCTGTAATCGCTGCAAAAGGTGATTCTAACATCTAATGACTCAGGGGGTTGAATACTTATCAAATCAAGATATATTACTGTTTTATTTTCCAATATTAATTGAAAAAAGTTTTTTGAATTTTTCTTCCACTTTGACATTGCAGAATATTTTGTGAAGAATTTTGACCAAAAAATTACAATTAAATACATTTTAAACCCACTTTGTAACACAACAAAATGTGGAAAAGGGTTGTGAATCCTTTCTGAAGGCACTGTATATATACTGACTAATAACGGTTTGATTTGACCAGTGTGTGTGTGTGTGCGTGTGTTTGTGCGGGTGCATGTGTGCATGAATGTCAATGTGTCAGTGTTCTCAGCAGCTCCGGGAGACTGCAGGAGGGTGCATGCTCACTGAATTTCAAGTCAATAAACATATAGCACATCTTCCCTGTTAATCCAATTTCGAGCTTAATCCTGTAAAACTCAGCCAGGCAGTCGATCCCAACGTTACACACCCCTTCATTGACAAAGACATGAGTTGGACAGGGATTACGGTAACACTGTCTATGAACCACCTGTATAATGCAATTTCAATTCTTTTATATGGACCTCTATCACATTTTGGAATATAACAGTTGCTATAAGCATTCATAACAGGTCACAAGGCTTTTAACATCATTTAGGCTATGCATTCATAACGCATCACACAGCATTATAAAACATGCTCGAAAACATAGCAGCCTCTAGAAACGGATAAATGGTTATAATAGATATACAGTTTGAAGTCAGAAGTTTACATACACCTTAGCCAAACACATTTAAACTCAGTTTTTCACAATTCCTGATATTTTATCTGAGTAAAAATTCCCTTAGGATCACCACTTTATTTTAAGAATGTGAAATGTCAGAATAATAGTAGAGATAATGATTTATTTCAGCTTTTATGTCTTTCATCACATTCCCAGTGGGTCAGAAGTTTACATACACCCAATTAGTATTTGGTAGCATTGCCTTTAAATTGTTTAACTTGGGTCAAACATTTTGGGTAGCCTTCCACAAGCTTCCCACAATAAGTTGGATGAATTTTGGCCCATTCCTCCTGACAGAGCTGGTGTAACTGAGTCAGGTTTGTAGGCCTCCTTGCTCGCACAGGCTTTTTCAGTTCTGTCCACACATTTTCTATAGGATTGAGGTCAGGGCTTTGTGATAGTCACTCCAATACCTTGACTTTGTTGTCCTTAAGCCATTTTGCCACAACTTTAGAAGTATGCTTGAGGTCATTGTCCATTTGGAAGACCCAAGCTTTAACTTTCTGACTGATGTCTTGAGATGTTGCTTCAATATATCCACATTATTTTCCCTCCTCATGATGCCACTTTTGTGAAGTGCACCAGTCCCTCCTGCAGCAAAGCACCCCCACAACATGATGCTGTCACCACCGTGCTTCATGGTTGGTATGGTGTTCTTCGGCTTGCAAGCATCCCCCTTTTTCCTCCAAACATAACAATGGTCATTATGGCCAAACAGTTATATTTTTGTTTCATCAGACCAGAGGACATTTCTCCAAAAAGTACGACCTTTGTCCCCATGTGCAATTGCAAACAATAGTCTGGCATTTTTAAGGCAGTTTTGGAGCAGTGGCTTCTTCCTTGCTGAGCGGCCTTTCAGGTTATGTCGATATAGGACTCATTTTATTGTGGATATAGATAATTCTGTACCTGCTTCCTCCAGTATCTTCACAAGGTCCTTTGCTGTGGTTCTGGAATTGATTTGCACTTTTCGAACCAAAGTATGTAGGAGACAGAACGTGTCTCCTTCCTGAGCGGTATGACAGCTGCGTAGTCCCATGGTGTTTATACTTGCGTACTATTGTTTGTACAGATGAACGTGGTACCTTCGGGCATATGGAAATTGTTCCCAAGGATGAACCAGACTTGTGGAGGTCTACAACTTTTTTTCTGAGGTCTTGGCTTATTTTGTTTGATTTTCCCATGATGTCAAGCAAAAAGGCACTGAGTTTGGAGGTAGGCCTTGAAATACATCCACAGGTACACCTCCAATTGACTCAAATAATATCAATTAGCCTATCAGGAGCTTCTAAAGCCATGACATAATTTTCTGGAATTTTCCAAGCTGTTTAGTCAACTTAGTGTATGTGAACTTCTGACCCACTGGAATTTTTTAAATTAATTTTTAAAAATATATTTTTTTAAACTTCCGGCGCCGACAGAGATGGCCGCCTCGCTTCACGTTCCTAGAAAACTATGCAGTCTTTTGTTTTTTTACGTGTTATTTCTTCCATTGGTACCCCAGGTAATCTTAGGTTTCATTACATAGAGGAACTACTGAATATAAGAGCAACCTCAACTCACCATCATTACGACCAGGAATACGACTTTCCCGAAGCGAATCCTGTGTTTTGCCCACCACCCAGGACAATGGATTGGATCCCAGCCGGCGAACCTAAACAACGTCGCCGTAAAAGGGGCAAACGACGCGGTCTTCTGGTCAGGCTCCGGAGACGGGCACATTGCGCACCACTCCCTACCATACTACTCGCCAATGTCCAGTCTCTTGACAACAAGGTTGATGAAATCCGAGCAAGGGTAGCATTCCAGAGAAACATCAGAGACTGTAACCTTCTTTGCTTCACGGAAACATGGCTCACTCGAGAGACGCTAACGGTGTCGGTGCAGCGAGCTGGTTTATTCACGCATCGTGCCGACAGAAACAAGCATCTTTCTGGTAAGAAGAGGGGCGAGGGGGTATGCCTTATGATTAACAAGACGTGGTGTGACCATAACAACATACAGGAGCTCAAGTCCTTCTGTTCACCTGACTTAGAATTCCTCACAATGAAATGTTGACCGCATTATCTACCAGGAGGATTCTCTTCGATTATAATCACAGCCGTATATATTCCCCCCCAAGCAGACACATCGATGGCCCTGAACGAACTTTATTTGACTCTATGTAAACTGGAAACCACATATCCTGAGGCTGCATTCATTGTAGCTGGGTATTTTAACAAGGCTAATCTGAAAACAAGACTCCCTAAATTCTATCAGCATATCGATTGTGCAACCAGGGCTGGAAAAACCCTGGATCATTGTTATTCTAACTTCCGCGACACATATAAGGCCCTCCCCCGCCCTCCTTTCGGAAAAGCTGACCACGACTCCATTTTGTTGCTCCCAGCCTATAGACAGAAACTAAAACAGGAAGCTCCCGCATTCAGGTCTGTTCAACGTTGGTCCGACCAATCTGATTCCATGCTTCAAGACTGCTTCGATCACGTGGATTGGGATATGTTCTGCATTGCGTCCAACAACAACATTGACGAATACGCTGATTCGGTGAGCGAGTTCATTAGAAAGTGCATCGGCGATGTCATACCCACAGCAACTATTAAAACATCCCCAAACCAGAAACCGTGGATTGATGGCAGCATTCGCACAAAACTGAAAGTGTGAACCACTACTTTTAACCAGGGCAAAGTGAACGGAAACATGACTGAATACAAACAGTGTAGCTATTCAATCCACAAGGGAATCAAACAAGCTAAGCGTCAGTATAGAGACAAAGTTGAGTTGCAATTCAAAGGCTCAGACACAAGAGGTATGTGGCAGGGTCTACAGTCAATCACAGATTACAAAAAGAAAACCTACCCCGTCACGGACCAGGATGTCTTGCTCCCAGATAGACTAAATAACTTCTTTGCTCGCTTTGAGGGCAATACAGTGCCACTGACATGGCCCGCTACCAAAACCTGCGGACTCTCCTTCACTGCAGCCGACGTAAGTAAAACATTTAAACGTGTTAACCCTCGCAAGGCTGCAGGCCCAGATGGCATCCCCAGCTGCATCCTCAGAGCATGCGCAGAGTCTGCTATCCCAGTCTGCTGTCCCCACATGCTTCAAGAGGGCCACCATTTTTCCTGTTCCCTAGAAAGCTAAAGTAACTGAGCTAAACGACTACCGCCCTGTAGCACTCACTTCCGTCATCATGAAGTGCCTTGAGAGACTAGTCAAGGACCATATCACCTCCACCCTACCCGACACCCTAGACCCACTCCAATTTGCTTACCGCCCCAATAGGTCCAGAGACGATGCAATCGCAACCACACTACTCACTGCCTAAACCCATCTGGACAAGAGTAATACCTATGTGAGAATGCTGTTCATCGACTACAGCTCAGCATTTAACACCATAGTACCCTCCAAACTCGTCATCAAGCTCGAGACCCTGGGTCTCGACCCTGTCCTGTGCAACTGGGTACTGGACTTCCTGACGGGCCACCCCCAGGTGGTGAGGGTAGGTAACAACATCTCCACCCCGCTGATCCTCAACACTGGGGCCCCACAAGGGTGCGTTCTGAGCCCTCTCCTGTACTCCCTGTTCACCCACGACTGCGTGGCCATGCACGCCTCCAACTCAATCATCAAGTTTGCGGACGACACTACAGTGGTTGGCTTGATTACCAACAACGACGAGACGGCCTACAGGGAGGAGGTGAGGGCCCTCGGAGTGTGGTGTGAGGAAAATAACCTCACACTCAACATCAACAAAACAAAGGAGATGATCGTGGACTTCATGAAACAGCAGAGGAAGCACCCCCCTATCCACATCGATCGGACAGTAGTGGAGAGGGTAGTATGTTTTAAGTTCCTCGGCGTACACATCACAGACAAACTGAATTGGTCCACCCACACAGACAGCGTTGTGAAGAAGGCGCAGCAGCACCTCTTCAACCTCAGGTGGCTGAAGAAATTCAGCCACCTGAGGTTGGCTTGTGACCAAGCCAAGGCTTGTCACCAAAAGCACTCACAAACTTTTACAGATGCACAATCGAGAGCATCCTGTCGGGCTGTATCACTGCCTGGTACAGCAACTACACCGCCTACAACCGTAAGGCTCTCCAGAGGGTAGTGAGGTCTGCACAACGCATCACCGGGGGCAAACTACCTGCCCTCCAGGACACCTACACCACCCAATGTCACAGGAAGGCCATAAAGATCATCAAGGACAACAACCACCCGAGCCACTGCCTGTTCACCCCCATATCATCCAGAAGGCAAGGTCAGTACAGTTGCATCAAAGCGGGGACCGAGAGACTGAAAAACAGCTTCTATCTCAAGGCCATCAGACTGTTAAACAGCCACCACTAACATTGAGCGGCTGCTGCCAACATACTGTCTCAACTCCAGCTCACTTTAATAATGGAAATTGATGGAAATTGATGTAAAAAAATGTATCACTAGCCACTTTAAACAATGCCACTTAATATAATGTTTACATACCCTTCATTACTCATCTCATATGTATATGTATATACTGTACTCTATACCATCTACTGCATCTTGCCATCTTTATGTAATACATGTATCACTAGCCACTTTAAACTATGCCACTTTTTATGCCACTATGCCACTGCATCTTGCCTATGCCGTTCTGTACCATCACTCATTCATATATCTTTATGTACATATTCTTTATCCCTTTACACTTGTGTGTATAAGGTAGTAGTTGTGGAATTGTTAGGTTAGATTACTCGTTGGTTATTACTGCATTGTCGTAACTAGAAGCACAAGCATTTCGCTACACTCGCATTAACATCTGCTAACCATGTGTATGTGACAAATACAATTTGATTTGAAGTGAAATAATCAGTCTGTAAACAATTGTTGGAAAAATTACTCGTGTCACGCACAAAGTAGATGTTCTAACCGACTTGCCAAAACTATAGTTTGTTAACAAGAAATTCGTGGAGTGGTTGAAAAACGTGTTTTAATGACTTGCGACTTCAACTGTATAATGTAGAAGGCTCGTAGAAACTGTTACTAGACTTTATTACAATTTAAGAATATATAGTAACAGTTGTTACTTGGACACATCTACTCATTCAAGGCTTTTTCTTTATTTTTACTATTTTCTACATTGTAGAATAGTGAAGACATCAAAACTATGAAATTACACATATGGAATCATGGAGTACCCAAAAAAGTGTTAAACAAATCAAAATATATTTTAGATTTGAGATTCTTCAAGGTAGCCACCCTTTGCCTTGATGAGAGCCTTGCACACTCTTGGCATTCTTTGTGCCTTTTTCTGATTACTACATGATTCCATTTGTGTTATTTCATAAGTTTGATGTCTAGAATCTCACACAACTGTCCACACGATAAGAGAATGAGAGATAGCTATCTGTCAAGCAGGGGCATAGTCACTGGGGAGCCAGGCCCACCCAATCAGATTGAGCAACAACAACAAAAATGTTTCATTTTATTTCTTTACTTGTCAGTGTTCCAAACGGGGCATTACTGGTATTTTTATCTAAAGATGCAAACACCATCAGATATAATTCATAGCACACAGTCCACTGGGTTACTCAGATTTGATGAAATATACACTTAGAAAAAAAGGTTCCAAAAGTTTTTCTGCTGTCCTCATAGGATAACCCTTTTCGGTTCCAGGTAAAACTGTGGAAAAGATTCTACATGCAACCCAAAAGGGTTCTACTTGGTACCAAAATTATTCTTCAAATGGTTCTCCTATGTTGATAGCCGAAAAACCTTTCTAGGATCTAGATAGCACCTTTTTATCTAAGAGTGTATAAAAGAAGAGATTAACTGGAATGACATTCACTCTCAAGGGATAGGTCGCCAAAAATAACTAACTGAAAGCCTCACCCCTAGTAAGTCAGAATAGCATGAGATTAGTTATACAACTGCAAAAGTTTCTCTTTGCCCCATGGCAAAATGTGTAAAATTGTAGGAAGTTAGCTGTGACAAATGTCTGGCTACGCCACTGCTGAAGTGTAGTTTCAGCACCATGGACAGAGTCTAATCCCAGCAATGTGTGCACGTCACTGTATTACCAAATGCAGTAGACAGAAACATAAGGGCATGCTTCCAACAGTATTTTAACAGCCCAATTTCAGCACCACAGACAGCGACAATGCAAATATTAAGATTTATGCTTGCACCAAGTAGTTTAGACTGCAGTGGCTGGGAAAGCGTTGCTTCACATCAATGTAGTATGGAGTTCAAAAGCAGAATTGAAATGTGCAGAAATATCAGCAGTTTAATACATTTTGGGAAATCCCTGTGATTCATAATTAATTTGTTTTATCAGTGTATAATTAATCCTGCCTTACGGCAGAGGTGATTTGGAGAGAGATCTCCCATGTAGAGCACAAACACACACTTATAGATGTAGGATCATAATTTGAGCCAGTTTGAGCCAGTTTGCTACAGCAGGACAATAATCCTACAGCAACAGGAAATGTGAATTATTATGTGGATTATAATTAATGGACATTTTTGTAAGGTTTGATAAATTTTCAAAAAGGGAAAGTGAAGTCTGAAATTACAAAGTGGATGTCACGCCCTGACCATAGAGAGCCCTTGGTTCTCTACGGTGTAGTTGGTTAGGGTGTGACTAGGGGGTGTTCTAATATGTCTATGTTGGTGCTAATATGGTTCCCAATTAGAGGCAGCTGCTTATCGTTGCCTCTGATTGGGGATCATATTTAGGTAGCCATTTCCCCACCTGTGTTTTGTGGGATATTGTTTGTGATTAGTTGCCTGTGTGCACGTCATGACTTCACGTTTCGTTGTTTCTTTATTGTTTTGTTTGTTTCACGTAGATTAAAAATATGTGGAACTATACTCACGCTGCGCATTGATCCACTCATTACGACGATCGTGACAGAATATCCCACCACTTAAGGACCAAGCAGCGTGCCATGGAGGAGAAGGTGTTTTGGACATGGGAGGAAATCATGGGAGGACACGAGACCCTTCCTTGGCAGGAGTCGCCAAGGACCATGGAAGGACAGCGACGACGCCGGGGACCGCGGCCACAGAAACCCCAAGATTTTGTTTGGGGGAGGGGCACGAGGGGTGGCCGGTCGAGCCGAGGAGAGTGCCAGAGCTCCGCCTGGGAGTCGATGGAACAATGTGAGGAAGGATACCGGAGAGAGGGGTTAGGAAGGAGTAGGCTACAGGCGGGCTGAAGAGCGGGTCATCAGTCCTGTGCCATCTGTGCCGGCTCCAAGCACCAGATCTCCAGTGCACCTCCCCAGCCCGGTATGTCCTGTGTTCCTCGCACTCGCCATGAGGAGCGTGTCGTCAGTCCGCTGCCAAAGAAACCCCAAGATCCTTTTGGGGGGGCACATTGAGCTGGCGGCTGAGCCGCGGGAAGAGCCAGAGACCATCAGGGAGGCGATGGAGAAGTTGGGAGAGAGAGATGAGAGAAATGTTATGTAGGTGTGTTCTGCACGGCACCCGACCTGAAGAGCCTGTCAGCAGTCTGGTGAGTCCAGTGCCAGCTCTCCGTACCCTTCCTGAAGTGTGTGTCACCAGTCCGGTGCAACCTGTGCCGGCACCACGCATATCAGGCCTCCAGTGCGCCTTCCCAGTCCGGTACGTCCTCTGCCAGGTCCCCGCACTCTCCTTGAAGTGCCTGTCACCAGTCCGGTACCACCTGTGCCGGCTCCACGCACCAGGCCTTCAGTGCGTCTCCCTAGTCCGGTACGTCCTGTGCCAGCTCCACGCACTCGCCCTGAAGTGTGTGTCACCAGTCCGGTGCCACCTATGCAGGCTCCATGCACCAGGCCTCCAGTGCGTCTTCCCAGTCCGGTATGTCCTGTGCCAGGTCCCCGCACTCTCCCTGAAGTGCGTGTCACCAGTCCGGTACCACCTGTGCCGGCTCCACGCACCAGGCCTTCAGTGCGTCTCCCTAGTCCGGTACGTCCTGTGCCAGGTCCCTGCACTCTCCCTGAAGTGCGTGTCACCAGTCCGGTGCCACCTGTACCGGCTCCATGCACTAGGCCTCCAGTGCGCAATCACAGTCCAGAGCTTCCGGCGATGGTTCACAGTCCAGAGCTTCTGGCGAAGGTTCACAGTCCAGAGCTTCCAGTGACGCTTCACAGTCCAGAGCTTCCGGCGGCGGTTCACAGTCCGGAGCTTCCGGCGACGGTTCACAGTTTGGAACCTCCAGCGACAGTCCACAGTCCGGAATCTCCAGCAACGGGTCACTGTCCAGAACCTCCAGCGACGGTCCACGGTCCGGAAACCTCCAGCGACGGTCAATGGTCCGGATCCTCCAGTGGCGGTCAATGGTCCGGAACCTCCAGGCACGGTGTCCAGTCCCGCTCCAGGGCAGGAGCCTTCCTTTGCGGCGATGTCCTGGCACGGCGTCCAACCCAGCCCCATGGCCAGAGCCCTCCTTTGCGCCAATGCCCAGTCCAGGCACGGCATTCAGCCCGGCGCCATGGCCGGATCCGGGGTCTGGGCGGGGGCTACAACCTGCACCGGAGCCGCCACCGACACTAATCACCCCCCCTACCCTCCCCATTTGGTTTCAGATTTTGCGGCCGGAGTCCGCACCTTTGGGGGTGGTACTGTCACGCCCTGACCATAGAGAGCCCTTGGTTCTCTATGGTGTAGTAGGTCAGGGCGAGACTAGGGTTTTTTCTAGTATGTCTATTTCTATGTTGGTGCTAATATGGTTCCCAAATAGAGGCAGCTGTTAATCGTTGTCTCTGATTTGGGATCATACTTAGGTAGCCATTTCCCCACCTGTGTTTTGTGGGATATTGTTTGTGATTAGTTGCCTGTGTGCACGTCATGACTTCACGTTTCGTTGTTTCTTTATTGTTTTGTTTGTTTCACGTAGATTAAAAATATGTGGAACTATACTCACACTGCGCATTGATCCACTCATTACGACGATCGTGACAGTGGAAGTTACAAACTTCAGAAACCTTTTTAAACTTCAAATACACTACAAGTTTTAAATTGCCTGTGATGCAGGAAAGTTCTCCTGCAAAAGGGTAATCAAATTAAGATACTACATCTGTACACGTATGCACGCACATACACAGGCACACACAGAAGGAGCACCCACAAGCCTGTCATGGGAAGTCGTTTTGTTGCATTGCTCACATACGCATACTGTGGACCCCAATCAAAGAAATGGCTTTTCAATACGATTTAAGATGTGAATGCACACGCACATGCAAACACGCAAGCAGGCACGTGCGCACACACACTCAACCACACACACACACACACACACAAACAAAGGCTATCGGGCTATCATAGTTTCCACCATTGTGAATGGCTCATCTTTCCCCCATGGGAAGATAATCCTTGATGGGGCGAGACATCAGAATGAATGAGTTCTGTAGATCCCTGGAGTTGAATCTCAACACCGAAAGAGAGGATTGATTCCCCAGACGCTCTCCAGGAGCTCTCTAAGCCTTATAACAGACCAGACAAGATGCCTATGACGTGGATCTATACATCTACAAGCAAGGGCTGAAATCACTGCAAGCCACATCTAAAGGAAAGAAGTGTCTCTGCAGAAACACACAAATGTTACTGCACCGCTCTGCTCTGCCGCAAAGACCCAGCGGTCCAGGGACATCCGTCCTCCCACTGTATTTACTCAACTTCAGAAAAACCAGAGGGTTTATAGTCAAGATAAAAGAGGAAATGGCCTGAACGCTTGGCAAACAGATGGGGGTTGACATATGCATCCCCAGGTGGTCCCCTTGCCCAAACATGACTCTGCTTGGGAGCCAAGTGACAGTGCCATGAGGCAGACTGGTCCTCTGGCTGTCGCACTACAGGACTTTATCTGCTGCTCCTCTTCTCTTCTTAACACTGAAACACCATTATTATTCCTGCCACAGATTCACAGCAGCCTTGCAGTAACAGCCACAGCTGAGGATTGTATAAGCCAGTGGAGGAAGAGGAGTGCAGAGATACAGATACATTCCTCTGTCCATCCATTTTTCTGTCTCTCTCTCTCTGTCATGAAGTGAGAGACACAGGCAAACACACCATATCCCTGGAAACAGACACACACTCTCTCGTACATTCTGTAACTTGCAAAGACATGCACTGTACTCACATGCACACATTTATGCACACTTGCACACACATACACCCCCTCTGCCCCCCAAAAACTGCTCTTGTACACACATTTAAACTCCCCCTCACAAACACACTTATTAACCTCCCTCCCCTCCCACCACCCAGCACAAACGCACATTCACCCCCACACTCCCCTGCACACCCGTTCACAGCTCAGTGACATATTTCATAACTCACCCTGGCTGTTGGGTCCCCCCTCTCCCTCCTCGGTGTCTGTCATGTTATTAAGCATCCTCTCTTCCTCAGGC